>NW_027422872.1:7105000-7573772 GCF_048934315.1 Petromyzon marinus | reverse complement strand
ATGTCCCCCAAGCAATATGGCTCACTTGGAAGTCACCTATACAACATGGCAACCAGCACAATGTCCCCCATGCAATATGGCTGACTTGGAAGTCACCTATACAATACAACCAGCACAATGTCCCCCAAGCAATATGGCTGACTTGGAAGTCACCTATAGAACATGGCCACCAGCACAATGTCCCCCATGCAATATGGCTGACTTGGAAGTCACCTATACAAGACAACCAGCACAATGTCCCCCATGCAATATGGCTGACTTGGAAGTCACCTATAGAACATGGCCACCAGCACAATGTCCCCCATGCAATATGGCTGACTTGGAAGTCACCTATACAAGACAACCAGCACAATTTCCCCCATGCAATATGGCTGACTTGGAAGTCACCTATAGGACAAGGCAACCAGCACAATGTCCCCCATGCAATATGGATGACTTGGAAGTCACCTATACAATACAACCAGCACAATGTCCCCCATGCAATATGGCTGACTTGGAAGTCACCTATACAACATGGCAACCAGCACAATGTCCCCCATGCAATATGGCTGACTTGGAAGTCACCTATAGAACATGGCCACCAGCACAATGTCCCCCATGCAATATGGCTGACTTGGAAGTCACCTATACAACATGGCAACCAGCACAATGTCCCCCAAGCAATATGGCTGACTTGGAAGTCACCTATAGAACATGGCCACCAGCACAATGTCCCCCAAGCAATATGGCTGACTTGGAAGTCACCTATAGAACATGGCAACCAGCACAATGTCCCCCAAGCAATATGGCTGACTTGGAAGTCACCTATACAAGACAACCAGCACAATGTCCCCCATGCAATATGGCTGACTTGGATGTCACCTATAGGACATGGTAACCAGCACAATGTCCCGAATGCAATATTGCTGACTTGGAAGTCACCTATAGAACATGGCCACCAGCACAATGTCCGCCAAGCAATATGGCTCACTTGGAAGTCACCTATACAATACAACCAGCACAATGTCCCCCATGCAATATGGCTGACTTGGAAGTCACCTATACAATACAACCAGCACAATGTCCCCCATGCAATATGGCTGACTTGGAAGTCACCTATACAACATGGCAACCAGCACAATGTCCCCATGCAATATGGCTGACTTGGAAGTCACCTATAGAACATGGCCACCAGCACAATGTCCCCCATGCAATATGGCTGACTTGGAAGTCACCTATACAACATGGCAACCAGCACAATGTCCCCCAAGCAATATGGCTGACTTGGAAGTCACCTATAGAACATGGCCACCAGCACAATGTCCCCCAAGCAATATGGCTGACTTGGAAGTCACCTATAGAACATGGCAACCAGCACAATGTCCCCCAAGCAATATGGCTGACTTGGAAGTCACCTATACAAGACAACCAGCACAATGTCCCCCATGCAATATGGCTGACTTGGAAGTCACCTATAGGACATGGCAACCAGCACAATGTCCCGAATGCAATATGGCTGACTTGGAAGTCACCTATAGAACATGGCCACCAGCACAATGTCCGCCAAGCAATATGGCTCACTTGGAAGTCACCTATACAATACAACCAGCACAATGTCCCCCATGCAATATGGCTGACTTGGAAGTCACCTATACAATACAACCAGCACAATGTCCCAAATGCAATATGGCTGACTTGGAAGTCACCTATAGAACATGGCCACCAGCACAATGTCCCCCATGCAATATGGCTGACTTGGAAGTCACCTATACAACATTGCAACCAGCACAATGTCCCCCATGCAATATGGCTGACTTGGAAGTCACCTATACAATACAAGCAGCACAATGTCCCCCAAGCAATATGGCTGACTTGGAAGTCACCTATACAAGACAACCAGCACAATGTCCCCCATGCAATATGGCTGACTTGGAAGTCACCTATACAATACAACCAGCACAATGTCCCCGATGCAATATGGCTGATTTGGAAGTCACCTATACAAACACAACCAGCACAATGTCCCCCATGCAATATGGCTGTCTTGGAAGTCACCTATACAAGACAACCAGCACAATGTCCCAAATGCAATATGGCTGACTTGGAAGTCACCTATAGAACATGGCCACCAGCACAATGTCCCCCATGCAATATGGCTGACTTGGAAGTCACCTATACAACATGGCAACCAGCACAATGTCCCCCAAGCAATATGGCTGACTTGGAAGTCACCTATAGAACATGGCCACCAGCACAATGTCCCCCAAGCAATATGGCTGACTTGGAAGTCACCTACAGAACATGGCAACGAGCACAATGTCCCCCAAGCAATATGGCTGACTTGGAAGTCACCTATACAAGACAACCAGCACAATGTCCCCCATGCAACACGGCTGACTTGGAAGTCACCTATACAAGACAACCAGCACAATGTCCCCCATGCAATATGGCTGACTTGGAAGTCACCTATACAACACAACCAGCACAATGTCCCCCAAGCAATATGGCTCACTTGGAAGTCACCTATACAACATGGCAACCAGCACAATGTCCCCCATGCAATATGGCTGACTTGGAAGTCACCTATACAATACAACCAGCACAATGTCCCCCAAGCAATATGGCTGACTTGGAAGTCACCTATAGAACATGGCCACCAGCACAATGTCCCCCATGCAATATGGCTGACTTGGAAGTCACCTATACAAGACAACCAGCACAATGTCCCCCATGCAATATGGCTGACTTGGAAGTCACCTATAGAACATGGCCACCAGCACAATGTCCCCCATGCAATATGGCTGACTTGGAAGTCACCTATAGAACATGGCAACCAGCACAATGTCCCCCAAGCAATATGGCTGACTTGGAAGTCACCTATAGGACAAGGCAACCAGCACAATGTCCCCCATGCAATATGGATGACTTGGAAGTCACCTATACAATACAACCAGCACAATGTCCCCCATGCAATATGGCTGACTTGGAAGTCACCTATACAACATGGCAACCAGCACAATGTCCCCCATGCAATATGGCTGACTTGGAAGTCACCTATAGAACATGGCCACCAGCACAATGTCCCCCATGCAATATGGCTGACTTGGAAGTCACCTATACAACATGGCAACCAGCACAATGTCCCCCAAGCAATATGGCTGACTTGGAAGTCACCTATAGAACATGGACACCAGCACAATGTCCCCCAAGCAATATGGCTGACTTGGAAGTCACCTATAGAACATGGCAACCAGCACAATGTCCCCCAAGCAATATGGCTGACTTGGAAGTCACCTATACAAGACAACCAGCACAATGTCCCCCATGCAATATGGCTGACTTGGAAGTCACCTATAGGACATGGCAAACAGCACAATGTCCCGAATGCAATATGGCTGACTTGGAAGTCACCTATAGAACATGGCCACCAGCACAATGTCCGCCAAGCAATATGGCTCACTTGGAAGTCACCTATACAATACAACCAGCACAATGTCCCCCATGCAATATGGCTGACTTGGAAGTCACCTATACAATACAACCAGCACAATGTCCCCCATGCAATATGGCTGACTTGGAAGTCTCCTATACAACATGGCAACCAGCACAATGTCCCCATGCAATATGGCTGACTTGGAAGTCACCTATAGAACATGGCCACCAGCACAATGTCCCCCATGCAATATGGCTGACTTGGAAGTCACCTATACAACATGGCAACCAGCACAATGTCCCCCAAGCAATATGGCTGACTTGGAAGTCACCTATAGAACATGGCCACCAGCACAATGTCCCCCATGCAATATGGCTGACTTGGAAGTCACCTATACAACATGGCAACCAGCACAATGTCCCCCAAGCAATATGGCTGACTTGGAAGTCACCTATAGAACATGGCCACCAGCACAATGTCCCCCAAGCAATATGGCTGACTTGGAAGTCACCTACAGAACATGGCAACGAGCACAATGTCCCCCAAGCAATATGGCTGACTTGGAAGTCACCTATACAAGACAACCAGCACAATGTCCCCCATGCAACACGGCTGACTTGGAAGTCACCTATACAAGACAACCAGCACAATGTCCCCCATGCAATATGGCTGACTTGGAAGTCACCTATACAACACAACCAGCACAATGTCCCCCAAGCAATATGGCTCACTTGGAAGTCACCTATACAACATGGCAACCAGCACAATGTCCCCCATGCAATATGGCTGACTTGGAAGTCACCTATACAATACAACCAGCACAATGTCCCCCAAGCAATATGGCTGACTTGGAAGTCACCTATAGAACATGGCCACCAGCACAATGTCCCCCATGCAATATGGCTGACTTGGAAGTCACCTATACAAGACAACCAGCACAATGTCCCCCATGCAATATGGCTGACTTGGAAGTCACCTATAGAACATGGCCACCAGCACAATGTCCCCCATGCAATATGGCTGACTTGGAAGTCACCTATAGAACATGGCAACCAGCACAATGTCCCCCAAGCAATATGGCTGACTTGGAAGTCACCTATAGGACAAGGCAACCAGCACAATGTCCCCCATGCAATATGGATGACTTGGAAGTCACCTATACAATACAACCAGCACAATGTCCCCCATGCAATATGGCTGACTTGGAAGTCACCTATACAACATGGCAACCAGCACAATGTCCCCCATGCAATATGGCTGACTTGGAAGTCACCTATAGAACATGGCCACCAGCACAATGTCCCCCATGCAATATGGCTGACTTGGAAGTCACCTATACAACATGGCAACCAGCACAATGTCCCCCAAGCAATATGGCTGACTTGGAAGTCACCTATAGAACATGGACACCAGCACAATGTCCCCCAAGCAATATGGCTGACTTGGAAGTCACCTATAGAACATGGCAACCAGCACAATGTCCCCCAAGCAATATGGCTGACTTGGAAGTCACCTATACAAGACAACCAGCACAATGTCCCCCATGCAATATGGCTGACTTGGAAGTCACCTATAGGACATGGCAAACAGCACAATGTCCCGAATGCAATATGGCTGACTTGGAAGTCACCTATAGAACATGGCCACCAGCACAATGTCCGCCAAGCAATATGGCTCACTTGGAAGTCACCTATACAATACAACCAGCACAATGTCCCCCATGCAATATGGCTGACTTGGAAGTCACCTATACAATACAACCAGCACAATGTCCCCCATGCAATATGGCTGACTTGGAAGTCTCCTATACAACATGGCAACCAGCACAATGTCCCCATGCAATATGGCTGACTTGGAAGTCACCTATAGAACATGGCCACCAGCACAATGTCCCCCATGCAATATGGCTGACTTGGAAGTCACCTATACAACATGGCAACCAGCACAATGTCCCCCAAGCAATATGGCTGACTTGGAAGTCACCTATAGAACATGGCCACCAGCACAATGTCCCCCAAGCAATATGGCTGACTTGGAAGTCACCTATAGAACATGGCAACCAGCACAATGTCCCCCAAGCAATATGGCTGACTTGGAAGTCACCTATACAAGACAACTAGCACAATGTCCCCCATGCAATATGGCTGACTTGGAAGTCACCTATAGGACATGGCAACCAGCACAATGTCCCGAATGCAATATGGCTGACTTGGAAGTCACCTATAGAACATGGCCACCAGCACAATGTCCCCCATGCAATATGGCTGACTTGGAAGTCACCTATACAACATGGCAACCAGCACAATGTCCCCCATGCAATATGGCTGACTTGGAAGTCACCTATACAATACAACCAGCACAATGTCCCCCAAGCAATATGGCTGACTTTGAAGTCACCTATACAAGACAACCAGCACAATGTCCCCCATCCAATATGGCTGACTTGGAAGTCACCTATACAATACAACCAGCACAATGTCCCCGATGCAATATGGCTGATTTGGAAGTCACCTATACAAACACAACCAGCACAATGTCCCCCATGCAATATGGCTGACTTGGAAGTCACCTATACAAGACAACCAGCACAATGTCCCAAATGCAATATGGCTGACTTGGAAGTCACCTATAGAACATGGCAACCAGCACAATGTCCCCCAAGCAATATGGCTGACTTAAAAGTCACCTATACAAGACAAGCAGCACAATTTCCCCCATGCAATATGGCTGACTTGGAAGTCACCTATAGGACATGGCAACCAGCACAATGTCCCCGATGCAATATGGCTGACTTATAAGTCACCAATACAACATGGCAACCAGCACAATGTCCCCCATGCAATATGGCTGACTTGGAAGTCACCTATAGAACATGGCCACCAGCACAATGTCCCCCAAGCAATATGGCTGACTTGGAAGTCACCTATACAACATGGCCACCAGCACAATGTCCCCCATGCAACACGGCTGACTTGGAAGTCACCTATACAAGACAACCAGCACAATGTCCCCCATGCAATATGGCTGACTTGGAAGTCACCTATACAACACAACCAGCACAATGTCCCCCAAGCAATATGGCTCACTTGGAAGTCACCTATAGAACATGGCCACCAGCACAATGTCCCCCATGCAATATGGCTGACTTGGAAGTCACCTATACAAGACAACCAGCACAATGTCCCCCATGCAATATGGCTGACTTGGATGTCACCTATAGAACATGGCCACCAGCACAATGTCCCCCATGCAATATGGCTGACTTGGAAGTCACCTTTACAACATGGCAACCAGCACAATGTCCCCCAAGCAATATGGCTGACTTGGAAGTCACCTATAGAACATGGCCACCAGCACAATGTCCCCCAAGCAATATGGCTGACTTGGAAGTCACCTATACAAGACAACCAGCACAATGTCCCCCATGCAATATGGCTGACTTGGAAGTCACCTATAGGACATGGCAACCAGCACAATGTCCCCCATGCAATATGGCTGACTTGGAAGTCACCTATACATACAACCAGCACAATGTCCCCCATGCAATATGGCTGACTTGGAAGTCACCTATACAATACAACCAGCACAATGTCCCCCATGCAATATGGCTGAATTGGAAGTCACCTATAGAAAATGGCAACCAGCACAATGTCCACCAAGCAATATGGCTGACTTGGAAGTCACCTATACAAGACAACCAGCACAATGTCCCCCATGCAATATGGCTGACTTGGAAGTCACCTATACAATACAACCAGCACAATGTCCCCCATGCAATATGGCTGACTTGGAAGTCACCTATACAATACAACCAGCACAATGTCCCCCATGCAATATGGCTGACTTGGAAGTCACCTATACAACACAACCAGCACAATGTCCCCCATGCAATATGGCTGACTTGGAAGTCACCTATAGAACATGGCCACCAGCACAATGTCCCCCATGCAATATGGCTGACTTGGAAGTCACCTATACAACATGGCAACCAGCACAATGTCCCCCATGCAATATGGCTGACTTGGAAGTCACCTATACAATACAACCAGCACAATGTCCCGAAAGCAATATGGCTGACTTGGAAGTCACCTATACAAGACAACCAGCACAATGTCCCCCATGCAATATGGCTCACTTGGAAGTCACCTATAGGACATGGCCACCAGCACAATGTCCCCCATGCAATATGGCTGACTTGGAAGTCACCTATACAATACAACCAGCACAATGTCCCCCATGCAATATGGCTGATTTGGAAGTCACCTATACAACACAACCAGCACAATGTCCCCCAAGCAATATGGCTGACTTGGAATTCACCTATACAAGACAACCAGCACAATGTCCCCCATGCAATATGGCTGACTTGGAAGTCACCTATAGGACATGGCAACCAGCACAATGTCCCCCATGCAATATGGCTGACTTGGAAGTCACCTATACATACAACCAGCACAATGTCCCCCATGCAATATGGCTGACTTGGAAGTCACCTATACAATACAACCAGCACAATGTCCCCCATGCAATATGGCTGAATTGGAAGTCACCTATAGAAAATGGCAACCAGCACAATGTCCCCCAAGCAATATGGCTGACTTGGATGTCACCTATACAAGACAACCAGCACAATGTCCCCCATGCAATATGGCTGACTTGGAAGTTACCTATACAATACAACCAGCACAATGTCCCCCATGCAATATGGCTGACTTGGAAGTCACCTATACAATACAACCAGCACAATGTCCCCCATGCAATATGGCTGACTTGGAAGTCACCTATACAACACAACCAGCACAATGTCCCCCATGCAATATGGCTGACTTGGAAGTCACCTATAGAACATGGCCACCAGCACAATGTCCCCCATGCAATATGGCTGACTTGGAAGTCACCTATACAACATGGCAACCAGCACAATGTCCCCCATGCAATATGGCTGACTTGGAAGTCACCTATACAATACAACCAGCACAATGTCCCGAAAGCAATATGGCTGACTTGGAAGTCACCTATACAAGACAACCAGCACAATGTCCCCCATGCAATATGGCTCACTTGGAAGTCACCTATAGGACATGGCCACCAGCACAATGTCCCCCATGCAATATGGCTGACTTGGAAGTCACCTATACAATACAACCAGCACAATGTCCCCCATGCAATATGGCTGATTTGGAAGTCACCTATACAACACAACCAGCACAATGTCCCCCATGCAATATGGCTGACTTGGAAGTCACCTATACAAGACAACCAGCACAATGTCCTCCATGCAATATGGCTGACTTGGAAGTCACCTATAGAACATGGCCACCAGCACAATGTCCCCCATGCAATATGGCTGACTTGGAAGTCACCTATACAACATGCAACCAGCACAATGTCCTCCAAGCAATATGGCTGACTTGGAAGTCACCTATACAACATGGCAACCAGCACAATGTCCCCCAAGCAATATGGCTGACTTGGAAGTCACCTATAGAACATGGCAACCAGCACAATGTCCCCGATGCAACACGGCTGACTTGGAAGTCACCTATACAAGACGACCAGCACAATGTCCCCCATGCAATATGGCTGACTTGGAAGTCACCTATACAACACAACCAGCACAATGTCCCCCAAGCAATATGGCTCACTTGGAAGTCACCTATACAACATGGCAACCAGCACAATGTCCCCCAAGCAATATGGCTGACTTGGAAGTCACCTATAGAACATGGCCACCAGCACAATGTCCCCCATGCAATATGGCTGACTTGGAAGTCACCTATACAAGACAACCAGCACAATGTCCCCCATGCAATATGGCTGACTTGGAAGTCACCTATAGAACATGGCCACCAGCACAATGTCCCCCATGCAATATGGCTGACTTGGAAGTCACCTATACAATACAACCAGCACAATGTCCCCCATGCAATATGGCTGACTTGGAAGTCACCTATACAACACAACCAGCACAATGTCCCCCATGCAATATGGCTGACTTGGAAGTCACCTATAGAACATGGCCACCAGCACAATGTCCCCCATGCAATATGGCTGACTTGGAAGTCACCTATACAACATGGCAACCAGCACAATGTCACCCATGCAATATGGCTGACTTGGAAGTCACCTATACAATACAACCAGCACAATGTCCCGAAAGCAATATGGCTGACTTGGAAGTCACCTATACAAGACAACCAGCACAATGTCCCCCATGCAATATGGCTCACTAGGAAGTCACCTATAGGACATGGCCACCAGCACAATGTCCCCCATGCAATATGGCTGACTTGGAAGTCACCTATACAATACAACCAGCACAATGTCCCCCATGCAATATGGCTGATTTGGAAGTCACCTATACAACACAACCAGCACAATGTCCCCCATGCAATATGGCTGACTTGGAAGTCACCTATACAAGACAACCAGCACAATGTCCCCCATGCAATATGGCTGACTTGGAAGTCACCTATAGAACATGGCCACCAGCACAATGTCCCCCATGCAATATGGCTGACTTGGAAGTCACCTATACAACATGCAACCAGCACAATGTCCTCCAAGCAATATGGCTGACTTGGAAGTCACCTATACAACATGGCAACCAGCACAATGTCCCCCAAGCAATATGGCTGACTTGGAAGTCACCTATAGAACATGGCAACCAGCACAATGTCCCCGATGCAACACGGCTGACTTGGAAGTCACCTATACAAGACGACCAGCACAATGTCCCCCATGCAATATGGCTGACTTGGAAGTCACCTATACAACACAACCAGCACAATGTCCCCCAAGCAATATGGCTCACTTGGAAGTCACCTATACAACATGGCAACCAGCACAATGTCCCCCAAGCAATATGGCTGACTTGGAAGTCACCTATAGAACATGGCCACCAGCACAATGTCCCCCATGCAATATGGCTGACTTGGAAGTCACCTATACAAGACAACCAGCACAATGTCCCCCATGCAATATGGCTGACTTGGAAGTCACCTATAGAACATGGCCACCAGCACAATGTCCCCCATGCAATATGGCTGACTTGGAAGTCACCTATACAACATGGCAACCAGCACAATGTCCCCCAAGCAATATGGCTGACTTGGAAGTCACCTATAGAACATGGCCACCAGCACAATGTCCCCCAAGCAATATGGCTGACTTGGAAGTCACCTATAGAACATGGCAACCAGCACAATGTCCCCCAAGCAATATGGCTGACTTGGAAGTCACCTATACAAGACAACCAGCACAATGTCCCCCATGCAATATGGCTGACTTGGAAGTCACCTATACATACAACCAGCACAATGTCCCCCATGCAATATGGCTGACTTGGAAGTCACCTATAAAATACATCCAGCACAATGTCCCCCATGCAATATGGCTGAATTGGAAGTCACCTATAGAAAATGGCAACCAGCACAATGTCCCCCAAGCAATTTGGCTGACTTGGAAGTCACCTATACAAGACAACCAGCAAAATGTCCCCCATGCAATATGGCTGACTTGGAAGTCACCTATACAATACAACCAGCACAATGTCCCCCATGCAATATGGCTGACTTGGAAGTCACCTATACAATACAACCAGCACAATGTCCCCCATGCAATATGGCTGACTTGGAAGTCACCTATACAACATGGCAACCAGCACAATGTCCCCCATGCAATATGGCTGACTTGGAAGTCACCTATACAATACAACCAGCACAATGTCCCGAAAGCAATATGGCTGACTTGGAAGTCACCTATACAAGACAACCAGCACAATGTCCCCATGCAATATGGCTCACTAGGAAGTCACCTATAGGACATGGCCACCAGCACAATGTCCCCCATGCAATATGGCTGACTTGGAAGTCACCTATACAATACAACCAGCACAATGTCCCCCATGCAATATGGCTGATTTGGAAGTCACCTATACAACACAACCAGCACAATGTCCCCCATGCAATATGGCTGACTTGGAAGTCACCTATACAAGACAACCAGCACAATGTCCCCCATGCAATATGGCTGACTTGGAAGTCACCTATAGAACATGGCCACCAGCACAATGTCCCCCATGCAATATGGCTGACTTGGAAGTCACCTATACAACATGCAACCAGCACAATGTCCTCCAAGCAATATGGCTGACTTGGAAGTCACCTATACAACATGGCAACCAGCACAATGTCCCCCAAGCAATATGGCTGACTTGGAAGTCACCTATAGAACATGGCAACCAGCACAATGTCCCCGATGCAACACGGCTGACTTGGAAGTCACCTATACAAGACGACCAGCACAATGTCCCCCATGCAATATGGCTGACTTGGAAGTCACCTATACAACACAACCAGCACAATGTCCCCCAAGCAATATGGCTCACTTGGAAGTCACCTATACAACATGGCAACCAGCACAATGTCCCCCAAGCAATATGGCTGACTTGGAAGTCACCTATAGAACATGGCCACCAGCACAATGTCCCCCATGCAATATGGCTGACTTGGAAGTCACCTATACAAGACAACCAGCACAATGTCCCCCATGCAATATGGCTGACTTGGAAGTCACCTATAGAACATGGCCACCAGCACAATGTCCCCCATGCAATATGGCTGACTTGGAAGTCACCTATACAACATGGCAACCAGCACAATGTCCCCCAAGCAATATGGCTGACTTGGAAGTCACCTATAGAACATGGCCACCAGCACAATGTCCCCCAAGCAATATGGCTGACTTGGAAGTCACCTATAGAACATGGCAACCAGCACAATGTCCCCCAAGCAATATGGCTGACTTGGAAGTCACCTATACAAGACAACCAGCACAATGTCCCCCATGCAATATGGCTGACTTGGAAGTCACCTATACATACAACCAGCACAATGTCCCCCATGCAATATGGCTGACTTGGAAGTCACCTATAAAATACATCCAGCACAATGTCCCCCATGCAATATGGCTGAATTGGAAGTCACCTATAGAAAATGGCAACCAGCACAATGTCCCCCAAGCAATATGGCTGACTTGGAAGTCACCTATACAAGACAACCAGCAAAATGTCCCCCATGCAATATGGCTGACTTGGAAGTCACCTATACAATACAACCAGCACAATGTCCCCCATGCAATATGGCTGACTTGGAAGTCACCTATACAATACAACCAGCACAATGTCCCCCATGCAATATGGCTGACTTGGAAGTCACCTATACAACACAACCAGCACAATGTCCCCCATGCAATATGGCTGACTTGGAAGTCACCTAAACAACACAACCAGCACAAATGTCCCCCATGCAATATGGCTGACTTGGAAGTCACCTATAGAACATGGCCACCAGCACAATGTCCCCCATGCAATATGGCTCACTTGGAAGTCACCTATACAATACAACCAGCACAATGTCCCCCATGCAATATGGCTGACTTGGAAGTCACCTATACAATACAACCAGCACAATGTCCCCCATGCAATATGGCTAACTTGGAAGTCACCTATACAACACAACCAGCACAATGTCCCCCATGCAATATGGCTGACTTGGAAGTCACCTATACAACACAACCAGCACAATGTCCCCCATGCAATATGGCTCACTTGAAAGTCACCTATACAAAATGGCAACCAGCACAATGTCCCCCATGCAATATGGCTGACTTGGAAGTCACCTATACAACATGGCAACCAGCACAATTTCCCCCATGTAATATGGCTGACTTGGAAGTCACCTATACAAGACAACCAGCACAATGTCCGCCAAGCAATATGGCTGACTTGGAAGTCACCTATACAAGACAACCAGCACAATGTCCCCCATGCAATATGGCTGACTTGGAAGTCACCTATACAAGACAACCAGCACAATGTCCTCCAAGCAATATGGCTGACTTGGAAGTCACCTATAGAATATGGCCACCAGCACAATGTCCCCCATGCAATATGGCTGACTTGGAAGTCACCTATACAAGACAACCAGCACAATGTCCCCCATGCAATATGGCTGACTTGGAAGTCACCTATAGAACATGGCCACCAGCACAATGTCCCCCATGCAATATGGCTGACTTGGAAGTCACCTATAGGACAATGCAACCAGCACAATGTCCCCCATGCAATATGGCTGACTTGGAAGTCACCTATAGAACATGGCCACCAGCACAATGTCCCCCAAGCAATATGGCTCACTTGGAAGTCACCTATACAATACAACCAGCACAACGTCCCCCAAGCAATATGGCTGACTTGGAAGTCACCTATACAAGACAACCAGCACAATGTCCCCCATGCAATATGGCTGACTTGGAAGTCACCTATACGACATGGCCACCAGCACAATGTCCCCCATGCAATATGGCTCACTTGGAAGTCACCTATACAATACAACCAGCACAATGTCCCCCATGCAATATGGCTGACTTGGAAGTCACCTATACAATACAACCAGCACAATGTCCCCCATGCAATATGGCTAACTTGGAAGTCACCTATACAACACAACCAGCACAATGTCCCCCATGCAATATGGCTGACTTGGAAGTCACCTATACAACACAACCAGCACAATGTCCCCCATGCAATATGGCTCACTTGAAAGTCACCTATACAAAATGGCAACCAGCACAATGTCCCCCATGCAATATGGCTGACTTGGAAGTCACCTATACAACATGGCAACCAGCACAATTTCCCCATGTAATATGGCTGACTTGGAAGTCACCTATACAAGACAACCAGCACAATGTCCGCCAAGCAATATGGCTGACTTGGAAGTCACCTATATAAGACAACCAGCACAATGTCCCCCATGCAATATGGCTGACTTGGAAGTCACCTATACAAGACAACCAGCACAATGTCCTCCAAGCAATTTGGCTGACTTGGAAGTCACCTATAGAATATGGCCACCAGCACAATGTCCCCCATGCAATATGGCTGACTTGGAAGTCACCTATATAACATGGCAACCAGCACAATGTCCCCCAAGCAATATGGCTCACTTGGAAGTCACCTATACAACATGGCAACCAGCACAATGTCCCCCATGCAATATGGTTGACTTGGAAGTCACCTATAGAACATGGCCACCAGCACAATGTCCCCCATGCAACACGACTGACTTGGAAGTCACCTATACAAGACAACCAGCACAATGTCCCCCATGCAATATGGCTGACTTGGAAGACACCTATACAACACAACCAGCACAATGTCCCCCAAGCAATATGGCTCACTTGGAAGTCACCTATACAACATGGCAACCAGCACAATGTCCCCCATGCAATATGCCTGACTTGGAAGTCACCTATACAACATGGCAAGCAGCACAATGTCCCCCATGCAATTTGGCTGACTTGGAAGTCACCTATACAAGACAACCAGCACAATGTCCCCCATGCAATATGGCTGACTTGGAAGTCACCTATACAACATGGCAACCAGCACAATGTCCCCCATGCAATATGGCTGACTTGGAAGTCACCTATACAATACAACCAGCACAATGTCCCCCAAGCAATATGGCTGACTTGGAAGTCACCTATAGAACATGGCCACCAGCACAATGTCCCCCATGCAATATGGCTGACTTGGAAGTCACCTATACAAGACAACCAGCACAATGTCCCCCATGCAATATGGCTGACTTGGAAGTCACCTATAGAACATGGCCACCAGCACAATGTCCCCCATGCAATATGGCTGACTTGGAAGTCACCTATAGGACAATGCAACCAGCACAATGTCCCCCATGCAATATGGCTGACTTGGAAGTCACCTATAGAACATGGCCACCAGCACAATGTCCCCCAAGCAATATGGCTCACTTGGAAGTCACCTATACAATACAACCAGCACAACGTCCCCCAAGCAATATGGCTGACTTGGAAGTCACCTATACAAGACAACCAGCACAATGTCCCCCATGCAATATGGCTGACTTGGAAGTCACCTATACGACATGGCCACCAGCACAATGTCCCCCATGCAATATGGCTGACTTGGAAGTCACCTATACAATACAACAAGCACAATGTCCCCCATGCAATATGGCTGACTTGGAAGTCACCTATACAATACAACCAGCACAATGTCCCTCATGCAATATGGCTGATTTGGAAGTCACCTATACAACACAACCAGCACAATGTCCCCCATGCAATATGGCTGACTTGGAAGTCACCTATACAAGACAACCAGCACAATGTCCCCCATGCAATATGGCTGACTTGGAAGTCACCTATACAACACAACCAGCACAATGTCCCCCAAGCAATATGGCTCACTTGGAAGTCACCTATACAACATGGCAACCAGCACAATGTCCCCCATGCAATATGCCTGACTTGGAAGTCACCTATACAACATGGCAACCAGCACAATGTCCCCCATGCAATATGGCTGACTTGGAAGTCACCTATACAATACAACCAGCACAATGTCCCCCAAGCAATATGGCTGACTTGGAAGTCACCTATAGAACATGGCCACCAGCACAATGTCCCCCATGCAACACGACTGACTTGGAAGTCACCTATACAAGACAACCAGCACAATGTCCCCCATGCAATATGGCTGACTTGGAAGACACCTATACAACACAACCAGCACAATGTCCCCCAAGCAATATGGCTCACTTGGAAGTCACCTATACAACATGGCAACCAGCACAATGTCCCCCATGCAATATGCCTGACTTGGAAGTCACCTATACAACATGGCAAGCAGCACAATGTCCCCCATGCAATTTGGCTGACTTGGAAGTCACCTATACAAGACAACCAGCACAATGTCCCCCATGCAATATGGCTGACTTGGAAGTCACCTATACAACATGGCAACCAGCACAATGTCCCCCATGCAATATGGCTGACTTGGAAGTCACCTATACAATACAACCAGCACAATGTCCCCCAAGCAATATGGCTGACTTGGAAGTCACCTATAGAACATGGCCACCAGCACAATGTCCCCCATGCAATATGGCTGACTTGGAAGTCACCTATACAAGACAACCAGCACAATGTCCCCCATGCAATATGGCTGACTTGGAAGTCACCTATAGAACATGGCCACCAGCACAATGTCCCCCATGCAATATGGCTGACTTGGAAGTCACCTATAGGACAATGCAACCAGCACAATGTCCCCCATGCAATATGGCTGACTTGGAAGTCACCTATAGAACATGGCCACCAGCACAATGTCCCCCAAGCAATATGGCTCACTTGGAAGTCACCTATACAATACAACCAGCACAATGTCCCCCAAGCAATATGGCTGACTTGGAAGTCACCTATACAAGACAACCAGCACAATGTCCCCCATGCAATATGGCTGACTTGGAAGTCACCTATACGACATGGCCACCAGCACAATGTCCCCCATGCAATATGGCTGACTTGGAAGTCACCTATACAATACAACAAGCACAATGTCCCCCATGCAATATGGCTGACTTGGAAGTCACCTATACAATACAACCAGCACAATGTCCCTCATGCAATATGGCTGATTTGGAAGTCACCTATACAACACAACCAGCACAATGTCCCCCATGCAATATGGCTGACTTGGAAGTCACCTATACAAGACAACCAGCACAATGTCCCCCATGCAATATGGCTGACTTGGAAGTCACCTATACAACACAACCAGCACAATGTCCCCCAAGCAATATGGCTCACTTGGAAGTCACCTATACAACATGGCAACCAGCACAATGTCCCCCATGCAATATGCCTGACTTGGAAGTCACCTATACAACATGGCAACCAGCACAATGTCCCCCATGCAATATGGCTGACTTGGAAGTCACCTATACAATACAACCAGCACAATGTCCCCCAAGCAATATGGCTGACTTGGAAGTCACCTATAGAACATGGCCACCAGCACAATGTCCCACATGCAATATGGCTGACTTGGAAGTCACCTATACAAGACAACCAGCACAATGTCCCCCATGCAATATGGCTGACTTGGAAGTCAACTATAGAACATGGCCACCAGCACAATGTCCCCCATGCAATATGGCTGACTTGGAAGTCACCTATAGGACAATGCAACCAGCACAATGTCCCCCATGCAATATGGCTGACTTGGAAGTCACCTATAGAACATGGCCACCAGCACAATGTCCCCCAAGCAATATGGCTCACTTGGAAGTCACCTATACAATACAACCAGCACAATGTCCCCCATGCAATATGGCTGACTTGGAAGTCACCTATACAATACAACCAGCACAATGTCCCAAATGCAATATGGCTGACTTGGAAGTCACCTATAGAACATGGCCACCAGCACAATGTCCCCCATGCAATATGGCTGAATTGGAAGTCACCTATAGAAAATGGCAACCAGCACAATGTCCCCCAAGCAATATGGCTGACTTGGAAGTCACCTATACAAGACAACCAGCAAAATGTCCCCCATGCAATATGGCTGACTTGGAAGTCACCTATACAATACAACCAGCACAATGTCCCCCATGCAATATGGCTGACTTGGAAGTCACCTATACAATACAACCAGCACAATGTCCCCCATGCAATATGGCTGACTTGGAAGTCACCTATACAACACAACCAGCACAATGTCCCCCATGCAATATGGCTGACTTGGAAGTCACCTAAACAACACAACCAGCACAAATGTCCCCCATGCAATATGGCTGACTTGGAAGTCACCTATAGAACATGGCCACCAGCACAATGTCCCCCATGCAATATGGCTCACTTGGAAGTCACCTATACAATACAACCAGCACAATGTCCCCCATGCAATATGGCTGACTTGGAAGTCACCTATACAATACAACCAGCACAATGTCCCCCATGCAATATGGCTAACTTGGAAGTCACCTATACAACACAACCAGCACAATGTCCCCCATGCAATATGGCTGACTTGGAAGTCACCTATACAACACAACCAGCACAATGTCCCCCATGCAATATGGCTCACTTGAAAGTCACCTATACAAAATGGCAACCAGCACAATGTCCCCCATGCAATATGGCTGACTTGGAAGTCACCTATACAACATGGCAACCAGCACAATTTCCCCCATGTAATATGGCTGACTTGGAAGTCACCTATACAAGACAACCAGCACAATGTCCGCCAAGCAATATGGCTGACTTGGAAGTCACCTATACAAGACAACCAGCACAATGTCCCCCATGCAATATGGCTGAATTGGAAGTCACCTATACAAGACAACCAGCACAATGTCCTCCAAGCAATATGGCTGACTTGGAAGTCACCTATAGAATATGGCCACCAGCACAATGTCCCCCATGCAATATGGCTGACTTGGAAGTCACCTATACAACATGGCAACCAGCACAATGTCCCCCAAGCAATATGGCTCACTTGGAAGTCACCTATACAACATGGCAACCAGCACAATGTCCCCCATGCAAAATGGTTGACTTGGAAGTCACCTATAGAACATGGCCACCAGCACAATGTCCCCCATGCAACACGACTGACTTGGAAGTCACCTATACAAGACAACCAGCACAATGTCCCCCATGCAATATGGCTGACTTGGAAGACACCTATACAACACAACCAGCACAATGTCCCCCAAGCAATATGGCTCACTTGGAAGTCACCTATACAACATGGCAACCAGCACAATGTCCCCCATGCAATATGCCTGACTTGGAAGTCACCTATACAACATGGCAAGCAGCACAATGTCCCCCATGCAATATGGCTGACTTGGAAGTCACCTATACAAGACAACCAGCACAATGTCCCCCATGCAATATGGCTGACTTGGAAGTCACCTATACAACATGGCAACCAGCACAATGTCCCCCATGCAATATGGCTGACTTGGAAGTCACCTATACAATACAACCAGCACAATGTCCCCCAAGCAATATGGCTGACTTGGAAGTCACCTATAGAACATGGCCACCAGCACAATGTCCCCCATGCAATATGGCTGACTTGGAAGTCACCTATACAAGACAACCAGCACAATGTCCCCCATGCAATATGGCTGACTTGGAAGTCACCTATAGAACATGGCCACCAGCACAATGTCCCCCATGCAATATGGCTGACTTGGAAGTCACCTATAGGACAATGCAACCAGCACAATGTCCCCCATGCAATATGGCTGACTTGGAAGTCACCTATAGAACATGGCCACCAGCACAATGTCCCCCAAGCAATATGGCTCACTTGGAAGTCACCTATACAATACAACCAGCACAACGTCCCCCAAGCAATATGGCTGACTTGGAAGTCACCTATACAAGACAACCAGCACAATGTCCCCCATGCAATATGGCTGACTTGGAAGTCACCTATACGACATGGCCACCAGCACAATGTCCCCCATGCAATATGGCTGACTTGGAAGTCACCTATACAATACAACAAGCACAATGTCCCCCATGCAATATGGCTGACTTGGAAGTCACCTATACAATACAACCAGCACAATGTCCCTCATGCAATATGGCTGATTTGGAAGTCACCTATACAACACAACCAGCACAATGTCCCCCATGCAATATGGCTGACTTGGAAGTCACCTATACAAGACAACCAGCACAATGTCCCCCATGCAATATGGCTGACTTGGAAGTCACCTATACAACACAACCAGCACAATGTCCCCCAAGCAATATGGCTCACTTGGAAGTCACCTATACAACATGGCAACCAGCACAATGTCCCCCATGCAATATGCCTGACTTGGAAGTCACCTATACAACATGGCAACCAGCACAATGTCCCCCATGCAATATGGCTGACTTGGAAGTCACCTATACAATACAACCAGCACAATGTCCCCCAAGCAATATGGCTGACTTGGAAGTCACCTATAGAATATGGCCACCAGCACAATGTCCCCCATGCAATATGGCTGACTTGGAAGTCACCTATACAACATGGCAACCAGCACAATGTCCCCCAAGCAATATGGCTCACTTGGAAGTCACCTATACAACATGGCAACCAGCACAATGTCCCCCATGCAAAATGGTTGACTTGGAAGTCACCTATAGAACATGGCCACCAGCACAATGTCCCCCATGCAACACGACTGACTTGGAAGTCACCTATACAAGACAACCAGCACAATGTCCCCCATGCAATATGGCTGACTTGGAAGTCACCTATACAAGACAACCAGCACAATGTCCCCCATGCAATATGGCTGACTTGGAAGTCACCTATACAACATGGCAACCAGCACAATGTCCCCCATGCAATATGGCTGACTTGGAAGTCACCTATACAATACAACCAGCACAATGTCCCCCAAGCAATATGGCTGACTTGGAAGTCACCTATAGAACATGGCCACCAGCACAATGTCCCCCATGCAATATGGCTGACTTGGAAGTCACCTATACAAGACAACCAGCACAATGTCCCCCATGCAATATGGCTGACTTGGAAGTCACCTATAGAACATGGCCACCAGCACAATGTCCCCCATGCAATATGGCTGACTTGGAAGTCACCTATAGGACAATGCAACCAGCACAATGTCCCCCATGCAATATGGCTGACTTGGAAGTCACCTATAGAACATGGCCACCAGCACAATGTCCCCCAAGCAATATGGCTCACTTGGAAGTCACCTATACAATACAACCAGCACAACGTCCCCCAAGCAATATGGCTGACTTGGAAGTCACCTATACAAGACAACCAGCACAATGTCCCCCATGCAATATGGCTGACTTGGAAGTCACCTATACGACATGGCCACCAGCACAATGTCCCCCATGCAATATGGCTGACTTGGAAGTCACCTATACAATACAACAAGCACAATGTCCCCCATGCAATATGGCTGACTTGGAAGTCACCTATACAATACAACCAGCACAATGTCCCTCATGCAATATGGCTGATTTGGAAGTCACCTATACAACACAACCAGCACAATGTCCCCCATGCAATATGGCTGACTTGGAAGTCACCTATACAAGACAACCAGCACAATGTCCCCCATGCAATATGGCTGACTTGGAAGTCACCTATACAACACAACCAGCACAATGTCCCCCAAGCAATATGGCTCACTTGGAAGTCACCTATACAACATGGCAACCAGCACAATGTCCCCCATGCAATATGCCTGACTTGGAAGTCACCTATACAACATGGCAACCAGCACAATGTCCCCCATGCAATATGGCTGACTTGGAAGTCACCTATACAATACAACCAGCACAATGTCCCCCAAGCAATATGGCTGACTTGGAAGTCACCTATAGAACATGGCCACCAGCACAATGTCCCACATGCAATATGGCTGACTTGGAAGTCACCTATACAAGACAACCAGCACAATGTCCCCCATGCAATATGGCTGACTTGGAAGTCAACTATAGAACATGGCCACCAGCACAATGTCCCCCATGCAATATGGCTGACTTGGAAGTCACCTATAGGACAATGCAACCAGCACAATGTCCCCCATGCAATATGGCTGACTTGGAAGTCACCTATAGAACATGGCCACCAGCACAATGTCCCCCAAGCAATATGGCTCACTTGGAAGTCACCTATACAATACAACCAGCACAATGTCCCCCATGCAATATGGCTGACTTGGAAGTCACCTATACAATACAACCAGCACAATGTCCCAAATGCAATATGGCTGACTTGGAAGTCACCTATAGAACATGGCCACCAGCACAATGTCCCCCATGCAATATGGCTGAATTGGAAGTCACCTATAGAAAATGGCAACCAGCACAATGTCCCCCAAGCAATATGGCTGACTTGGAAGTCACCTATACAAGACAACCAGCAAAATGTCCCCCATGCAATATGGCTGACTTGGAAGTCACCTATACAATACAACCAGCACAATGTCCCCCATGCAATATGGCTGACTTGGAAGTCACCTATACAATACAACCAGCACAATGTCCCCCATGCAATATGGCTGACTTGGAAGTCACCTATACAACACAACCAGCACAATGTCCCCCATGCAATATGGCTGACTTGGAAGTCACCTAAACAACACAACCAGCACAAATGTCCCCCATGCAATATGGCTGACTTGGAAGTCACCTATAGAACATGGCCACCAGCACAATGTCCCCCATGCAATATGGCTCACTAGGAAGTCACCTATACAATACAACCAGCACAATGTCCCCCATGCAATATGGCTGACTTGGAAGTCACCTATACAATACAACCAGCACAATGTCCCCCATGCAATATGGCTAACTTGGAAGTCACCTATACAACACAACCAGCACAATGTCCCCCATGCAATATGGCTGACTTGGAAGTCACCTATACAACACAACCAGCACAATGTCCCCCATGCAATATGGCTCACTTGAAAGTCACCTATACAAAATGGCAACCAGCACAATGTCCCCCATGCAATATGGCTGACTTGGAAGTCACCTATACAACATGGCAACCAGCACAATTTCCCCCATGTAATATGGCTGACTTGGAAGTCACCTATACAAGACAACCAGCACAATGTCCGCCAAGCAATATGGCTGACTTGGAAGTCACCTATACAAGACAACCAGCACAATGTCCCCCATGCAATATGGCTGAATTGGAAGTCACCTATACAAGACAACCAGCACAATGTCCTCCAAGCAATATGGCTGACTTGGAAGTCACCTATAGAATATGGCCACCAGCACAATGTCCCCCATGCAATATGGCTGACTTGGAAGTCACCTATACAACATGGCAACCAGCACAATGTCCCCCAAGCAATATGGCTCACTTGGAAGTCACCTATACAACATGGCAACCAGCACAATTTCCCCCATGCAAAATGGTTGACTTGGAAGTCACCTATAGAACATGGCCACCAGCACAATGTCCCCCATGCAACACGACTGACTTGGAAGTCACCTATACAAGACAACCAGCACAATGTCCCCCATGCAATATGGCTGACTTGGAAGACACCTATACAACACATCCAGCACAATGTCCCCCAAGCAATATGGCTCACTTGGAAGTCACCTATACAACATGGCAACCAGCACAATGTCCCCCATGCAATATGCCTGACTTGGAAGTCACCTATACAACATGGCAAGCAGCACAATGTCCCCCATGCAATATGGCTGACTTGGAAGTCACCTATACAAGACAACCAGCACAATGTCCCCCATGCAATATGGCTGACTTGGAAGTCACCTATACAACATGGCAACCAGCACAATGTCCCCCATGCAATATGGCTGACTTGGAAGTCACCTATACAATACAACCAGCACAATGTCCCCCAAGCAATATGGCTGACTTGGAAGTCACCTATAGAACATGGCCACCAGCACAATGTCCCCCATGCAATATGGCTGACTTGGAAGTCACCTATACAAGACAACCAGCACAATGTCCCCCATGCAATATGGCTGACTTGGAAGTCACCTATAGAACATGGCCACCAGCACAATGTCCCCCATGCAATATGGCTGACTTGGAAGTCACCTATAGGACAATGCAACCAGCACAATGTCCCCCATGCAATATGGCTGACTTGGAAGTCACCTATAGAACATGGCCACCAGCACAATGTCCCCCAAGCAATATGGCTCACTTGGAAGTCACCTATACAATACAACCAGCACAACGTCCCCCAAGCAATATGGCTGACTTGGAAGTCACCTATACAAGACAACCAGCACAATGTCCCCCATGCAATATGGCTGACTTGGAAGTCACCTATACGACATGGCCACCAGCACAATGTCCCCCATGCAATATGGCTGACTTGGAAGTCACCTATACAATACAACAAGCACAATGTCCCCCATGCAATATGGCTGACTTGGAAGTCACCTATACAATACAACCAGCACAATGTCCCTCATGCAATATGGCTGATTTGGAAGTCACCTATACAACACAACCAGCACAATGTCCCCCATGCAATATGGCTGACTTGGAAGTCACCTATACAAGACAACCAGCACAATGTCCCCCATGCAATATGGCTGACTTGGAAGTCACCTATACAACACAACCAGCACAATGTCCCCCAAGCAATATGGCTCACTTGGAAGTCACCTATACAACATGGCAACCAGCACCATGTCCCCCATGCAATATGCCTGACTTGGAAGTCACCTATACAACATGGCAACCAGCACAATGTCCCCCATGCAATATGGCTGACTTGGAAGTCACCTATACAACACAACCAGCACAATGTCCCCCAAGCAATATGGCTCACTTGGAAGTCACCTATACAACATGGCAACCAGCACCATGTCCCCCATGCAATATGCCTGACTTGGAAGTCACCTATACAACATGGCAACCAGCACAATGTACCCCATGCAATATGGCTGACTTGGAAGTCACCTATACAACACAACCAGCACAATGTCCCCCAAGCAATATGGCTCACTTGGAAGTCACCTATACAACATGGCAACCAGCACCATGTCCCCCATGCAATATGCCTGACTTGGAAGTCACCTATACAACATGGCAACCAGCACCATGTCCCCCATGCAATATGCCTGACTTGGAAGTCACCTATACAACATGGCAACCAGCACAATGTCCCCCAAGCAATATGGCTGACTTGGAAGTCACCTATAGAACATGGCCACCAGCACAATGTCCCACATGCAATATGGCTGACTTGGAAGTCACCTATACAAGACAACCAGCACAATGTCCCCCATGCAATATGGCTGACTTGGAAGTCAACTATAGAACATGGCCACCAGCACAATGTCCCCCATGCAATATGGCTGACTTGGAAGTCACCTATAGGACAATGCAACCAGCACAATGTCCCCTAAGCAATATGGCTGACTTGGAAGTCACCTATAGAACATGGCCACCAGCACAATGTCCCCCAAGCAATATGGCTCACTTGGAAGTCACCTATACAATACAACCAGCACAATGTCCCCCATGCAATATGGCTGACTTGGAAGTCACCTATACAATACAACCAGCACAATGTCCCAAATGCAATATGGCTGACTTGGAAGTCACCTATAGAACATGGCCACCAGCACAATGCCCCCCATGCAATATGGCTGACTTGGAAGTCACCTATACAACATGGCAACCAGCACAATGTCCCCCAAGCAATATGGCTCACTTGGAAGTCACCTATACAACACGGCAACCAGCACAATGTCCCCCATGCAATATGGTTGACTTGGAAGTCACCTATAGAACATGGCCACCAGCACAATGTCCCCCATGCAACACGACTGACTTGGAAGTCACCTATACAAGACAACCAGCACAATGTCCCCCATGCAATATGGCTGACTTGGAAGACACCTATACAACACAACCAGCACAATGTCCCCCAAGCAATATGGCTCACTTGGAAGTCACCTATACAACATGGCAACCAGCACAATGTCCCCCATGCAATATGCCTGACTTGGAAGTCACCTATACAACATGGCAAGCAGCACAATGTCCCCCATGCAATATGGCTGACTTGGAAGTCACCTATACAATACAACCAGCACAATGTCCCCCATGCAATATGGCTGACTTGGAAGTCACCTATACAATACAACCAGCACAATGTCCCAAATGCAATATGGCTGACTTGGAAGTCACCTATAGAACATGGCCACCAGCACAATGTCCCCCATGCAATATGGCTGAATTGGAAGTCACCTATAGAAAATGGCAACCAGCACAATGTCCCCCAAGCAATATGGCTGACTTGGAAGTCACCTATACAAGACAACCAGCAAAATGTCCCCCATGCAATATGGCTGACTTGGAAGTCACCTATACAATACAACCAGCACAATGTCCCCCATGCAATATGGCTGACTTGGAAGTCACCTATACAATACAACCAGCACAATGTCCCCCATGCAATATGGCTGACTTGGAAGTCACCTATACAACACAACCAGCACAATGTCCCCCATGCAATATGGCTGACTTGGAAGTCACCTAAACAACACAACCAGCACAAATGTCCCCCATGCAATATGGCTGACTTGGAAGTCACCTATAGAACATGGCCACCAGCACAATGTCCCCCATGCAATATGGCTCACTTGGAAGTCACCTATACAATACAACCAGCACAATGTCCCCCATGCAATATGGCTGACTTGGAAGTCACCTATACAATACAACCAGCACAATGTCCCCCATGCAATATGGCTAACTTGGAAGTCACCTATACAACACAACCAGCACAATGTCCCCCATGCAATATGGCTGACTTGGAAGTCACCTATACAACACAACCAGCACAATGTCCCCCATGCAATATGGCTCACTTGAAAGTCACCTATACAAAATGGCAACCAGCACAATGTCCCCCATGCAATATGGCTGACTTGGAAGTCACCTATACAACATGGCAACCAGCACAATTTCCCCCATGTAATATGGCTGACTTGGAAGTCACCTATACAAGACAACCAGCACAATGTCCGCCAAGCAATATGGCTGACTTGGAAGTCACCTATACAAGACAACCAGCACAATGTCCCCCATGCAATATGGCTGACTTGGAAGTCACCTATACAAGACAACCAGCACAATGTCCTCCAAGCAATATGGCTGACTTGGAAGTCACCTATAGAATATGGCCACCAGCACAATGTCCCCCATGCAATATGGCTGACTTGGAAGTCACCTATACAACATGGCAACCAGCACAATGTCCCCCAAGCAATATGGCTCACTTGGAAGTCACCTATACAACATGGCAACCAGCACAATGTCCCCCATGCAAAATGGTTGACTTGGAAGTCACCTATAGAACATGGCCACCAGCACAATGTCCCCCATGCAACACGACTGACTTGGAAGTCACCTATACAAGACAACCAGCACAATGTCCCCCATGCAATATGGCTGACTTGGAAGACACCTATACAACACAACCAGCACAATGTCCCCCAAGCAATATGGCTCACTTGGAAGTCACCTATACAACATGGCAACCAGCACAATGTCCCCCATGCAATATGCCTGACTTGGAAGTCACCTATACAACATGGCAAGCAGCACAATGTCCCCCATGCAATATGGCTGACTTGGAAGTCACCTATACAAGACAACCAGCACAATGTCCCCCATGCAATATGGCTGACTTGGAAGTCACCTATACAACATGGCAACCAGCACAATGTCCCCCATGCAATATGGCTGACTTGGAAGTCACCTATACAATACAACCAGCACAATGTCCCCCAAGCAATATGGCTGACTTGGAAGTCACCTATAGAACATGGCCACCAGCACAATGTCCCCCATGCAATATGGCTGACTTGGAAGTCACCTATACAAGACAACCAGCACAATGTCCCCCATGCAATATGGCTGACTTGGAAGTCACCTATAGAACATGGCCACCAGCACAATGTCCCCCATGCAATATGGCTGACTTGGAAGTCACCTATAGGACAATGCAACCAGCACAATGTCCCCCATGCAATATGGCTGACTTGGAAGTCACCTATAGAACATGGCCACCAGCACAATGTCCCCCAAGCAATATGGCTCACTTGGAAGTCACCTATACAATACAACCAGCACAACGTCCCCCAAGCAATATGGCTGACTTGGAAGTCACCTATACAAGACAACCAGCACAATGTCCGCCATGCAATATGGCTGACTTGGAAGTCACCTATACGACATGGCCACCAGCACAATGTCCCCCATGCAATATGGCTGACTTGGAAGTCACCTATACAATACAACAAGCACAATGTCCCCCATGCAATATGGCTGACTTGGAAGTCACCTATACAATACAACCAGCACAATGTCCCTCATGCAATATGGCTGATTTGGAAGTCACCTATACAACACAACCAGCACAATGTCCCCCATGCAATATGGCTGACTTGGAAGTCACCTATACAAGACAACCAGCACAATGTCCCCCATGCAATATGGCTGACTTGGAAGTCACCTATACAACACAACCAGCACAATGTCCCCCAAGCAATATGGCTCACTTGGAAGTCACCTATACAACATGGCAACCAGCACCATGTCCCCCATGCAATATGCCTGACTTGGAAGTCACCTATACAACATGGCAACCAGCACAATGTCCCCCATGCAATATGGCTGACTTGGAAGTCACCTATACAACACAACCAGCACAATGTCCCCCAAGCAATATGGCTCACTTGGAAGTCACCTATACAACATGGCAACCAGCACCATGTCCCCCATGCAATATGCCTGACTTGGAAGTCACCTATACAACATGGCAACCAGCACAATGTCCCCCATGCAATATGGCTGACTTGGAAGTCACCTATACAACACAACCAGCACAATGTCCCCCAAGCAATATGGCTCACTTGGAAGTCACCTATACAACATGGCAACCAGCACCATGTCCCCCATGCAATATGCCTGACTTGGAAGTCACCTATACAACATGGCAACCAGCACCATGTCCCCCATGCAATATGCCTGACTTGGAAGTCACCTATACAACATGGCAACCAGCACAATGTCCCCCAAGCAATATGGCTGACTTGGAAGTCACCTATAGAACATGGCCACCAGCACAATGTCCCACATGCAATATGGCTGACTTGGAAGTCACCTATACAAGACAACCAGCACAATGTCCCCCATGCAATATGGCTGACTTGGAAGTCAACTATAGAACATGGCCACCAGCACAATGTCCCCCATGCAATATGGCTGACTTGGAAGTCACCTATAGGACAATGCAACCAGCACAATGTCCCCCATGCAATATGGCTGACTTGGAAGTCACCTATAGAACATGGCCACCAGCACAATGTCCCCCAAGCAATATGGCTCACTTGGAAGTCACCTATACAATACAACCAGCACAATGTCCCCCATGCAATATGGCTGACTTGGAAGTCACCTATACAATACAACCAGCACAATGTCCCAAATGCAATATGGCTGACTTGGAAGTCACCTATAGAACATGGCCACCAGCACAATGTCCCCCATGCAATATGGCTGACTTGGAAGTCACCTATACAACATGGCAACCAGCACAATGTCCCCCAAGCAATATGGCTCACTTGGAAGTCACCTATACAACATGGTAACCAGCACCATGTCCCCCATGCAATATGCCTGACTTGGAAGTCACCTATACAACATGGCAACCAGCACAATGTCCCCCATGCAATATGGCTGACTTGGAAGTCACCTATACAACACAACCAGCACAATGTCCCCCAAGCAATATGGCTCACTTGGAAGTCACCTATACAACATGGCAACCAGCACCATGTCCCCCATGCAATATGCCTGATTTGGAAGTCACCTATACAACATGGCAACCAGCACCATGTCCCCTATGCAATATGCCTGACTTGGAAGTCACCTATACAACATGGCAACCAGCACAATGTCCCCCAAGCAATATGGCTGACTTGGAAGTCACCTATAGAACATGGCCACCAGCACAATGTCCCACATGCAATATGGCTGACTTGGAAGTCACCTATACAAGACAACCAGCACAATGTCCCCCATGCAATATGGCTGACTTGGAAGTCAACTATAGAACATGGCCACCAGCACAATGTCCCCCATGCAATATGGCTGACTTGGAAGTCACCTATAGGACAATGCAACCAGCACAATGTCCCCCATGCAATATGGCTGACTTGGAAGTCACCTATAGAACATGGCCACCAGCACAATGTCCCCCAAGCAATATGGCTCACTTGGAAGTCACCTATACAATACAACCAGCACAATGTCCCCCATGCAATATGGCTGACTTGGAAGTCACCTATACAATACAACCAGCACAATGTCCCAAATGCAATATGGCTGACTTGGAAGTCACCTATAGAACATGGCCACCAGCACAATGTCCCCCATGCAATATGGCTGACTTGGAAGTCACCTATACAACATGGCAACCAGCACAATGTCCCCCAAGCAATATGGCTCACTTGGAAGTCACCTATACAACATGGCAACCAGCACAATGTCCCCCATGCAATATGGTTGACTTGGAAGTCACCTATAGAACATGGCCACCAGCACAATGTCCCCCATGCAACACGACTGACTTGGAAGTCACCTATACAAGACAACCAGCACAATGTCCCCCATGCAATATGGCTGACTTGGAAGACACCTATACAACACAACCAGCACAATGTCCCCCAAGCAATATGGCTCACTTGGAAGTCACCTATACAACATGGCAACCAGCACAATGTCCCCCATGCAATATGCCTGACTTGGAAGTCACCTATACAACATGGCAAGCAGCACAATGTCCCCCATGCAATATGGCTGACTTGGAAGTCACCTATACAAGACAACCAGCACAATGTCCCCCATGCAATATGGCTGACTTGGAAGTCACCTATACAACATGGCAACCAGCACAATGTCCCCCATGCAATATGGCTGACTTGGAAGTCACCTATACAATACAACCAGCACAATGTCCCCCAAGCAATATGGCTGACTTGGAAGTCACCTATAGAACATGGCCACCAGCACAATGTCCCCCATGCAATATGGCTGACTTGGAAGTCACCTATACAAGACAACCAGCACAATGTCCCCCATGCAATATGGCTGACTTGGAAGTCACCTATAGAACATGGCCACCAGCACAATGTCCCCCATGCAATATGGCTGACTTGGAAGTCACCTATAGGACAATGCAACCAGCACAATGTCCCCCATGCAATATGGCTGACTTGGAAGTCACCTATAGAACATCGCCACCAGCACAATGTCCCCCAAGCAATATGGCTCACTTGGAAGTCACCTATACAATACAACCAGCACAACGTCCCCCAAGCAATATGGCTGACTTGGAAGTCACCTATACAAGACAACCAGCACAATGTCCCCCATGCAATATGGCTGACTTGGAAGTCACCTATACGACATGGCCACCAGCACAATGTCCCCCATGCAATATGGCTGACTTGGAAGTCACCTATACAATACAACAAGCACAATGTCCCCCATGCAATATGGCTGACTTGGAAGTCACCTATACAATACAACCAGCACAATGTCCCTCATGCAATATGGCTGATTTGGAAGTCACCTATACAACACAACCAGCACAATGTCCCCCATGCAATATGGCTGACTTGGAAGTCACCTATACAAGACAACCAGCACAATGTCCCCCATGCAATATGGCTGACTTGGAAGTCACCTATACAACACAACCAGCACAATGTCCCCCAAGCAATATGGCTCACTTGGAAGTCACCTATACAACATGGCAACCAGCACAATGTCCCCCATGCAATATGCCTGACTTGGAAGTCACCTATACAACATGGCAACCAGCACAATGTCCCCCATGCAATATGGCTGACTTGGAAGTCACCTATACAATACAACCAGCACAATGTCCCCCAAGCAATATGGCTGACTTGGAAGTCACCTATAGAACATGGCCACCAGCACAATGTCCCACATGCAATATGGCTGACTTGGAAGTCACCTATAGAACATGGCCACCAGCACAATGTCCCCCATGCAACACGACTGACTTGGAAGTCACCTATACAAGACAACCAGCACAATGTCCCCCATGCAATATGGCTGACTTGGAAGACACCTATACAACACAACCAGCACAATGTCCCCCAAGCAATATGGCTCACTTGGAAGTCACCTATACAACATGGCAACCAGCACAATGTCCCCCATGCAATATGCCTGACTTGGAAGTCACCTATACAACATGGCAAGCAGCACAATGTCCCCCATGCAATATGGCTGACTTGGAAGTCACCTATACAAGACAACCAGCACAATGTCCCCCATGCAATATGGCTGACTTGGAAGTCACCTATACAACATGGCAACCAGCACAATGTCCCCCATGCAATATGGCTGACTTGGAAGTCACCTATACAATACAACCAGCACAATGTCCCCCAAGCAATATGGCTGACTTGGAAGTCACCTATAGAACATGGCCACCAGCACAATGTCCCCCATGCAATATGGCTGACTTGGAAGTCACCTATACAAGACAACCAGCACAATGTCCCCCATGCAATATGGCTGACTTGGAAGTCACCTATAGAACATGGCCACCAGCACAATGTCCCCCATGCAATATGGCTGACTTGGAAGTCACCTATAGGACAATGCAACCAGCACAATGTCCCCCATGCAATATGGCTGACTTGGAAGTCACCTATAGAACATGGCCACCAGCACAATGTCCCCCAAGCAATATGGCTCACTTGGAAGTCACCTATACAATACAACCAGCACAACGTCCCCCAAGCAATATGGCTGACTTGGAAGTCACCTATACAAGACAACCAGCACAATGTCCCCCATGCGATATGGCTGACTTGGAAGTCACCTATACGACATGGCCACCAGCACAATGTCCCCCATGCAATATGGCTGACTTGGAAGTCACCTATACAATACAACAAGCACAATGTCCCCCATGCAATATGGCTGACTTGGAAGTCACCTATACAATACAACCAGCACAATGTCCCTCATGCAATATGGCTGATTTGGAAGTCACCTATACAACACAACCAGCACAATGTCCCCCATGCAATATGGCTGACTTGGAAGTCACCTATACAAGACAACCAGCACAATGTCCCCCATGCAATATGGCTGACTTGGAAGTCACCTATACAACACAACCAGCACAATGTCCCCCAAGCAATATGGCTCACTTGGAAGTCACCTATACAACATGGCAACCAGCACAATGTCCCCCATGCAATATGCCTGACTTGGAAGTCACCTATACAATACAACCAGCACAATGTCCCCCAAGCAATATGGCTGACTTGGAAGTCACCTATAGAACATGGCCACCAGCACAATGTCCCACATGCAATATGGCTGACTTGGAAGTCACCTATACAACATGGCAACCAGCACAATGTCCCCCATGCAATATGCCTGACTTGGAAGTCACCTATACAATACAACCAGCACAATGTCCCCCAAGCAATATGGCTGACTTGGAAGTCACCTATAGAACATGGCCACCAGCACAATGTCCCACATGCAATATGGCTGACTTGGAAGTCACCTATACAAGACAACCAGCACAATGTCCCCCATGCAATATGGCTGACTTGGAAGTCAACTATAGAACATGGCCACCAGCACAATGTCCCCCATGCAATATGGCTGACTTGGAAGTCACCTATAGGACAATGCAACCAGCACAATGTCCCCCATGCAATATGGCTGACTTGGAAGTCACCTATAGAACATGGCCACCAGCACAATGTCCCCCAAGCAATATGGCTCACTTGGAAGTCACCTATACAATACAACCAGCACAATGTCCCCCATGCAATATGGCTGACTTGGAAGTCACCTATACAATACAACCAGCACAATGTCCCAAATGCAATATGGCTGACTTGGAAGTCACCTATAGAACATGGCCACCAGCACAATGTCCCCCATGCAATATGGCTGACTTGGAAGTCACCTATAGAACATGGCCACCAGCACAATGTCCCCCAAGCAATATGGCTGACTTGGAAGTTACCTATACAACATGGCCACCAGCACAATGTCCCCCATGCAACACGGCTGACTTGGAAGTCACCTATACAAGACAACCAGCACAATGTCCCCCATGCAATATGGCTGACTTGGAAGTCACCTATACAACACAACCAGCACAATGTCCCCCAAGCAATATGGCTCACTTGGAAGTCACCTATACAACATGGCAACCAGCACAATGTCCCCCATGCAATATGGCTGACTTGGAAGTCACCTATACAATACAACCAGCACAATGTCCCCCAAGAAATATGGCTGACTTGGAAGTCACCTATAGAACATGGCCACCAGCACAATGTCCCCCATGCAATATGGCTGACTTGGAAGTCACCTATACAAGACAAACAGCACAATGTCCCCCATGCAATATGGCTGACTTGGAAGTCACCTATAGAACATGGCCACCAGCACAATGTCCCCCATGCAATATGGCTGACTTGGAAGTCACCTATACAACATGGCAACCAGCACAATGTCCCCCAAGCAATATGGCTGACTTGGAAGTCACCTATAGAACATGGCCACCAGCACAATGTCCCCCAAGCAATATGGCTGACTTGGAAGTCACCTATAGAACATGGCAACCAGCACAATGTCCCCCAAGCAATATGGCTGACTTGGAAGTCACCTATACAAGACAACCAGCACAATGTCCCCCATGCAATATGGCTGACTTGGAAGTCACCTATAGGACATGGCAACCAGCACAATGTCCCCCATGCAATATGGCTGACTTGGAAGTCACCTATACATACAACCAGCACAATGTCCCCCATGCAATATGGCTGACTTGGAAGTCACCTATACAATACAACCAGCACATTGTCCCCCATGCAATATGGCTGAATTGGAAGTCACCTATAGAAAATGGCAACCAGCACAATGTCCCCCAAGCAATATGGCTGACTTGGAAGTCACCTATACAAGACAACCAGCACAATGTCCCCCATGCAATATGGCTGACTTGGAAGTCACCTATACAATACAACCAGCACAATGTCCCCCATGCAATATGGCTGACTTGGAAGTCACCTATACAATACAACCAGCACAATGTCCCCCATGCAATATGGCTGACTTGGAAGTCACCTATACAACACAACCAGCACAATGTCCCCCATGCAATATGGCTGACTTGGAAGTCACCTAAAGAACACAACCAGCACAATGTCCCCCATGCAATATGGCTGACTTGGAAGTCATCTATAGAACATGGCCACCAGCACAATGTCCCCCATGCAATATGGCTCACTTGGAAGTCACCTATACAATACAACCAGCACAATGTCCCCCATGCAATATGGCTGACTTGGAAGTCACCTATACAATACAACCAGCACAATGTCCCCCATGCAATATGGCTGACTTGGAAGTCACCTATACAACACAACCAGCACAATGTCCCCCATACAATATGGCTGACTTGGAAGTCACCTATACAACACAACCAGCACAATGTCCCCCATGCAATATGGCTCACTTGAAAGTCACCTATACAACATGGCAACCAGCACAATGTCCCCCATGCAATATGGCTCACTTGGAAGTCACCTATACAATACAACCAGCACAATGTCCCCCATGCAATATGGCTGACTTGGAAGTCACCTATACAATACAACCAGCACAATGTCCCCCATGCAATATGGCTGACTTGGAAGTCACCTATACAACACAACCAGCACAATGTCCCCCATGCAATATGGCTGACTTGGAAGTCACCTATACAACACAACCAGCACAATGTCCCCCATGCAATATGGCTCACTTGAAAGTCACCTATACAACATGGCAACCAGCACAATGTCCCCCATGCAATATGGCTGACTTGGAAGTCACCTATACAACATGGCAACCAGCACAATGTCCCCCATGCAATATGGCTGACTTGGAAGTCACCTATACAACATGGCAACCAGCACAATTTCCCCCATGTAATATGGCTGACTTGGAAGTCACCTATACAAGACAACCAGCACAATGTCCGCCAAGCAATATGGCTGACTTGGAAGTCACCTATACAAGACAACCAGCACAATGTCCTCCATGCAACATGGCTGACTTGGAAGTCACCTATACAAGACAACCAGCACAATGTCCTCCAAGTAATATGGCTGACTTGGAAGTCACCTATAGAACATGGCCACCAGCACAATGTCCCCCAAGCAATATGGCTCACTTGGAAGTCACCTATACAACATGGCAACCAGCACAATGTCCCCCATGCAATATGGCTGACTTGGAAGTCACCTATAGAACATGGCCACCTGCACAATGTCCCCCATGCAACACGACTGACTTGGAAGTCACCTATACAAGACAACCAGCACAATGTCCCCTATGCAATATGGCTGACTTGGAAGACACCTATACAACACAACCAGCACAATGTCCCCCAAGCAATATGGCTCACTTGGAAGTCACCTATACAACATGGCAACCAGCACAATGTCCCCCATGCAATATGGCTGACTTGGAAGTCACCTATACAACATGGCAACCAGCACAATTTCCCCCATGTAATATGGCTGACTTGGAAGTCACCTATACAAGACAACCAGCACAATGTCCGCCAAGCAATATGGCTGACTTGGAAGTCACCTATACAAGACAACCAGCACAATGTCCTCCATGCAATATGGCTGACTTGGAAGTCACCTATACAAGACAACCAGCACAATGTCCTCCAAGCAATATGGCTGACTTGGAAGTCACCTATAGAACATGGCCACCAGCACAATGTCCCCCAAGCAATATGGCTCACTTGGAAGTCACCTATACAACATGGCAACCAGCACAATGTCCCCCATGCAATATGGCTGACTTGGAAGTCACCTATAGAACATGGCCACCTGCACAATGTCCCCCATGCAACACGACTGACTTGGAAGTCACCTATACAAGACAACCAGCACAATGTCCCCTATGCAATATGGCTGCCTTGGAAGACACCTATACAACACAACCAGCACAATGTCCCCCAAGCAATATGGCTCACTTGGAAGTCACCTATAGAACATGGCCACCAGCACAATGTCCCCCAAGCAATATGGCTGACTTGGAAGTTACCTATACAACATGGCCACCAGCACAATGTCCCCCATGCAACACGGCTGACTTGGAAGTCACCTATACAAGACAACCAGCACAATGTCCCCCATGCAATATGGCTGACTTGGAAGTCACCTATACAACACAACCAGCACAATGTCCCCCAAGCAATATGGCTCACTTGGAAGTCACCTATACAACATGGCAACCAGCACAATGTCCCCCATGCAATATGGCTGACTTGGAAGTCACCTATACAATACAACCAGCACAATGTCCCCCAAGAAATATGGCTGACTTGGAAGTCACCTATAGAACATGGCCACCAGCACAATGTCCCCCATGCAATATGGCTGACTTGGAAGTCACCTATACAAGACAAACAGCACAATGTCCCCCATGCAATATGGCTGACTTGGAAGTCACCTATAGAACATGGCCACCAGCACAATGTCCCCCATGCAATATGGCTGACTTGGAAGTCACCTATACAACATGGCAACCAGCACAATGTCCCCCAAGCAATATGGCTGACTTGGAAGTCACCTATAGAACATGGCCACCAGCACAATGTCCCCCAAGCAATATGGCTGACTTGGAAGTCACCTATAGAACATGGCAACCAGCACAATGTCCCCCAAGCAATATGGCTGACTTGGAAGTCACCTATACAAGACAACCAGCACAATGTCCCCCATGCAATATGGCTGACTTGGAAGTCACCTATAGGACATGGCAACCAGCACAATGTCCCCCATGCAATATGGCTGACTTGGAAGTCACCTATACATACAACCAGCACAATGTCCCCCATGCAATATGGCTGACTTGGAAGTCACCTATACAATACAACCAGCACATTGTCCCCCATGCAATATGGCTGAATTGGAAGTCACCTATAGAAAATGGCAACCAGCACAATGTCCCCCAAGCAATATGGCTGACTTGGAAGTCACCTATACAAGACAACCAGCACAATGTCCCCCATGCAATATGGCTGACTTGGAAGTCACCTATACAATACAACCAGCACAATGTCCCCCATGCAATATGGCTGACTTGGAAGTCACCTATACAATACAACCAGCACAATGTCCCCCATGCAATATGGCTGACTTGGAAGTCACCTATACAACACAACCAGCACAATGTCCCCCATGCAATATGGCTGACTTGGAAGTCACCTAAAGAACACAACCAGCACAATGTCCCCCATGCAATATGGCTGACTTGGAAGTCATCTATAGAACATGGCCACCAGCACAATGTCCCCCATGCAATATGGCTCACTTGGAAGTCACCTATACAATACAACCAGCACAATGTCCCCCATGCAATATGGCTGACTTGGAAGTCACCTATACAATACAACCAGCACAATGTCCCCCATGCAATATGGCTGACTTGGAAGTCACCTATACAACACAACCAGCACAATGTCCCCCATACAATATGGCTGACTTGGAAGTCACCTATACAACACAACCAGCACAATGTCCCCCATGCAATATGGCTCACTTGAAAGTCACCTATACAACATGGCAACCAGCACAATGTCCCCCATGCAATATGGCTCACTTGGAAGTCACCTATACAATACAACCAGCACAATGTCCCCCATGCAATATGGCTGACTTGGAAGTCACCTATACAATACAACCAGCACAATGTCCCCCATGCAATATGGCTGACTTGGAAGTCACCTATACAACACAACCAGCACAATGTCCCCCATGCAATATGGCTGACTTGGAAGTCACCTATACAACACAACCAGCACAATGTCCCCCATGCAATATGGCTCACTTGAAAGTCACCTATACAACATGGCAACCAGCACAATGTCCCCCATGCAATATGGCTGACTTGGAAGTCACCTATACAACATGGCAACCAGCACAATGTCCCCCATGCAATATGGCTGACTTGGAAGTCACCTATACAACATGGCAACCAGCACAATTTCCCCCATGTAATATGGCTGACTTGGAAGTCACCTATACAAGACAACCAGCACAATGTCCGCCAAGCAATATGGCTGACTTGGAAGTCACCTATACAAGACAACCAGCACAATGTCCTCCATGCAACATGGCTGACTTGGAAGTCACCTATACAAGACAACCAGCACAATGTCCTCCAAGTAATATGGCTGACTTGGAAGTCACCTATAGAACATGGCCACCAGCACAATGTCCCCCAAGCAATATGGCTCACTTGGAAGTCACCTATACAACATGGCAACCAGCACAATGTCCCCCATGCAATATGGCTGACTTGGAAGTCACCTATAGAACATGGCCACCTGCACAATGTCCCCCATGCAACACGACTGACTTGGAAGTCACCTATACAAGACAACCAGCACAATGTCCCCTATGCAATATGGCTGACTTGGAAGACACCTATACAACACAACCAGCACAATGTCCCCCAAGCAATATGGCTCACTTGGAAGTCACCTATACAACATGGCAACCAGCACAATGTCCCCCATGCAATATGGCTGACTTGGAAGTCACCTATACAACATGGCAACCAGCACAATTTCCCCCATGTAATATGGCTGACTTGGAAGTCACCTATACAAGACAACCAGCACAATGTCCGCCAAGCAATATGGCTGACTTGGAAGTCACCTATACAAGACAACCAGCACAATGTCCTCCATGCAATATGGCTGACTTGGAAGTCACCTATACAAGACAACCAGCACAATGTCCTCCAAGCAATATGGCTGACTTGGAAGTCACCTATAGAACATGGCCACCAGCACAATGTCCCCCAAGCAATATGGCTCACTTGGAAGTCACCTATACAACATGGCAACCAGCACAATGTCCCCCATGCAATATGGCTGACTTGGAAGTCACCTATAGAACATGGCCACCTGCACAATGTCCCCCATGCAACACGACTGACTTGGAAGTCACCTATACAAGACAACCAGCACAATGTCCCCTATGCAATATGGCTGCCTTGGAAGACACCTATACAACACAACCAGCACAATGTCCCCCAAGCAATATGGCTCACTTGGAAGTCACCTATACAACATGGCAACCAGCACAATGTCCCCCATGCAATATGCCTGACTTGGAAGTCACCTATACAACATGGCAAGCAGCACAATGTCCCCCATGCAATATGGCTGACTTGGAAGTCACCTATACAAGACAACCAGCACAATGTCCCCCATGCAATATGGCTGACTTGGAAGTCACCTATACAACATGGCAACCAGCACAATGTCCCCCATGCAATATGGCTGACTTGGAAGTCACCTATACAATACAACCAGCACAATGTCCCCCAAGCAATATGGCTGACTTGGAAGTCACCTATAGAACATGGCCACCAGCACAATGTCCCCCATGCAATATGGCTGACTTGGAAGTCACCTATACAAGACAACCAGCACAATGTCCCCCATGCAATATGGCTGACTTGGAAGTCACCTATTGAACATGGCCACCAGCACAATGTCCCCCATGCAATATGGCTGACTTGGAAGTCACCTATAGGACAATGCAACCAGCACAATGTCCCCCATGCAATATGGCTGACTTGGAAGTCACCTATAGAACATGGCCACCAGCACAATGTCCCCCAAGCAATATGGCTCACTTGGAAGTCACCTATACAATACAACCAGCACAATGTCCCCCATGCAATATGGCTGACTTGGAAGTCACCTATACAATACAACCAGCACAATGTCCCAAATGCAATATGGCTGACTTGGAAGTCACCTATAGCACATGGCCACCAGCACAATGTCCCCCATGCAATATGGCTGACTTGGAAGTCACCTATACAACATGGCAACCAGCACAATGTCCCCCATGCAATATGGCTGACTTGGAAGTCACCTATACAAGACAACCAGCACAATGTCCCCCATGCAATATGGCTGACTTGGAAGTCACCTATACGACATGGCCACCAGCACAATGTCCCCCATGCAATATGGCTGACTTGGAAGTCACCTATACAATACAACCAGCACAATGTCCCCCATGCAATATGGCTGACTTGGAAGTCACCTATACAATACAACCAGCACAATGTCCCCCATACAATATGGCTGACTTGGAAGTCACCTATACAAGACAACCAGCACAATGTCCCAAATGCAATATGGCTGACTTGGAAGTCACCTATAGAACATGGACACCAGCACAATGTCCCCCATGCAACACGGCTGACTTGGAAGTCACCTATACAAGACAACCAGCACAATGTCCCCCATGCAATATGGCTGACTTGGAAGTCACCTATACAACACAACCAGCACAATGTCCACCAAGCAATATGGCTCACTTGGAAGTCACCTATACAACATGGCAACCAGCACAATGTCCCCCATGCAATATGCCTGACTTGGAAGTCACCTATACAACATGGCAACCAGCACAATGTCCCCCATGCAATATGGCTGACTTGGAAGTCACCTATACAAGACAACCAGCACAATGTCCCCCATGCAATATGGCTGACTTGGAAGTCACCTATACAGCATGGCAACCAGCACAATGTCCCCCATGCAATATGGCTGACTTGGAAGTCACCTATACAATACAACCAGCACAATGTCCCCCAAGCAATATGGCTGACTTGGAAGTCACCTATAGAACATGGCCACCAGCACAATGTCCCCCATGCAATATGGCTGACTTGGAAGTCACCTATAAAAGACAACCAGCACAATGTCCCCCATGCAATATGGCTGACTTGGAAGTCACCTATAGAACATGGCCACCAGCACAATGTCCCCCATGCAATATGGCTGACTTGGAAGTCACCTATAGGACAATGCAAACAGCACAATGTCCCCCATGCAATATGGCTGACTTGGAAGTCACCTATAGAACATGGCCACCTGCACAATGTCCCCCATGCAACACGACTGACTTGGAAGTCACCTATACAAGACAACCAGCACAATGTCCCCTATGCAATATGGCTGACTTGGAAGACACCTATACAACACAACCAGCACAATGTCCCCCAAGCAATATGGCTCACTTGGAAGTCACCTATACAACATGGCAACCAGCACAATGTCCCCCATGCAATATGGCTGACTTGGAAGTCACCTATACAACATGGCAACCAGCACAATTTCCCCCATGTAATATGGCTGACTTGGAAGTCACCTATACAAGACAACCAGCACAATGTCCGCCAAGCAATATGGCTGACTTGGAAGTCACCTATACAAGACAACCAGCACAATGTCCTCCATGCAATATGGCTGACTTGGAAGTCACCTATACAAGACAACCAGCACAATGTCCTCCAAGCAATATGGCTGACTTGGAAGTCACCTATAGAACATGGCCACCAGCACAATGTCCCCCAAGCAATATGGCTCACTTGGAAGTCACCTATACAACATGGCAACCAGCACAATGTCCCCCATGCAATATGGCTGACTTGGAAGTCACCTATAGAACATGGCCACCTGCACAATGTCCCCCATGCAACACGACTGACTTGGAAGTCACCTATACAAGACAACCAGCACAATGTCCCCTATGCAATATGGCTGCCTTGGAAGACACCTATACAACACAACCAGCACAATGTCCCCCAAGCAATATGGCTCACTTGGAAGTCACCTATACAACATGGCAACCAGCACAATGTCCCCCATGCAATATGCCTGACTTGGAAGTCACCTATACAACATGGCAAGCAGCACAATGTCCCCCATGCAATATGGCTGACTTGGAAGTCACCTATACAAGACAACCAGCACAATGTCCCCCATGCAATATGGCTGACTTGGAAGTCACCTATACAACATGGCAACCAGCACAATGTCCCCCATGCAATATGGCTGACTTGGAAGTCACCTATACAATACAACCAGCACAATGTCCCCCAAGCAATATGGCTGACTTGGAAGTCACCTATAGAACATGGCCACCAGCACAATGTCCCCCATGCAATATGGCTGACTTGGAAGTCACCTATACAAGACAACCAGCACAATGTCCCCCATGCAATATGGCTGACTTGGAAGTCACCTATTGAACATGGCCACCAGCACAATGTCCCCCATGCAATATGGCTGACTTGGAAGTCACCTATAGGACAATGCAACCAGCACAATGTCCCCCATGCAATATGGCTGACTTGGAAGTCACCTATAGAACATGGCCACCAGCACAATGTCCCCCAAGCAATATGGCTCACTTGGAAGTCACCTATACAATACAACCAGCACAATGTCCCCCATGCAATATGGCTGACTTGGAAGTCACCTATACAATACAACCAGCACAATGTCCCAAATGCAATATGGCTGACTTGGAAGTCACCTATAGCACATGGCCACCAGCACAATGTCCCCCATGCAATATGGCTGACTTGGAAGTCACCTATACAAGACAACCAGCACAATGTCCCCCATGCAATATGGCTGACTTGGAAGTCACCTATACGACATGGCCACCAGCACAATGTCCCCCATGCAATATGGCTGACTTGGAAGTCACCTATACAATACAACCAGCACAATGTCCCCCATGCAATATGGCTGACTTGGAAGTCACCTATACAATACAACCAGCACAATGTCCCCCATACAATATGGCTGACTTGGAAGTCACCTATACAAGACAACCAGCACAATGTCCCAAATGCAATATGGCTGACTTGGAAGTCACCTATAGAACATGGACACCAGCACAATGTCCCCCATGCAACACGGCTGACTTGGAAGTCACCTATACAAGACAACCAGCACAATGTCCCCCATGCAATATGGCTGACTTGGAAGTCACCTATACAACACAACCAGCACAATGTCCACCAAGCAATATGCCTGACTTGGAAGTCACCTATACAACATGGCAACCAGCACAATGTCCCCCATGCAATATGGCTCACTTGGAAGTCACCTATACAACATGGCAACCAGCACAATGTCCCCCATGCAATATGGCTGACTTGGAAGTCACCTATACAAGACAACCAGCACAATGTCCCCCATGCAATATGGCTGACTTGGAAGTCACCTATACGACATGGCCACCAGCACAATGTCCCCCATGCAATATGGCTGACTTGGAAGTCACCTATACAATACAACCAGCACAATGTCCCCCATGCAATATGGCTGACTTGGAAGTCACCTATACAATACAACCAGCACAATGTCCCCCATACAATATGGCTGACTTGGAAGTCACCTATACAAGACAACCAGCACAATGTCCCAAATGCAATATGGCTGACTTGGAAGTCACCTATAGAACATGGACACCAGCACAATGTCCCCCATGCAACACGGCTGACTTGGAAGTCACCTATACAAGACAACCAGCACAATGTCCCCCATGCAATATGGCTGACTTGGAAGTCACCTATACAACACAACCAGCACAATGTCCACCAAGCAATATGGCTCACTTGGAAGTCACCTATACAACATGGCAACCAGCACAATGTCCCCCATGCAATATGCCTGACTTGGAAGTCACCTATACAACATGGCAACCAGCACAATGTCCCCCATGCAATATGGCTGACTTGGAAGTCACCTATACAAGACAACCAGCACAATGTCCCCCATGCAATATGGCTGACTTGGAAGTCACCTATACAGCATGGCAACCAGCACAATGTCCCCCATGCAATATGGCTGACTTCGAAGTCACCTATACAATACAACCAGCACAATGTCCCCCAAGCAATATGGCTGACTTGGAAGTCACCTATAGAACATGGCCACCAGCACAATGTCCCCCATGCAATATGGCTGACTTGGAAGTCACCTATAAAAGACAACCAGCACAATGTCCCCCATGCAATATGGCTGACTTGGAAGTCACCTATAGAACATGGCCACCAGCACAATGTCCCCCATGCAATATGGCTGACTTGGAAGTCACCTATAGGACAATGCAACCAGCACAATGTCCCCCATGCAATATGGCTGACTTGGAAGTCACCTATAGAACATGGCCACCAGCACAATGTCCCCCAAGCAATATGGCTCACTTGGAAGTCACCTATACAATACAACCAGCACAATGTCCCCCATGCAATATGGCTGACTTGGAAGTCACCTATACAATACAACCAGCGCAATGTCCCAAATGCAATATGGCTGACTTGGAAGTCACCTATAGAACATGGCCACCAGCACAATGTCCCCCATGCAATATGGCTGACTTGGAAGTCACCTATACAACATGGCAACCAGCACAACGTCCCCCATGCAATATGGCTGACTTGGAAGTCACCTATACAATACAACCAGCACAATGTCCCCCAAGCAATATGGCTGACTTGGAAGTCACCTATACAAGACAACCAGCACAATGTCCCCCATGCAATATGGCTCACTTGGAAGTCACCTATACGACATGGCCAACAGCACAATGTCCCCCATGCAATATGGCTGACTTGGAAGTCACCTATACAATACAACCAGCACAATGTCCCCCATGCAATATGGCTGACTTGGAAGTCACCTATACAATACAACCAGCACAATGTCCCCCATGCAATATGGCTGATTTGGAAGTCACCTATACAACACAACCAGCACAATGTCCCCCATGCAATATGGCTGACTTGGAAGTCACCTATACAAGACAACCAGCACAATGTCCCCCATGCAATATGGCTGATTTGGAAGTCACCTATACAAGACAACCAGCACAATGTCCCCCATGCAATATGGCTGACTTGGAAGTCACCTATAGAACATGGCCACCAGCACAATGTCCCCCATGCAATATGGCAGACTTGGAAGTCACCTATACAACATGGCAACCAGCACAATGTCCCCCAAGCAATATGGCTGACTTGGAAGTCACCTATACAACATGGCAACCAGAACAATGTCCCCCAAGCAATATGGCTGACTTGGAAGTCACCTATAGAACATGGCAACTAGCACAATGTCCCCCAAGCAATATGGCTGACTTAAAAGTCACCTATACAAGACAACCAGCACAATTTCCCCCATGCAATATGGCTGACTTGGAAGTCACCTATAGGACATCGCAACCAGCACAATGTCCCCCATGCAATATGGCTGACTTGGAAGTCACCTATACAACATGGCAACCAGCACAATGTCCCCCATGCAATATGGCTGACTTGGAAGTCACCTATACAATACAACCAGCACAATGTCCCCCATGCAACACGGCTGACTTGGAAGTCACCTATACAATACAACCAGCACAATGTCCCCCATGCAACACGGCTGACTTGGAAGTCACCTATACAAGACAACCAGCACAATGTCCCCCATGCAATATGGCTGACTTGGAAGTCACCTATAGAACATGGCCACCAGCACAATGTCCCCCAAGCAATATGGCTGACTTGGAAGTCACCTATAGAACATGGCAACCAGCACAATGTCCCCCAAGCAATATGGCTGACTTGGAAGTCACCTATACAAGACAACCAGCACAATGTCCCCCATGCAATATGGCTGACTTGGAAGTCACCTATACAATACAACCAGCACAATGTCCCAAATGCAATATGGCTGACTTAGAAGTCACCTATGGAACATGGCCACCAGCACAATGTCCCCCATGCAATATGGCTGACTTGGAAGTCACATATACAACATGGCAACCAGCACAATGTCCCCCATGCAATATGGCTGACTTGGAAGTCACCTATACAATACAACCAGCACAATGTCCCCCAAGTAATATGGCTGACTTGGAAGTCACCTATACAAGACAACCAGCACAATGTCCCCCATGCAAAATGGCTGACTTGGAAGTCACCTATACAATACAACCAGCACAAAGTCCCCCATGCAATATGGCTGATTTGGAAGTCACCTATACAACACAACCAGCACAATGTCCCCCATGCAATATGGCTGACTTGGAAGTCACCTATACAAGACAACCAGCACAATGTCCCAAATGCAATATGGCTGACTTGGAAGTCACGTATAGAACATGGCCACCAGCACAATGTCCCCCATGCAATATGGATGACTTGGAAGTCACCTATAGAACATGGCAACCAGCACAATGTCCCCCATGCAATATGGCTGACTTGGAAGTCACCTATACAATACAACCAGCACAATGTCCCCCAAGCAATATGGCTGACTTGGAAGTCACCTATACAAGACAACCAGCACAATGTCCCCCATGCAATATGGCTGACTTGGAAGTCACCTTTACAACATGGCAACCAGCACAATGTCCCCCATGCAATATGGCTGACTTGGAAGTCACCTATACAATACAACCAGCACAATGTCCCCCATGCAACACGGCTGACTTGGAAGTCACCTATACAAGACAACCAGCACAATGTCCCCCATGCAATATGGCTGACTTGGAAGTCACCTATAGAACATGGCCACCAGCACAATGTCCCCCAAGCAATATGGCTGACTTGGAAGTCACCTATAGAACATGGCAACCAGCACAATGTCCCCCAAGCAATATGGCTGACTTGGAAGTCACCTATACAAGACAACCAGCACAATGTCCCCCATGCAATATGGCTGACTTGGAAGTCACCTATACAATACAACCAGCACAATGTCCCAAATGCAATATGGCTGACTTAGAAGTCACCTATAGAACATGGCCACCAGCACAATGTCCCCCATGCAATATGGCTGACTTGGAAGTCACCTATACAACATGGCAACCAGCACAATGTCCCCCATGCAATATGGCTGACTTGGAAGTCACCTATACAAGACAACCAGCACAATGTCCCCCATGCAATATGGCTGACATGGAATTCACCTATACAATACAACCAGCACAATGTCCCCCATGCAATATGGCTGATTTGGAAGTCACCTATACAACACAACCAGCACAATGTCCCCCATGCAATATGGCTGACTTGGAAGTCACCTATACAAGACAACCAGCACAATGTCCCAAATGCAATATGGCTGACTTGGAAGTCACGTATAGAACATGGCCACCAGCACAATGTCCCCCATGCAATATGGATGACTTGGAAGTCACCTATAGAACATGGCAACCAGCACAATGTCCCCCATGCAATATGGCTGACTTGGAAGTCACCTATACAATACAACCAGCACAATGTCCCCCAAGCAATATGGCTGACTTGGAAGTCACCTATACAAGACAACCAGCACAATGTCCCCCATGCAATATGGCTGACTTGGAAGTCACCTTTACAACATGGCAACCAGCACAATGTCCCCCATGCAATATGGCTGACTTGGAAGTCACCTATACAATACAACCAGCACAATGTCCCCCATGCAACACGGCTGACTTGGAAGTCACCTATACAAGACAACCAGCACAATGTCCCCCATGCAATATGGCTGACTTGGAAGTCACCTATAGAACATGGCCACCAGCACAATGTCCCCCAAGCAATATGGCTGACTTGGAAGTCACCTATAGAACATGGCAACCAGCACAATGTCCCCCAGGCAATATGGCTGACTTGGAAGTCACCTATACAAGACAACCAGCACAATGTCCCCCATGCAATATGGCTGACTTGGAAGTCACCTATACACTACAACCAGCACAATGTCCCAAATGCAATATGGCTGACTTAGACGTCACCTATAGAACATGGCCACCAGCACAATGTCCCCCATGCAATATGGCTGACTTGGAAGTCACCTATACAACATGGCAACCAGCACAATGTCCCCCATGCAATATGGCTGACTTGGAAGTCACCTATACAATACAACCAGCACAATGTCCCCCAAGCAATATGGCTGACTTGGAAGTCACCTATACAAGACAACCAGCACAATGTCCCCCATGCAATATGGCTGACTTGGAAGTCACCTATACAATACAACCAGCACAATGTCCCCCATGCAATATGGCTGATTTGGAAGTCACCTATACAACACAACCAGCACAACGTCCCCCATGCAATATGGCTGACTTGGAAGTCACCTATACAATACAACCAGCACAATGTCCCCCAAGCAATATGGCTGACTTGGAAGTCACCTATACAAGACAACCAGCACCATGTCCCCCATGCAATATGGCTGACTTGGAAGTCACCTATACGACATGGCCAACAGCACAATGTCCCCCATGCAATATGGCTGACTTGGAAGTCACCTATACAATACAACCAGCACAATGTCCCCCATGCAATATGGCTGACTTGGAAGTCACCTATACAATACAACCAGCACAATGTCCCCCATGCAATATGGCTGATTTGGAAGTCACCTATACAACACAACCAGCACAATGTCCCCCATGCAATATGGCTGACTTGGAAGTCACCTATACAAGACAACCAGCACAATGTCCCCCATGCAATATGGCTGATTTGGACGTCACCTATACAAGACAACCAGCACAATGTCCCCCATGCAATATGGCTGACTTGGAAGTCACCTATAGAACATGGCCACCAGCACAATGTCCCCCATGCAATATGGCAGACTTGGAAGTCACCTATACAACATGGCAACCAGCACAATGTCCCCCAAGCAATATGGCTGACTTGGAAGTCACCTATACAACATGGCAACCAGCACAATGTCCCCCAAGCAATATGGCTGACTTGGAAGTCACCTATAGAACATGGCAACTAGCACAATGTCCCCCAAGCAATATGGCTGACTTAAAAGTCACCTATACAAGACAACCAGCACAATTTCCCCCATGCAATATGGCTGACTTGGAAGTCACCTATAGGACATCGCAACCAGCACAATGTCCCCCATGCAATATGGCTGACTTGGAAGTCACCTATACAACATGGCAACCAGCACAATGTCCCCCATGCAATATGGCTGACTTGGAAGTCACCTATACAATACAACCAGCACAATGTCCCCCATGCAACACGGCTGACTTGGAAGTCACCTATACAATACAACCAGTACAATGTCCCCCATGCAACACGGCTGACTTGGAAGTCACCTATACAAGACAACCAGCACAATGTCCCCCATGCAATATGGCTGACTTGGAAGTCACCTATAGAACATGGCCACCAGCACAATGTCCCCCAAGCAATATGGCTGACTTGGAAGTCACCTATAGAACATGGCAACCAGCACAATGTCCCCCAAGCAATATGGCTGACTTGGAAGTCACCTATACAAGACAACCAGCACAATGTCCCCCATGCAATATGGCTGACTTGGAAGTCACCTATACAATACAACCAGCACAATGTCCCCCATGCAATATGGCTGACTTGGAAGTCACCTATACAACACAACCAGCACAATGTCCCCCATACAATATGGCTGACTTGGAAGTCACCTATACAACACAACCAGCACAATGTCCCCCATGCAATATGGCTCACTTGAAAGTCACCTATACAACATGGCAACCAGCACAATGTCCCCCATGCAATATGGCTCACTTGGAAGTCACCTATACAATACAACCAGCACAATGTCCCCCATGCAATATGGCTGACTTGGAAGTCACCTATACAATACAACCAGCACAATGTCCCCCATGCAATATGGCTGACTTGGAAGTCACCTATACAACACAACCAGCACAATGTCCCCCATGCAATATGGCTGACTTGGAAGTCACCTATACAACACAACCAGCACAATGTCCCCCATGCAATATGGCTCACTTGAAAGTCACCTATACAACATGGCAACCAGCACAATGTCCCCCATGCAATATGGCTGACTTGGAAGTCACCTATACAACATGGCAACCAGCACAATGTCCCCCATGCAATATGGCTGACTTGGAAGTCACCTATACAACATGGCAACCAGCACAATTTCCCCCATGTAATATGGCTGACTTGGAAGTCACCTATACAAGACAACCAGCACAATGTCCGCCAAGCAATATGGCTGACTTGGAAGTCACCTATACAAGACAACCAGCACAATGTCCTCCATGCAACATGGCTGACTTGGAAGTCACCTATACAAGACAACCAGCACAATGTCCTCCAAGTAATATGGCTGACTTGGAAGTCACCTATAGAACATGGCCACCAGCACAATGTCCCCCAAGCAATATGGCTCACTTGGAAGTCACCTATACAACATGGCAACCAGCACAATGTCCCCCATGCAATATGGCTGACTTGGAAGTCACCTATAGAACATGGCCACCTGCACAATGTCCCCCATGCAACACGACTGACTTGGAAGTCACCTATACAAGACAACCAGCACAATGTCCCCTATGCAATATGGCTGACTTGGAAGACACCTATACAACACAACCAGCACAATGTCCCCCAAGCAATATGGCTCACTTGGAAGTCACCTATACAACATGGCAACCAGCACAATGTCCCCCATGCAATATGGCTGACTTGGAAGTCACCTATACAACATGGCAACCAGCACAATTTCCCCCATGTAATATGGCTGACTTGGAAGTCACCTATACAAGACAACCAGCACAATGTCCGCCAAGCAATATGGCTGACTTGGAAGTCACCTATACAAGACAACCAGCACAATGTCCTCCATGCAATATGGCTGACTTGGAAGTCACCTATACAAGACAACCAGCACAATGTCCTCCAAGCAATATGGCTGACTTGGAAGTCACCTATAGAACATGGCCACCAGCACAATGTCCCCCAAGCAATATGGCTCACTTGGAAGTCACCTATACAACATGGCAACCAGCACAATGTCCCCCATGCAATATGGCTGACTTGGAAGTCACCTATAGAACATGGCCACCTGCACAATGTCCCCCATGCAACACGACTGACTTGGAAGTCACCTATACAAGACAACCAGCACAATGTCCCCTATGCAATATGGCTGCCTTGGAAGACACCTATACAACACAACCAGCACAATGTCCCCCAAGCAATATGGCTCACTTGGAAGTCACCTATACAACATGGCAACCAGCACAATGTCCCCCATGCAATATGCCTGACTTGGAAGTCACCTATACAACATGGCAAGCAGCACAATGTCCCCCATGCAATATGGCTGACTTGGAAGTCACCTATACAAGACAACCAGCACAATGTCCCCCATGCAATATGGCTGACTTGGAAGTCACCTATACAACATGGCAACCAGCACAATGTCCCCCATGCAATATGGCTGACTTGGAAGTCACCTATACAATACAACCAGCACAATGTCCCCCAAGCAATATGGCTGACTTGGAAGTCACCTATAGAACATGGCCACCAGCACAATGTCCCCCATGCAATATGGCTGACTTGGAAGTCACCTATACAAGACAACCAGCACAATGTCCCCCATGCAATATGGCTGACTTGGAAGTCACCTATTGAACATGGCCACCAGCACAATGTCCCCCATGCAATATGGCTGACTTGGAAGTCACCTATAGGACAATGCAACCAGCACAATGTCCCCCATGCAATATGGCTGACTTGGAAGTCACCTATAGAACATGGCCACCAGCACAATGTCCCCCAAGCAATATGGCTCACTTGGAAGTCACCTATACAATACAACCAGCACAATGTCCCCCATGCAATATGGCTGACTTGGAAGTCACCTATACAATACAACCAGCACAATGTCCCAAATGCAATATGGCTGACTTGGAAGTCACCTATAGCACATGGCCACCAGCACAATGTCCCCCATGCAATATGGCTGACTTGGAAGTCACCTATACAACATGGCAACCAGCACAATGTCCCCCATGCAATATGGCTGACTTGGAAGTCACCTATACAAGACAACCAGCACAATGTCCCCCATGCAATATGGCTGACTTGGAAGTCACCTATACGACATGGCCACCAGCACAATGTCCCCCATGCAATATGGCTGACTTGGAAGTCACCTATACAATACAACCAGCACAATGTCCCCCATGCAATATGGCTGACTTGGAAGTCACCTATACAATACAACCAGCACAATGTCCCCCATACAATATGGCTGACTTGGAAGTCACCTATACAAGACAACCAGCACAATGTCCCAAATGCAATATGGCTGACTTGGAAGTCACCTATAGAACATGGACACCAGCACAATGTCCCCCATGCAACACGGCTGACTTGGAAGTCACCTATACAAGACAACCAGCACAATGTCCCCCATGCAATATGGCTGACTTGGAAGTCACCTATACAACACAACCAGCACAATGTCCACCAAGCAATATGGCTCACTTGGAAGTCACCTATACAACATGGCAACCAGCACAATGTCCCCCATGCAATATGCCTGACTTGGAAGTCACCTATACAACATGGCAACCAGCACAATGTCCCCCATGCAATATGGCTGACTTGGAAGTCACCTATACAAGACAACCAGCACAATGTCCCCCATGCAATATGGCTGACTTGGAAGTCACCTATACAGCATGGCAACCAGCACAATGTCCCCCATGCAATATGGCTGACTTGGAAGTCACCTATACAATACAACCAGCACAATGTCCCCCAAGCAATATGGCTGACTTGGAAGTCACCTATAGAACATGGCCACCAGCACAATGTCCCCCATGCAATATGGCTGACTTGGAAGTCACCTATAAAAGACAACCAGCACAATGTCCCCCATGCAATATGGCTGACTTGGAAGTCACCTATAGAACATGGCCACCAGCACAATGTCCCCCATGCAATATGGCTGACTTGGAAGTCACCTATAGGACAATGCAACCAGCACAATGTCCCCCATGCAATATGGCTGACTTGGAAGTCACCTATAGAACATGGCCACCAGCACAATGTCCCCCAAGCAATATGGCTCACTTGGAAGTCACCTATACAATACAACCAGCACAATGTCCCCCATGCAATATGGCTGACTTGGAAGTCACCTATACAATACAACCAGCGCAATGTCCCAAATGCAATATGGCTGACTTGGAAGTCACCTATAGAACATGGCCACCAGCACAATGTCCCCCATGCAATATGGCTGACTTGGAAGTCACCTATACAACATGGCAACCAGCACAACGTCCCCCATGCAATATGGCTGACTTGGAAGTCACCTATACAATACAACCAGCACAATGTCCCCCAAGCAATATGGCTGACTTGGAAGTCACCTATACAAGACAACCAGCACAATGTCCCCCATGCAATATGGCTCACTTGGAAGTCACCTATACGACATGGCCAACAGCACAATGTCCCCCATGCAATATGGCTGACTTGGAAGTCACCTATACAATACAACCAGCACAATGTCCCCCATGCAATATGGCTGACTTGGAAGTCACCTATACAATACAACCAGCACAATGTCCCCCATGCAATATGGCTGATTTGGAAGTCACCTATACAACACAACCAGCACAATGTCCCCCATGCAATATGGCTGACTTGGAAGTCACCTATACAAGACAACCAGCACAATGTCCCCCATGCAATATGGCTGATTTGGAAGTCACCTATACAAGACAACCAGCACAATGTCCCCCATGCAATATGGCTGACTTGGAAGTCACCTATAGAACATGGCCACCAGCACAATGTCCCCCATGCAATATGGCAGACTTGGAAGTTACCTATACAACATGGCAACCAGCACAATGTCCCCCAAGCAATATGGCTGACTTGGAAGTCACCTATAGAACATGGCAACTAGCACAATGTCCCCCAAGCAATATGGCTGACTTAAAAGTCACCTATACAAGACAACCAGCACAATTTCCCCCATGCAATATGGCTGACTTGGAAGTCACCTATAGGACATCGCAACCAGCACAATGTCCCCCATGCAATATGGCTGACTTGGAAGTCACCTATACAACATGGCAACCAGCACAATGTCCCCCATGCAATATGGCTGACTTGGAAGTCACCTATACAATACAACCAGCACAATGTCCCCCATGCAACACGGCTGACTTGGAAGTCACCTATACAATACAACCAGCACAATGTCCCCCATGCAACACGGCTGACTTGGAAGTCACCTATACAAGACAACCAGCACAATGTCCCCCATGCAATATGGCTGACTTGGAAGTCACCTATAGAACATGGCCACCAGCACAATGTCCCCCAAGCAATATGGCTGACTTGGAAGTCACCTATAGAACATGGCAACCAGCACAATGTCCCCCAAGCAATATGGCTGACTTGGAAGTCACCTATACAAGACAACCAGCACAATGTCCCCCATGCAATATGGCTGACTTGGAAGTCACCTATACAATACAACCAGCACAATGTCCCAAATGCAATATGGCTGACTTAGAAGTCACCTATGGAACATGGCCACCAGCACAATGTCCCCCATGCAATATGGCTGACTTGGAAGTCACATATACAACATGGCAACCAGCACAATGTCCCCCATGCAATATGGCTGACTTGGAAGTCACCTATACAATACAACCAGCACAATGTCCCCCAAGTAATATGGCTGACTTGGAAGTCACCTATACAAGACAACCAGCACAATGTCCCCCATGCAAAATGGCTGACTTGGAAGTCACCTATACAATACAACCAGCACAAAGTCCCCCATGCAATATGGCTGATTTGGAAGTCACCTATACAACACAACCAGCACAATGTCCCCCATGCAATATGGCTGACTTGGAAGTCACCTATACAAGACAACCAGCACAATGTCCCAAATGCAATATGGCTGACTTGGAAGTCACGTATAGAACATGGCCACCAGCACAATGTCCCCCATGCAATATGGATGACTTGGAAGTCACCTATAGAACATGGCAACCAGCACAATGTCCCCCATGCAATATGGCTGACTTGGAAGTCACCTATACAATACAACCAGCACAATGTCCCCCAAGCAATATGGCTGACTTGGAAGTCACCTATACAAGACAACCAGCACAATGTCCCCCATGCAATATGGCTGACTTGGAAGTCACCTTTACAACATGGCAACCAGCACAATGTCCCCCATGCAATATGGCTGACTTGGAAGTCACCTATACAATACAACCAGCACAATGTCCCCCATGCAACACGGCTGACTTGGAAGTCACCTATACAAGACAACCAGCACAATGTCCCCCATGCAATATGGCTGACTTGGAAGTCACCTATAGAACATGGCCACCAGCACAATGTCCCCCAAGCAATATGGCTGACTTGGAAGTCACCTATAGAACATGGCAACCAGCACAATGTCCCCCAAGCAATATGGCTGACTTGGAAGTCACCTATACAAGACAACCAGCACAATGTCCCCCATGCAATATGGCTGACTTGGAAGTCACCTATACAATACAACCAGCACAATGTCCCAAATGCAATATGGCTGACTTAGAAGTCACCTATAGAACATGGCCACCAGCACAATGTCCCCCATGCAATATGGCTGACTTGGAAGTCACCTATACAACATGGCAACCAGCACAATGTCCCCCATGCAATATGGCTGACTTGGAAGTCACCTATACAAGACAACCAGCACAATGTCCCCCATGCAATATGGCTGACATGGAATTCACCTATACAATACAACCAGCACAATGTCCCCCATGCAATATGGCTGATTTGGAAGTCACCTATACAACACAACCAGCACAATGTCCCCCATGCAATATGGCTGACTTGGAAGTCACCTATACAAGACAACCAGCACAATGTCCCAAATGCAATATGGCTGACTTGGAAGTCACGTATAGAACATGGCCACCAGCACAATGTCCCCCATGCAATATGGATGACTTGGAAGTCACCTATAGAACATGGCAACCAGCACAATGTCCCCCATGCAATATGGCTGACTTGGAAGTCACCTATACAATACAACCAGCACAATGTCCCCCAAGCAATATGGCTGACTTGGAAGTCACCTATACAAGACAACCAGCACAATGTCCCCCATGCAATATGGCTGACTTGGAAGTCACCTTTACAACATGGCAACCAGCACAATGTCCCCCATGCAATATGGCTGACTTGGAAGTCACCTATACAATACAACCAGCACAATGTCCCCCATGCAACACGGCTGACTTGGAAGTCACCTATACAAGACAACCAGCACAATGTCCCCCATGCAATATGGCTGACTTGGAAGTCACCTATAGAACATGGCCACCAGCACAATGTCCCCCAAGCAATATGGCTGACTTGGAAGTCACCTATAGAACATGGCAACCAGCACAATGTCCCCCAGGCAATATGGCTGACTTGGAAGTCACCTATACAAGACAACCAGCACAATGTCCCCCATGCAATATGGCTGACTTGGAAGTCACCTATACACTACAACCAGCACAATGTCCCAAATGCAATATGGCTGACTTAGACGTCACCTATAGAACATGGCCACCAGCACAATGTCCCCCATGCAATATGGCTGACTTGGAAGTCACCTATACAACATGGCAACCAGCACAATGTCCCCCATGCAATATGGCTGACTTGGAAGTCACCTATACAATACAACCAGCACAATGTCCCCCAAGCAATATGGCTGACTTGGAAGTCACCTATACAAGACAACCAGCACAATGTCCCCCATGCAATATGGCTGACTTGGAAGTCACCTATACAATACAACCAGCACAATGTCCCCCATGCAATATGGCTGATTTGGAAGTCACCTATACAACACAACCAGCACAACGTCCCCCATGCAATATGGCTGACTTGGAAGTCACCTATACAATACAACCAGCACAATGTCCCCCAAGCAATATGGCTGACTTGGAAGTCACCTATACAAGACAACCAGCACCATGTCCCCCATGCAATATGGCTGACTTGGAAGTCACCTATACGACATGGCCAACAGCACAATGTCCCCCATGCAATATGGCTGACTTGGAAGTCACCTATACAATACAACCAGCACAATGTCCCCCATGCAATATGGCTGACTTGGAAGTCACCTATACAATACAACCAGCACAATGTCCCCCATGCAATATGGCTGATTTGGAAGTCACCTATACAACACAACCAGCACAATGTCCCCCATGCAATATGGCTGACTTGGAAGTCACCTATACAAGACAACCAGCACAATGTCCCCCATGCAATATGGCTGATTTGGACGTCACCTATACAAGACAACCAGCACAATGTCCCCCATGCAATATGGCTGACTTGGAAGTCACCTATAGAACATGGCCACCAGCACAATGTCCCCCATGCAATATGGCAGACTTGGAAGTCACCTATACAACATGGCAACCAGCACAATGTCCCCCAAGCAATATGGCTGACTTGGAAGTCACCTATACAACATGGCAACCAGCACAATGTCCCCCAAGCAATATGGCTGACTTGGAAGTCACCTATAGAACATGGCAACTAGCACAATGTCCCCCAAGCAATATGGCTGACTTAAAAGTCACCTATACAAGACAACCAGCACAATTTCCCCCATGCAATATGGCTGACTTGGAAGTCACCTATAGGACATCGCAACCAGCACAATGTCCCCCATGCAATATGGCTGACTTGGAAGTCACCTATACAACATGGCAACCAGCACAATGTCCCCCATGCAATATGGCTGACTTGGAAGTCACCTATACAATACAACCAGCACAATGTCCCCCATGCAACACGGCTGACTTGGAAGTCACCTATACAATACAACCAGCACAATGTCCCCCATGCAACACGGCTGACTTGGAAGTCACCTATACAAGACAACCAGCACAATGTCCCCCATGCAATATGGCTGACTTGGAAGTCACCTATAGAACATGGCCACCAGCACAATGTCCCCCAAGCAATATGGCTGACTTGGAAGTCACCTATAGAACATGGCAACCAGCACAATGTCCCCCAAGCAATATGGCTGACTTGGAAGTCACCTATACAAGACAACCAGCACAATGTCCCCCATGCAATATGGCTGACTTGGAAGTCACCTATACAATACAACCAGCACAATGTCCCCCATGCAATATGGCTGACTTGGAAGTCACCTATACAACACAACCAGCACAATGTCCCCCATACAATATGGCTGACTTGGAAGTCACCTATACAACACAACCAGCACAATGTCCCCCATGCAATATGGCTCACTTGAAAGTCACCTATACAACATGGCAACCAGCACAATGTCCCCCATGCAATATGGCTCACTTGGAAGTCACCTATACAATACAACCAGCACAATGTCCCCCATGCAATATGGCTGACTTGGAAGTCACCTATACAATACAACCAGCACAATGTCCCCCATGCAATATGGCTGACTTGGAAGTCACCTATACAACACAACCAGCACAATGTCCCCCATGCAATATGGCTGACTTGGAAGTCACCTATACAACACAACCAGCACAATGTCCCCCATGCAATATGGCTCACTTGAAAGTCACCTATACAACATGGCAACCAGCACAATGTCCCCCATGCAATATGGCTGACTTGGAAGTCACCTATACAACATGGCAACCAGCACAATGTCCCCCATGCAATATGGCTGACTTGGAAGTCACCTATACAACATGGCAACCAGCACAATTTCCCCCATGTAATATGGCTGACTTGGAAGTCACCTATACAAGACAACCAGCACAATGTCCGCCAAGCAATATGGCTGACTTGGAAGTCACCTATACAAGACAACCAGCACAATGTCCTCCATGCAACATGGCTGACTTGGAAGTCACCTATACAAGACAACCAGCACAATGTCCTCCAAGTAATATGGCTGACTTGGAAGTCACCTATAGAACATGGCCACCAGCACAATGTCCCCCAAGCAATATGGCTCACTTGGAAGTCACCTATACAACATGGCAACCAGCACAATGTCCCCCATGCAATATGGCTGACTTGGAAGTCACCTATAGAACATGGCCACCTGCACAATGTCCCCCATGCAACACGACTGACTTGGAAGTCACCTATACAAGACAACCAGCACAATGTCCCCTATGCAATATGGCTGACTTGGAAGACACCTATACAACACAACCAGCACAATGTCCCCCAAGCAATATGGCTCACTTGGAAGTCACCTATACAACATGGCAACCAGCACAATGTCCCCCATGCAATATGGCTGACTTGGAAGTCACCTATACAACATGGCAACCAGCACAATTTCCCCCATGTAATATGGCTGACTTGGAAGTCACCTATACAAGACAACCAGCACAATGTCCGCCAAGCAATATGGCTGACTTGGAAGTCACCTATACAAGACAACCAGCACAATGTCCTCCATGCAATATGGCTGACTTGGAAGTCACCTATACAAGACAACCAGCACAATGTCCTCCAAGCAATATGGCTGACTTGGAAGTCACCTATAGAACATGGCCACCAGCACAATGTCCCCCAAGCAATATGGCTCACTTGGAAGTCACCTATACAACATGGCAACCAGCACAATGTCCCCCATGCAATATGGCTGACTTGGAAGTCACCTATAGAACATGGCCACCTGCACAATGTCCCCCATGCAACACGACTGACTTGGAAGTCACCTATACAAGACAACCAGCACAATGTCCCCTATGCAATATGGCTGCCTTGGAAGACACCTATACAACACAACCAGCACAATGTCCCCCAAGCAATATGGCTCACTTGGAAGTCACCTATACAACATGGCAACCAGCACAATGTCCCCCATGCAATATGCCTGACTTGGAAGTCACCTATACAACATGGCAAGCAGCACAATGTCCCCCATGCAATATGGCTGACTTGGAAGTCACCTATACAAGACAACCAGCACAATGTCCCCCATGCAATATGGCTGACTTGGAAGTCACCTATACAACATGGCAACCAGCACAATGTCCCCCATGCAATATGGCTGACTTGGAAGTCACCTATACAATACAACCAGCACAATGTCCCCCAAGCAATATGGCTGACTTGGAAGTCACCTATAGAACATGGCCACCAGCACAATGTCCCCCATGCAATATGGCTGACTTGGAAGTCACCTATACAAGACAACCAGCACAATGTCCCCCATGCAATATGGCTGACTTGGAAGTCACCTATTGAACATGGCCACCAGCACAATGTCCCCCATGCAATATGGCTGACTTGGAAGTCACCTATAGGACAATGCAACCAGCACAATGTCCCCCATGCAATATGGCTGACTTGGAAGTCACCTATAGAACATGGCCACCAGCACAATGTCCCCCAAGCAATATGGCTCACTTGGAAGTCACCTATACAATACAACCAGCACAATGTCCCCCATGCAATATGGCTGACTTGGAAGTCACCTATACAATACAACCAGCACAATGTCCCAAATGCAATATGGCTGACTTGGAAGTCACCTATAGCACATGGCCACCAGCACAATGTCCCCCATGCAATATGGCTGACTTGGAAGTCACCTATACAACATGGCAACCAGCACAATGTCCCCCATGCAATATGGCTGACTTGGAAGTCACCTATACAAGACAACCAGCACAATGTCCCCCATGCAATATGGCTGACTTGGAAGTCACCTATACGACATGGCCACCAGCACAATGTCCCCCATGCAATATGGCTGACTTGGAAGTCACCTATACAATACAACCAGCACAATGTCCCCCATGCAATATGGCTGACTTGGAAGTCACCTATACAATACAACCAGCACAATGTCCCCCATACAATATGGCTGACTTGGAAGTCACCTATACAAGACAACCAGCACAATGTCCCAAATGCAATATGGCTGACTTGGAAGTCACCTATAGAACATGGACACCAGCACAATGTCCCCCATGCAACACGGCTGACTTGGAAGTCACCTATACAAGACAACCAGCACAATGTCCCCCATGCAATATGGCTGACTTGGAAGTCACCTATACAACACAACCAGCACAATGTCCACCAAGCAATATGGCTCACTTGGAAGTCACCTATACAACATGGCAACCAGCACAATGTCCCCCATGCAATATGCCTGACTTGGAAGTCACCTATACAACATGGCAACCAGCACAATGTCCCCCATGCAATATGGCTGACTTGGAAGTCACCTATACAAGACAACCAGCACAATGTCCCCCATGCAATATGGCTGACTTGGAAGTCACCTATACAGCATGGCAACCAGCACAATGTCCCCCATGCAATATGGCTGACTTGGAAGTCACCTATACAATACAACCAGCACAATGTCCCCCAAGCAATATGGCTGACTTGGAAGTCACCTATAGAACATGGCCACCAGCACAATGTCCCCCATGCAATATGGCTGACTTGGAAGTCACCTATAAAAGACAACCAGCACAATGTCCCCCATGCAATATGGCTGACTTGGAAGTCACCTATAGAACATGGCCACCAGCACAATGTCCCCCATGCAATATGGCTGACTTGGAAGTCACCTATAGGACAATGCAACCAGCACAATGTCCCCCATGCAATATGGCTGACTTGGAAGTCACCTATAGAACATGGCCACCAGCACAATGTCCCCCAAGCAATATGGCTCACTTGGAAGTCACCTATACAATACAACCAGCACAATGTCCCCCATGCAATATGGCTGACTTGGAAGTCACCTATACAATACAACCAGCGCAATGTCCCAAATGCAATATGGCTGACTTGGAAGTCACCTATAGAACATGGCCACCAGCACAATGTCCCCCATGCAATATGGCTGACTTGGAAGTCACCTATACAACATGGCAACCAGCACAACGTCCCCCATGCAATATGGCTGACTTGGAAGTCACCTATACAATACAACCAGCACAATGTCCCCCAAGCAATATGGCTGACTTGGAAGTCACCTATACAAGACAACCAGCACAATGTCCCCCATGCAATATGGCTCACTTGGAAGTCACCTATACGACATGGCCAACAGCACAATGTCCCCCATGCAATATGGCTGACTTGGAAGTCACCTATACAATACAACCAGCACAATGTCCCCCATGCAATATGGCTGACTTGGAAGTCACCTATACAATACAACCAGCACAATGTCCCCCATGCAATATGGCTGATTTGGAAGTCACCTATACAACACAACCAGCACAATGTCCCCCATGCAATATGGCTGACTTGGAAGTCACCTATACAAGACAACCAGCACAATGTCCCCCATGCAATATGGCTGATTTGGAAGTCACCTATACAAGACAACCAGCACAATGTCCCCCATGCAATATGGCTGACTTGGAAGTCACCTATAGAACATGGCCACCAGCACAATGTCCCCCATGCAATATGGCAGACTTGGAAGTCACCTATACAACATGGCAACCAGCACAATGTCCCCCAAGCAATATGGCTGACTTGGAAGTCACCTATACAACATGGCAACCAGAACAATGTCCCCCAAGCAATATGGCTGACTTGGAAGTCACCTATAGAACATGGCAACTAGCACAATGTCCCCCAAGCAATATGGCTGACTTAAAAGTCACCTATACAAGACAACCAGCACAATTTCCCCCATGCAATATGGCTGACTTGGAAGTCACCTATAGGACATCGCAACCAGCACAATGTCCCCCATGCAATATGGCTGACTTGGAAGTCACCTATACAACATGGCAACCAGCACAATGTCCCCCATGCAATATGGCTGACTTGGAAGTCACCTATACAATACAACCAGCACAATGTCCCCCATGCAACACGGCTGACTTGGAAGTCACCTATACAATACAACCAGCACAATGTCCCCCATGCAACACGGCTGACTTGGAAGTCACCTATACAAGACAACCAGCACAATGTCCCCCATGCAATATGGCTGACTTGGAAGTCACCTATAGAACATGGCCACCAGCACAATGTCCCCCAAGCAATATGGCTGACTTGGAAGTCACCTATAGAACATGGCAACCAGCACAATGTCCCCCAAGCAATATGGCTGACTTGGAAGTCACCTATACAAGACAACCAGCACAATGTCCCCCATGCAATATGGCTGACTTGGAAGTCACCTATACAATACAACCAGCACAATGTCCCAAATGCAATATGGCTGACTTAGAAGTCACCTATGGAACATGGCCACCAGCACAATGTCCCCCATGCAATATGGCTGACTTGGAAGTCACATATACAACATGGCAACCAGCACAATGTCCCCCATGCAATATGGCTGACTTGGAAGTCACCTATACAATACAACCAGCACAATGTCCCCCAAGCAATATGGCTGACTTGGAAGTCACCTATACAAGACAACCAGCACAATGTCCCCCATGCAAAATGGCTGACTTGGAAGTCACCTATACAATACAACCAGCACAAAGTCCCCCATGCAATATGGCTGATTTGGAAGTCACCTATACAACACAACCAGCACAATGTCCCCCATGCAATATGGCTGACTTGGAAGTCACCTATACAAGACAACCAGCACAATGTCCCAAATGCAATATGGCTGACTTGGAAGTCACGTATAGAACATGGCCACCAGCACAATGTCCCCCATGCAATATGGATGACTTGGAAGTCACCTATAGAACATGGCAACCAGCACAATGTCCCCCATGCAATATGGCTGACTTGGAAGTCACCTATACAATACAACCAGCACAATGTCCCCCAAGCAATATGGCTGACTTGGAAGTCACCTATACAAGACAACCAGCACAATGTCCCCCATGCAATATGGCTGACTTGGAAGTCACCTTTACAACATGGCAACCAGCACAATGTCCCCCATGCAATATGGCTGACTTGGAAGTCACCTATACAATACAACCAGCACAATGTCCCCCATGCAACACGGCTGACTTGGAAGTCACCTATACAAGACAACCAGCACAATGTCCCCCATGCAATATGGCTGACTTGGAAGTCACCTATAGAACATGGCCACCAGCACAATGTCCCCCAAGCAATATGGCTGACTTGGAAGTCACCTATAGAACATGGCAACCAGCACAATGTCCCCCAAGCAATATGGCTGACTTGGAAGTCACCTATACAAGACAACCAGCACAATGTCCCCCATGCAATATGGCTGACTTGGAAGTCACCTATACAATACAACCAGCACAATGTCCCAAATGCAATATGGCTGACTTAGAAGTCACCTATAGAACATGGCCACCAGCACAATGTCCCCCATGCAATATGGCTGACTTGGAAGTCACCTATACAACATGGCAACCAGCACAATGTCCCCCATGCAATATGGCTGACTTGGAAGTCACCTATACAAGACAACCAGCACAATGTCCCCCATGCAATATGGCTGACATGGAATTCACCTATACAATACAACCAGCACAATGTCCCCCATGCAATATGGCTGATTTGGAAGTCACCTATACAACACAACCAGCACAATGTCCCCCATGCAATATGGCTGACTTGGAAGTCACCTATACAAGACAACCAGCACAATGTCCCAAATGCAATATGGCTGACTTGGAAGTCACGTATAGAACATGGCCACCAGCACAATGTCCCCCATGCAATATGGATGACTTGGAAGTCACCTATAGAACATGGCAACCAGCACAATGTCCCCCATGCAATATGGCTGACTTGGAAGTCACCTATACAATACAACCAGCACAATGTCCCCCAAGCAATATGGCTGACTTGGAAGTCACCTATACAAGACAACCAGCACAATGTCCCCCATGCAATATGGCTGACTTGGAAGTCACCTTTACAACATGGCAACCAGCACAATGTCCCCCATGCAATATGGCTGACTTGGAAGTCACCTATACAATACAACCAGCACAATGTCCCCCATGCAACACGGCTGACTTGGAAGTCACCTATACAAGACAACCAGCACAATGTCCCCCATGCAATATGGCTGACTTGGAAGTCACCTATAGAACATGGCCACCAGCACAATGTCCCCCAAGCAATATGGCTGACTTGGAAGTCACCTATAGAACATGGCAACCAGCACAATGTCCCCCAGGCAATATGGCTGACTTGGAAGTCACCTATACAAGACAACCAGCACAATGTCCCCCATGCAATATGGCTGACTTGGAAGTCACCTATACACTACAACCAGCACAATGTCCCAAATGCAATATGGCTGACTTAGACGTCACCTATAGAACATGGCCACCAGCACAATGTCCCCCATGCAATATGGCTGACTTGGAAGTCACCTATACAACATGGCAACCAGCACAATGTCCCCCATGCAATATGGCTGACTTGGAAGTCACCTATACAATACAACCAGCACAATGTCCCCCAAGCAATATGGCTGACTTGGAAGTCACCTATACAAGACAACCAGCACAATGTCCCCCATGCAATATGGCTGACTTGGAAGTCACCTATACAATACAACCAGCACAATGTCCCCCATGCAATATGGCTGATTTGGAAGTCACCTATACAACACAACCAGCACAACGTCCCCCATGCAATATGGCTGACTTGGAAGTCACCTATACAATACAACCAGCACAATGTCCCCCAAGCAATATGGCTGACTTGGAAGTCACCTATACAAGACAACCAGCACAATGTCCCCCATGCAATATGGCTGACTTGGAAGTCACCTATACGACATGGCCAACAGCACAATGTCCCCCATGCAATATGGCTGACTTGGAAGTCACCTATACAATACAACCAGCACAATGTCCCCCATGCAATATGGCTGACTTGGAAGTCACCTATACAATACAACCAGCACAATGTCCCCCATGCAATATGGCTGATTTGGAAGTCACCTATACAACACAACCAGCACAATGTCCCCCATGCAATATGGCTGACTTGGAAGTCACCTATACAAGACAACCAGCACAATGTCCCCCATGCAATATGGCTGATTTGGACGTCACCTATACAAGACAACCAGCACAATGTCCCCCATGCAATATGGCTGACTTGGAAGTCACCTATAGAACATGGCCACCAGCACAATGTCCCCCATGCAATATGGCAGACTTGGAAGTCACCTATACAACATGGCAACCAGCACAATGTCCCCCAAGCAATATGGCTGACTTGGAAGTCACCTATACAACATGGCAACCAGCACAATGTCCCCCAAGCAATATGGCTGACTTGGAAGTCACCTATAGAACATGGCAACTAGCACAATGTCCCCCAAGCAATATGGCTGACTTAAAAGTCACCTATACAAGACAACCAGCACAATTTCCCCCATGCAATATGGCTGACTTGGAAGTCACCTATAGGACATCGCAACCAGCACAATGTCCCCCATGCAATATGGCTGACTTGGAAGTCACCTATACAACATGGCAACCAGCACAATGTCCCCCATGCAATATGGCTGACTTGGAAGTCACCTATACAATACAACCAGCACAATGTCCCCCATGCAACACGGCTGACTTGGAAGTCACCTATACAATACAACCAGCACAATGTCCCCCATGCAACACGGCTGACTTGGAAGTCACCTATACAAGACAACCAGCACAATGTCCCCCATGCAATATGGCTGACTTGGAAGTCACCTATAGAACATGGCCACCAGCACAATGTCCCCCAAGCAATATGGCTGACTTGGAAGTCACCTATAGAACATGGCAACCAGCACAATGTCCCCCAAGCAATATGGCTGACTTGGAAGTCACCTATACAAGACAACCAGCACAATGTCCCCCATGCAATATGGCTGACTTGGAAGTCACCTATACAATACAACCAGCACAATGTCCCAAATGCAATATGGCTGACTTAGAAGTCACCTATGGAACATGGCCACCAGCACAATGTCCCCCATGCAATATGGATGACTTGGAAGTCACCTATAGAACATGGCAACCGGCACAATGTCCCCCATGCAATATGGCTGACTTGGAAGTCACCTATACAATACAACCAGCACAATGTCCCCCAAGCAATATGGCTGACTTGGAAGTCACCTATACAATACAACCAGCACAATGTCCCCCAAGCAATATGGCTGACTTGGAAGTCACCTATACAAGACAACCAGCACAATGTCCCCCATGCAATATGGCTGACTTGGAAGTCACCTTTACAACATGGCAACCAGCACAATGTCCCCCATGCAATATGGCTGACTTGGAAGTCACCTATACAATACAACCAGCACAATGTCCCCCATGCAACACGGCTGACTTGGAAGTCACCTATACAAGACAACCAGCACAATGTCCCCCATGCAATATGGCTGACTTGGAAGTCACCTATAGAACATGGCCACCAGCACAATGTCCCCCAAGCAATATGGCTGACTTGGAAGTCACCTATAGAACATGGCAACCAGCACAATGTCCCCCAAGCAATATGGCTGACTTGGAAGTCACCTATACAAGACAACCAGCACAATGTCCCCCATGCAATATGGCTGACTTGGAAGTCACCTATACAATACAACCAGCACAATGTCCCAAATGCAATATGGCTGACTTAGAAGTCACCTATAGAACATGGCCACCAGCACAATGTCCCCCATGCAATATGGCTGACTTGGAAGTCACCTATACAACATGGCAACCAGCACAATGTCCCCCATGCAATATGGCTGACTTGGAAGTCACCTATACAAGACAACCAGCACAATGTCCCCCATGCAATATGGCTGACATGGAATTCACCTATACAATACAACCAGCACAATGTCCCCCATGCAATATGGCTGATTTGGAAGTCACCTATACAACACAACCAGCACAATGTCCCCCATGCAATATGGCTGACTTGGAAGTCACCTATACAAGACAACCAGCACAATGTCCCAAATGCAATATGGCTGACTTGGAAGTCACGTATAGAACATGGCCACCAGCACAATGTCCCCATGCAATATGGATGACTTGGAAGTCACCTATAGAACATGGCAACCAGCACAATGTCCCCCATGCAATATGGCTGACTTGGAAGTCACCTATACAATACAACCAGCACAATGTCCCCCAAGCAATATGGCTGACTTGGAAGTCACCTATACAAGACAACCAGCACAATGTCCCCCATGCAATATGGCTGACTTGGAAGTCACCTTTACAACATGGCAACCAGCACAATGTCCCCCATGCAATATGGCTGACTTGGAAGTCACCTATACAATACAACCAGCACATTGTCCCCCATGCAACACGGCTGACTTGGAAGTCACCTATACAAGACAACCAGCACAATGTCCCCCATGCAATATGGCTGACTTGGAAGTCACCTATAGAACATGGCCACCAGCACAATGTCCCCCAAGCAATATGGCTGACTTGGAAGTCACCTATAGAACATGGCAACCAGCACAATGTCCCCCAGGCAATATGGCTGACTTGGAAGTCACCTATACAAGACAACCAGCACAATGTCCCCCATGCAATATGGCTGACTTGGAAGTCACCTATACACTACAACCAGCACAATGTCCCAAATGCAATATGGCTGACTTACACGTCACCTATAGAACATGGCCACCAGCACAATGTCCCCCATGCAATATGGCTGACTTGGAAGTCACCTATACAACATGGCAACCAGCACAATGTCCCCCATGCAATATGGCTGACTTGGAAGTCACCTATACAATACAACCAGCACAATGTCCCCCAAGCAATATGGCTGACTTGGAAGTCACCTATACAAGACAACCAGCACAATGTCCCCCATGCAATATGGCTGACTTGGAAGTCACCTATACAATACAACCAGCACAATGTCCCCCATGCAATATGGCTGATTTGGAAGTCACCTATACAACACAACCAGCACAATGTCCCCCATGCAATATGGCTGACTTGGAAGTCACCTATACAAGACAACTAGCACAATGTCCCAAATGCAATATGGCTGACTTGGAAGTCACGTATAGAACATGGCCACCAGCACAATGTCCCCCATGCAATATGGATGACTTGGAAGTCACCTATAGAACATGGCAACCAGCACAATGTCCCCCATGCAATATGGCTGACTTGGAAGTCACCTATACAATACAACCAGCACAATGTCCCCCAAGCAATATGGCTGACTTGGAAGTCACCTATACAAGACAACCAGCACAATGTCCCCCATGCAATATGGCTGACTTGGAAGTCACCTATAGGACATGGCCACCAGCACAATGTCCCCCATGCAATATGGCTGACTTGGAAGTCACCTATACAATACAACCAGCACAATGTCCCCCATGCAACACGGCTGACTTGGAAGTCACCTATACAAGACAACCAGCACAATGTCCCTCATGCAATATGGCTGACTTGGAAGTCACCTATAGAACATGGCCACCAGCACAATGTCCCCCAAGCAATATGGCTGACTTGGAAGTCACCTATAGAACATGGCAACCAGCACAATGTCCCCCAAGCAATATGGCTGACTTGGAAGTCACCTATACAAGACAACCAGCACAATGTCCCCCATGCAATATGGCTGACTTGGAAGTCACCTATACAATACAACCAGCACAATGTCCCAAATGCAATATGGCTGACTTAGAAGTCACCTATAGAACATGGCCACCAGCACAATGTCCCCCATGCAATATGGCTGACTTGGAAGTCACCTATACAACATGGCAACCAGCACAATGTCCCCCATGCAATATGGCTGACTTGGAAGTCACCTATACAATACAACCAGCACAATGTCCCCCAAGCAATATGGCTGACTTGGAAGTCACCTATACAAGACAACCAGCACAATGTCCCCCATGCAATATGGCTGACTTGGAAGTCACCTTTACAACATGGCAACCAGCACAATGTCCCCCATGCAATATGGCTGACTTGGAAGTCACCTATACAATACAACCAGCACAATGTCCCCCATGCAACACGGCTGACTTGGAAGTCACCTATACAAGACAACCAGCACAATGTCCCCCATGCAATATGGCTGACTTGGAAGTCACCTATAGAACATGGCCACCAGCACAATGTCCCCCAAGCAATATGGCTGACTTGGAAGTCACCTATAGAACATGGCAACCAGCACAATGTCCCCCAGGCAATATGGCTGACTTGGAAGTCACCTATACAAGACAACCAGCACAATGTCCCCCATGCAATATGGCTGACTTGGAAGTCACCTATACACTACAACCAGCACAATGTCCCAAATGCAATATGGCTGACTTACACGTCACCTATAGAACATGGCCACCAGCACAATGTCCCCCATGCAATATGGCTGACTTGGAAGTCACCTATACAACATGGCAACCAGCACAATGTCCCCCATGCAATATGGCTGACTTGGAAGTCACCTATACAATACAACCAGCACAATGTCCCCCAAGCAATATGGCTGACTTGGAAGTCACCTATACAAGACAACCAGCACAATGTCCCCCATGCAATATGGCTGACTTGGAAGTCACCTATACAATACAACCAGCACAATGTCCCCCATGCAATATGGCTGATTTGGAAGTCACCTATACAACACAACCAGCACAATGTCCCCCATGCAATATGGCTGACTTGGAAGTCACCTATACAAGACAACTAGCACAATGTCCCAAATGCAATATGGCTGACTTGGAAGTCACGTATAGAACATGGCCACCAGCACAATGTCCCCCATGCAATATGGATGACTTGGAAGTCACCTATAGAACATGGCAACCAGCACAATGTCCCCCATGCAATATGGCTGACTTGGAAGTCACCTATACAATACAACCAGCACAATGTCCCCCAAGCAATATGGCTGACTTGGAAGTCACCTATACAAGACAACCAGCACAATGTCCCCCATGCAATATGGCTGACTTGGAAGTCACCTATAGGACATGGCCACCAGCACAATGTCCCCCATGCAATATGGCTGACTTGGAAGTCACCTATACAATACAACCAGCACAATGTCCCCCATGCAACACGGCTGACTTGGAAGTCACCTATACAAGACAACCAGCACAATGTCCCTCATGCAATATGGCTGACTTGGAAGTCACCTATAGAACATGGCCACCAGCACAATGTCCCCCAAGCAATATGGCTGACTTGGAAGTCACCTATAGAACATGGCAACCAGCACAATGTCCCCCAAGCAATATGGCTGACTTGGAAGTCACCTATACAAGACAACCAGCACAATGTCCCCCATGCAATATGGCTGACTTGGAATTCACCTATACAATACAACCAGCACAATGTCCCAAATGCAATATGGCTGACTTAGAAGTCACCTATAGAACATGGCCACCAGCACAATGTCCCCCATGCAATATGGCTGACTTGGAAGTCACCTATACAACATGGCAACCAGCACAATGTCCCCCATGCAATATGGCTGACTTGGAAGTCACCTATACAATACAACCAGCACAATGTCCCCCAAGCAATATGGCTGACTTGGAAGTCACCTATACAAGACAACCAGCACAATGTCCCCCATGCAATATGGCTGACTTGGAAGTCACCTATACAATACAACCAGCACAATGTCCTCCATGCAATATGGCTGATTTGGAAGTCACCTATACAACACAACCAGCACAATGTCCCCCATGCAATATGGCTGACTTGGAAGTCACCTATACAAGACAACCAGCACAATGTCCCAAATGCAATATGGCTGACTTGGAAGTCACGTATAGAACATGGCCACCAGCACAATGTCCCCCATGCAATATGGATGACTTGGAAGTCACCTATAGAACATGGCAACCAGCACAATGTCCCCCATGCAATATGGCTGACTTGGAAGTCACCTATACAATACAACCAGCACAATGTCCCCCAAGCAATATGGCTGACTTGGAAGTCACCTATACAAGACAACCAGCACAATGTCCCCCATGCAATATGGCTGACTTGGAAGTCACCTATAGGACATGGCCACCAGCACAATGTCCCCCATGCAATATGGCTGACTTGGAAGTCACCTATACAACATGGCAACCAGCACAATGTCCCCCATGCAATATGGCTGACTTGGAAGTCACCTATACAACATGGCAACCAGCACAATTTCCCCCATGTAATATGGCTGACTTGGAAGTCACCTATACAAGACAACCAGCACAATGTCCGCCAAGCAATATGTCTGACTTGGAAGTCACCTATACAAGACAACCAGCACAATGTCCTCCATGCAATATGGCTGACTTGGAAGTCACCTATAGAACATGGCCACCAGCACAATGTCCCCCATGCAAAACGACTGACTTGGAAGTCACCTATACAAGACAACCAGCACAATGTCCCCTATGCAATATGGCTGACTTGGAAGACACCTATACAACACAACCAGCACAATGTCCCCCAAGCAATATGGCTCACTTGGAAGTCACCTATACAACATGGCAACCAGCACAATGTCCCCCATGCAATATGCCTGACTTGGAAGTCACCTATACAACATGGCAAGCAGCACAATGTCCCCCATGCAATATGGCTGACTTGGAAGTCACCTATACAAGACAACCAGCACAATGTCCCCCATGCAATATGGCTGACTTGGAAGTCACCTATACAACATGGCAACCAGCACAATGTCCCCCATGCAATATGGCTGACTTGGAAGTCACCTAGACAATACAACCAGCACAATGTCCCCCAAGCAATATGGCTGACTTGGAAGTCACCTATAGAACATGGCCACCAGCACAATGTCCCCCATGCAATATGGCTGACTTGGAAGTCACCTATACAAGACAACCAGCACAATGTCCCCCATGCAATATGGCTGACTTGGAAGTCACCTATAGAACATGGCCACCAGCACAATGTCCGCCATGCAATATGGCTGACTTGGAAGTCACCTATAGGACAATGCAACCAGCACAATGTCCCCCATGCAATATGGCTGACTTGGAAGTCACCTATAGAACATGGCCACCAGCACAATGTCCCCCAAGCAATATGGCTCACTTGGAAGTCACCTATACAATACAACCAGCACAATGTCCCCCATGCAATATGGCTGACTTGGAAGTCACCTATACAATACAACCAGCACAATGTCCCAAATGCAATATGGCTGACTTGGAAGTCACCTATAGCACATGGCCACCAGCACAATGTCCCCCATGCAATATGGCTGACTTGGAAGTCACCTATACAACATGGCAACCAGCACAATGTCCCCCATGCAATATGGCTGACTTGGAAGTCACCTATACAATACAACCAGCACAATGTCCCCCAAGCAATATGGCTGACTTGGAAGTCACCTATACAAGACAACCAGCACAATGTCCCCCATGCAATATGGCTGACTTGGAAGTCACCTATACGACATGGCCACCAGCACAATGTCCCCCATGCAATATGGCTGACTTGGAAGTCACCTATACAATACAACCAGCACAATGTCCCCCATGCAATATGGCTGACTTGGAAGTCACCTATACAATACAACCAGCACAATGTCCCCCATGCAATATGGCTGATTTGGAAGTCACCTATACAACACAACCAGCACAATGTCCCCCATGCAATATGGCTGACTTGGAAGTCACCTATACAAGACAACCAGCACAATGTCCCAAATGCAATATGGCTGACTTGGAAGTCACCTATAGAACATGGCCACCAGCACAATGTCCCCCATGCAACACGGCTGACTTGGAAGTCACCTATACAAGACAACCAGCACAATGTCCCCCATGCAATATGGCTGACTTGGAAGTCACCTATACAACACAACCAGCACAATGTCCCCCAAGCAATATGGCTCACTTGGAAGTCACCTATACAACATGGCAACCAGCACAATGTCCCCCATGCAATATGCCTGACTTGGAAGTCACCTATACAACATGGCAACCAGCACAATGTCCCCCATGCAATATGGCTGACTTGGAAGTCACCTATACAAGACAACCAGCACAATGTCCCCCATGCAATATGGCTGACTTGGAAGTCACCTATACAGCATGGCAACCAGCACAATGTCCCCCATGCAATATGGCTGACTTGGAAGTCACCTATACAATACAACCAGCACAATGTCCCCCAAGCAATATGGCTGACTTGGAAGTCACCTATAGAACATGGCCACCAGCACAATGTCCCCCATGCAATATGGCTGACTTGGAAGTCACCTATACAAGACAACCAGCACAATGTCCCCCATGCAATATGGCTGACTTGGAAGTCACCTATAGAACATGGCCACCAGCACAATGTCCCCCATGCAATATGGCTGACTTGGAAGTCACCTATAGGACAATGCAACCAGCACAATGTCCCCCATGCAATATGGCTGACTTGGAAGTCACCTATAGAACATGTCCACCAGCACAATGTCCCCCAAGCAATATGGCTCACTTGGAAGTCACCTATACAATACAACCAGCACAATGTCCCCCATGCAATATGGCTGACTTGGAAGTCACCTATACAATACAACCAGCACAATGTCCCAAATGCAATATGGCTGACTTGGAAGTCACCTATAGAACATGGCCACCAGCACAATGTCCCCCATGCAATATGGCTGACTTGGAAGTCACCTATACAACATGGCAACCAGCACAATGTCCCCCATGCAATATGGCTGACTTGGAAGTCACCTATACAATACAACCAGCACAATGTCCCCCAAGCAATATGGCTGACTTGGAAGTCACCTATACAAGACAACCAGCACAATGTCCCCCATGCAATATGGCTGACTTGGAAGTCACCTATACGACATGGCCAACAGCACAATGTCCCCCATGCAATATGGCTGACTTGGAAGTCACCTATACAATACAACCAGCACAATGTCCCCCATGCAATATGGCTGATTTGGAAGTCACCTATACAACACAACCAGCACAATGTCCCCCATGCAATATGGCTGACTTGAAGTCACCTATACAAGACAACCAGCACAATGTCCCAAATGCAATATGGCTGACTTGGAAGTCACCTATAGAACATGGCCACCAGCACAATGTCCCCCATGCAACACGGCTGACTTGGAAGTCACCTATACAAGACAACCAGCACAATGTCCCCCATGCAATATGGCTGACTTGGAAGTCACCTATACAACACAACCAGCACAATGTCCCCCAAGCAATATGGCTCACTTGGAAGTCACCTATACAACATGGCAACCAGCACAATGTCCCCCATGCAATATGCCTGACTTGGAAGTCACCTATACAACATGGCAACCAGCACAATGTCCCCCATGCAATATGGCTGACTTGGAAGTCACCTATACAAGACAACCAGCACAATGTCCCCCATGCAATATGGCTGACTTGGAAGTCACCTATACAGCATGGCAACCAGCACAATGTCCCCCATGCAATATGGCTGACTTGGAAGTCACCTATACAATACAACCAGCACATTGTCCCCCAAGCAATATGGCTGACTTGGAAGTCACCTATAGAACATGGCCACCAGCACAATGTCCCCCATGCAATATGGCTGACTTGGAAGTCACCTATACAAGACAACCAGCACAATGTCCCCCATGCAATATGGCTGACTTGGAAGTCACCTATAGAACATGGCCACCAGCACAATGTCCCCCATGCAATATGGCTGACTTGGAAGTCACCTATAGGACAATGCAACCAGCACAATGTCCCCCATGCAATATGGCTGACTTGGAAGTCACCTATAGAACATGGCCACCAGCACAATGTCCCCCAAGCAATATGGCTCACTTGGAAGTCACCTATAGAACATGGCCACCAGCACAATGTCCCCCATGCAATATGGCTGACTTGGAAGTCACCTATACAACATGGCAACCAGCACAATGTCCCCCATGCAATATGGCTGACTTGGAAGTCACCTATACAATACAACCAGCACAATGTCCCCCAAGCAATATGGCTGACTTGGAAGTCACCTATACAAGACAACCAGCACAATGTCCCCCATGCAATATGGCTGACTTGGAAGTCACCTATACGACATGGCCAACAGCACAATGTCCCCCATGCAATATGGCTGACTTGGAAGTCACCTATACAATACAACCAGCACAATGTCCCCCATGCAATATGGCTGATTTGGAAGTCACCTATACAACACAACCAGCACAATGTCCCCCATGCAACACGGCTGACTTGGAAGTCACCTATACAAGACAACCAGCACAATGTCCCCCATGCAATATGGCTGACTTGGAAGTCACCTATACAACACAACCAGCACAATGTCCCCCAAGCAATATGGCTCACTTGGAAGTCACCTATACAACATGGCAACCAGCACAATGTCCCCCATGCAATATGCCTGACTTGGAAGTCACCTATACAACATGGCAACCAGCACAATGTCCCCCATGCAATATGGCTGACTTGGAAGTCACCTATACAAGACAACCAGCACAATGTCCCCCATGCAATATGGCTGACTTGGAAGTCACCTATACAGCATGGTAACCAGCACAATGTCCCCCATGCAATATGGCTGACTTGGAAGTCACCTATACAATACAACCAGCACATTGTCCCCCAAGCAATATGGCTGACTTGGAAGTCACCTATAGAACATGGCCACCAGCACAATGTCCCCCATGCAATATGGCTGACTTGGAAGTCACCTATACAAGACAACCAGCACAATGTCCCCCATGCAATATGGCTGACTTGGAAGTCACCTATAGAACATGGCCACCAGCACAATGTCCCCCATGCAATATGGCTGACTTGGAAGTCACCTATAGGACAATGCAACCAGCACAATGTCCCCCATGCAATATGGCTGACTTGGAAGTCACCTATTGAACATGGCCACCAGCACAATGTCCCCCAAGCAATATGGCTCACTTGGAAGTCACCTATACAATACAACCAGCACAATGTCCCCCATGCAATATGGCTGACTTGGAAGTCACCTATACAATACAACCAGCACAATGTCCCAAATGCAATATGGCTGACTTGGAAGTCACCTATAGAACATGGCCACCAGCACAATGTCCCCCATGCAATATGGCTGACTTGGAAGTCACCTATACAACATGGCCACCAGCACAATGTCCCCCATGCAATATGGCTGACTTGGAAGTCACCTATAGGACAATGCAACCAGCACAATGTCCCCCATGCAATATGGCTGACTTGGAAGTCACCTATAGAACATGGCCACCAGCACAATGTCCCCCAAGCAATATGGCTCACTTGGAAGTCACCTATACAATACAACCAGCACAATGTCCCCCATGCAATATGGCTGACTTGGAAGTCACCTATACAATACAACCAGCACAATGTCCAAAATGCAATATGGCTGACTTGGAAGTCACCTATAGCACATGGCCACCAGCACAATGTCCCCCATGCAATATGGCTGACTTGGAAGTCACCTATACAACATGGCAACCAGCACAATGTCCCCCATGCAATATGGCTGACTTGGAAGTCACCTATACAATACAACCAGCACAATGTCCCCCAAGCAATATGGCTGACTTGGAAGTCACCTATACAAGACAACCAGCACAATGTCCCCCATGCAATATGGCTGACTTGGAAGTCACCTATACGACATGGCCACCAGCACAATGTCCCCCATGCAATATGGCTGACTTGGAAGTCACCTATACAATACAACCAGCACAATGTCCCCCATGCAATATGGCTGACTTGGAAGTCACCTATACAATACAACCAGCACAATGTCCCCCATGCAATATGGCTGACTTGGAAGTCACCTATACGACATGGCCACCAGCACAATGTCCCCCATGCAATATGGCTGACTTGGAAGTCACCTATAGAACATGGCCACCAGCACAATGTCCCCCATGCAACACGGCTGACTTGGAAGTCACCTATACAAGACAACCAGCACAATGTCCCCCATGCAATATGGCTGACTTGGAAGTCACCTATACAACACAACCAGCACAATGTCCCCCAAGCAATATGGCTCACTTGGAAGTCACCTATACAACATGGCAACCAGCACAATGTCCCCCATGCAATATGCCTGACTTGGAAGTCACCTATACAACATGGCAACCAGCACAATGTCCCCCATGCAATATGGCTGACTTGGAAGTCACCTATACAAGACAACCAGCACAATGTCCCCCATGCAATATGGCTGACTTGGAAGTCACCTATACAGCATGGCAACCAGCACAATGTCCCCCATGCAATATGGCTGACTTGGAAGTCACCTATACAATACAACCAGCAGAATGTCCCCCAAGCAATATGGCTGACTTGGAAGTCACCTATAGAACATGGCCACCAGCACAATGTCCCCCATGCAATATGGCTGACTTGGAAGTCACCTATACAAGACAACCAGCACAATGTCCCCCATGCAATATGGCTGACTTGGAAGTCACCTATAGAACATGGCCACTAGCACAATGTCCCCCATGCAATATGGCTGACTTGGAAGTCACCTATAGGACAATGCAACCAGCACAATGTCCCCCATGCAATATGGCTGACTTGGAAGTCACCTATAGAACATGGCCACCAGCACAATGTCCCCCAAGCAATATGGCTCACTTGGAAGTCACCTATACAATACAACCAGCACAATGTCCCCCATGCAATATGGCTGACTTGGAAGTCACCTATACAATACAACCAGCACAATGTCCCAAATGCAATATGGCTGACTTGGAAGTCACCTATAGAACATGGCCACCAGCACAATGTCCCCCATGCAATATGGCTGACTTGGAAGTCACCTATACAACATGGCAACCAGCACAATGTCCCCCATGCAATATGGCTGACTTGGAAGTCACCTATACAATACAACCAGCACAATGTCCCCCAAGCAATATGGCTGACTTGGAAGTCACCTATACAAGACAACCAGCACAATGTCCCCCATACAATATGGCTGACTTGGAAGTCACCTATACGACATGGCCAACAGCACAATGTCCCCCATGCAATATGGCTGACTTGGAAGTCACCTATACAATACAACCAGCACAATGTCCCCCATGCAATATGGCTGACTTGGAAGTCACCTATACAATACAACCAGCACAATGTCCTCCATGCAATATGGCTGATTTGGAAGTCACCTATACAACACAACCAGCACATTGTCCCCCAAGCAATATGGCTGACTTGGAAGTCACCTAGAGAACATGGCCACCAGCACAATGTCCCCCATGCAATATGGCTGACTTGGAAGTCACCTATACAAGACAACCAGCACAATGTCCCCCATGCAATATGGCTGACTTGGAAGTCACCTATAGAACATGGCCACCAGCACAATGTCCCCCATGCAATATGGCTGACTTGGAAGTCACCTATAGGACAATGCAACCAGCACAATGTCCCCCATGCAATATGGCTGACTTGGAAGTCACCTATAGAACATGGCCACCAGCACAATGTCCCCCAAGCAATATGGCTCACTTGGAAGTCACCTATACAATACAACCAGCACAATGTCCCCCATGCAATATGGCTGACTTGGAAGTCACCTATACAATACAACCAGCACAATGTCCCAAATGCAATATGGCTGACTTGGAAGTCACCTATAGAACATGGCCACCAGCACAATGTCCCCCATGCAATATGGCTGACTTGGAAGTCACCTATACAACATGGCCACCAGCACAATGTCCCCCATGCAATATGGCTGACTTGGAAGTCACCTATAGGACAATGCAACCAGCACAATGTCCCCCATGCAATATGGCTGACTTGGAAGTCACCTATAGAACATGGCCACCAGCACAATGTCCCCCAAGCAATATGGCTCACTTGGAAGTCACCTATACAATACAACCAGCACAATGTCCCCCATGCAATATGGCTGACTTGGAAGTCACCTATACAATACAACCAGCACAATGTCCAAAATGCAATATGGCTGACTTGGAAGTCACCTATAGCACATGGCCACCAGCACAATGTCCCCCATGCAATATGGCTGACTTGGAAGTCACCTATACAACATGGCAACCAGAACAATGTCCCCCATGCAATATGGCTGACTTGGAAGTCACCTATACAATACAACCAGCACAATGTCCCCCAAGCAATATGGCTGACTTGGAAGTCACCTATACAAGACAACCAGCACAATGTCCCCCATGCAATATGGCTGACTTGGAAGTCACCTATACGACATGGCCACCAGCACAATGTCCCCCATGCAATATGGCTGACTTGGAAGTCACCTATACAATACAACCAGCACAATGTCCCCCATGCAATATGGCTGACTTGGAAGTCACCTATACAATACAACCAGCACAATGTCCCCCATGCAATATGGCTGATTTGGAAGTCACCTATACAACACAACCAGCACAATGTCCCCCATGCAATATGGCTGACTTGGAAGTCACCTATACAAGACAACCAGCACAATGTCCCAAATGCAATATGGCTGACTTGGAAGTCACCTATAGAACATGGCCACCAGCACAATGTCCCCCATGCAACACGGCTGACTTGGAAGTCACCTATACAAGACAACCAGCACAATGTCCCCCATGCAATATGGCTGACTTGGAAGTCACCTATACAACACAACCAGCACAATGTCCCCCAAGCAATATGGCTCACTTGGAAGTCACCTATACAACATGGCAACCAGCACAATGTCCCCCATGCAATATGCCTGACTTGGAAGTCACCTATACAACATGGCAACCAGCACAATGTCCCCCATGCAATATGGCTGACTTGGAAGTCACCTATACAAGACAACCAGCACAATGTCCCCCATGCAATATGGCTGACTTGGAAGTCACCTATACAGCATGGCAACCAGCACAATGTCCCCCATGCAATATGGCTGACTTGGAAGTCACCTATACAATACAACCAGCAGAATGTCCCCCAAGCAATATGGCTGACTTGGAAGTCACCTATAGAACATGGCCACCAGCACAATGTCCCCCATGCAATATGGCTGACTTGGAAGTCACCTATACAAGACAACCAGCACAATGTCCCCCATGCAATATGGCTGACTTGGAAGTCACCTATAGAACATGGCCACTAGCACAATGTCCCCCATGCAATATGGCTGACTTGGAAGTCACCTATAGGACAATGCAACCAGCACAATGTCCCCCATGCAATATGGCTGACTTGGAAGTCACCTATAGAACATGGCCACCAGCACAATGTCCCCCAAGCAATATGGCTCACTTGGAAGTCACCTATACAATACAACCAGCACAATGTCCCCCATGCAATATGGCTGACTTGGAAGTCACCTATACAATACAACCAGCACAATGTCCCAAATGCAATATGGCTGACTTGGAAGTCACCTATAGAACATGGCCACCAGCACAATGTCCCCCATGCAATATGGCTGACTTGGAAGTCACCTATACAACATGGCAACCAGCACAATGTCCCCCATGCAATATGGCTGACTTGGAAGTCACCTATACAATACAACCAGCACAATGTCCCCCAAGCAATATGGCTGACTTGGAAGTCACCTATACAAGACAACCAGCACAATGTCCCCCATGCAATATGGCTGACTTGGAAGTCACCTATACGACATGGCCAACAGCACAATGTCCCCCATGCAATATGGCTGACTTGGAAGTCACCTATACAATACAACCAGCACAATGTCCCCCATGCAATATGGCTGACTTGGAAGTCACCTATACAATACAACCAGCACAATGTCCCAAATGCAATATGGCTGACTTGGAAGTCACCTATAGAACATGGCCACCAGCACAATGTCCCCCATGCAATATGGCTGACTTGGAAGTCACCTATACAACATGGCCACCAGCACAATGTCCCCCATGCAATATGGCTGACTTGGAAGTCACCTATACAATACAACCAGCACAATGTCCCCCAAGCAATATGGCTGACTTGGAAGTCACCTATACAAGACAACCAGCACAATGTCCCCCATGCAATATGGCTGACTTGGAAGTCACCTATACGACATGGCCAACAGCACAATGTCCCCCATGCAATATGGCTGACTTGGAAGTCACCTATACAATACAACCAGCACAATGTCCCCCATGCAATATGGCTGATTTGGAAGTCACCTATACAACACAACCAGCACAATGTCCCCCATGCAATATGGCTGACTTGGAAGTCACCTATACAAGACAACCAGCACAATGTCCCAAATGCAATATGGCTGACTTGGACGTCACCTATAGAACATGGCCACCAGCACAATGTCCCCCATGCAACACGGCTGACTTGGAAGTCACCTATACAAGACAACCAGCACAATGTCCCCCATGCAATATGGCTGACTTGGAAGTCACCTATACAACACAACCAGCACAATGTCCCCCAAGCAATATGGCTCACTTGGAAGTCACCTATACAACATGGCAACCAGCACAATGTCCCCCATGCAATATGCCTGACTTGGAAGTCACCTATACAACATGGCAACCAGCACAATGTCCCCCATGCAATATGGCTGACTTGGAAGTCACCTATACAAGACAACCAGCACAATGTCCCCCATGCAATATGGCTGACTTGGAAGTCACCTATACAGCATGGCAACCAGCACAATGTCCCCCATGCAATATGGCTGACTTGGAAGTCACCTATACAATACAACCAGCACATTGTCCCCCAAGCAATATGGCTGACTTGGAAGTCACCTATAGAACATGGCCACCAGCACAATGTCCCCCATGCAATATGGCTGACTTGGAAGTCACCTATACAAGACAACCAGCACAATGTCCCCCATGCAATATGGCTGACTTGGAAGTCACCTATAGAACATGGCCACCAGCACAATGTCCCCCATGCAATATGGCTGACTTGGAAGTCACCTATAGGACAATGCAACCAGCACAATGTCCCCCATGCAATATGGCTGACTTGGAAGTCACCTATAGAACATGGCCACCAGCACAATGTCCCCCAAGCAATATGGCTCACTTGGAAGTCACCTATACAATACAACCAGCACAATGTCCCCATTGCAATATGGCTGACTTGGAAGTCACCTATACAATACAACCAGCACAATGTCCCAAATGCAATATGGCTGACTTGGAAGTCACCTATAGAACATGGCCACCAGCACAATGTCCCCCATGCAATATGGCTGACTTGGAAGTCACCTATACAACATGGCCACCAGCACAATGTCCCCCATGCAATATGGCTGACTTGGAAGTCACCTATAGGACAATGCAACCAGCACAATGTCCCCCATGCAATATGGCTGACTTGGAAGTCACCTATAGAACATGGCCACCAGCACAATGTCCCCCAAGCAATATGGCTCACTTGGAAGTCACCTATACAATACAACCAGCACAATGTCCCCCATGCAATATGGCTGACTTGGAAGTCACCTATACAATACAACCAGCACAATGTCCCAAATGCAATATGGCTGACTTGGAAGTCACCTATAGCACATGGCCACCAGCACAATGTCCCCCATGCAATATGGCTGACTTGGAAGTCACCTATACGACATGGCCACCAGCACAATGTCCCCCATGCAATATGGCTGACTTGGAAGTCACCTATACAATACAACCAGCACAATGTCCCCCATGCAATATGGCTGACTTGGAAGTCACCTATACAATACAACCAGCACAATGTCCCCCATGCAATATGGCTGATTTGGAAGTCACCTATACAACACAACCAGCACAATGTCCCCCATGCAATATGGCTGACTTGGAAGTCACCTATACAAGACAACCAGCACAATGTCCCAAATGCAATATGGCTGACTTGGAAGTCACCTATAGAACATGGCCACCAGCACAATGTCCCCCATGCAACACGGCTGACTTGGAAGTCACCTATACAAGACAACCAGCACAATGTCCCCCATGCAATATGGCTGACTTGGAAGTCACCTATACAACACAACCAGCACAATGTCCCCCAAGCAATATGGCTCACTTGGAAGTCACCTATACAACATGGCAACCAGCACAATGTCCCCCATGCAATATGCCTGACTTGGAAGTCACCTATACAACATGGCAACCAGCACAATGTCCCCCATGCAATATGGCTGACTTGGAAGTCACCTATACAAGACAACCAGCACAATGTCCCCCATGCAATATGGCTGACTTGGAAGTCACCTATACAGCATGGCAACCAGCACAATGTCCCCCATGCAATATGGCTGACTTGGAAGTCACCTATACAATACAACCAGCACAATGTCCCCCAAGCAATATGGCTGACTTGGAAGTCACCTATAGAACATGGCCACCAGCACAATGTCCCCCATGCAATATGGCTGACTTGGAAGTCACCTATACAAGACAACCAGCACAATGTCCCCCATGCAATATGGCTGACTTGGAAGTCACCTATAGGACAATGCAACCAGCACAATGTCCCCCATGCAATATGGCTGACTTGGAAGTCACCTATAGAACATGGCCACCAGCACAATGTCCCCCAAGCAATATGGCTCACTTGGAAGTCACTTATACAATACAACCAGCACAATGTCCCCCATGCAATATGGCTGACTTGGAAGTCACCTATACAAATACAACCAGCACAATGTCCCAAATGCAATATGGCTGACTTGGAAGTCACCTATAGAACATGGCCACCAGCACAATGTCCCCCATGCAATATGGCTGACTTGGAAGTCACCTATACAACATGGCAACCAGCACAATGTCCCCCATGCAATATGGCTGACTTGGAAGTCACCTATACAATACAACCAGCACAATGTCCCCCAAGCAATATGGCTGACTTGGAAGTCACCTATACAAGACAACCAGCACAATGTCCCCCATGCAATATGGCTGACTTGGAAGTCACCTATACGACATGGCCAACAGCACAATGTCCCCCATGCAATATGGCTGACTTGGAAGTCACCTATACAATACAACCAGCACAATGTCCCCCATGCAATATGGCTGATTTGGAAGTCACCTATACAACACAACCAGCACAATGTCCCCCAAGCAATATGGCTCACTTGGAAGTCACCTATACAACATGGCAACCAGCACAATGTCCCCCATGCAATATGCCTGACTTGGAAGTCACCTATACAACATGGCAACCAGCACAATGTCCCCCATGCAATATGGCTGACTTGGAAGTCACCTATACAAGACAACCAGCACAATGTCCCCCATGCAATATGGCTGACTTGGAAGTCACCTATACAGCATGGCAACCAGCACAATGTCCCCCATGCAATATGGCTGAATTGGAAGTCACCTATACAATACAACCAGCACATTGTCCCCCAAGCAATATGGCTGACTTGGAAGTCACCTATAGAACATGGCCACCAGCACAATGTCCCCCATGCAATATGGCTGACTTGGAAGTCACCTATACAAGACAACCAGCACAATGTCCCCCATGCAATATGGCTGACTTGGAAGTCACCTATAGAACATGGCCACCAGCACAATGTCCCCCATGCAATATGGCTGACTTGGAAGTCACCTATAGGACAATGCAACCAGCACAATGTCCCCCATGCAATATGGCTGACTTGGAAGTCACCTATAGAACATGGCCACCAGCACAATGTCCCCCAAGCAATATGGCTCACTTGGAAGTCATCTATACAATACAACCAGCACAATGTCCCCCATGCAATATGGCTGACTTGGAAGTCACCTATACAATACAACCAGCACAATGTCCCAAATGCAATATGGCTGACTTGGAAGTCACCTATAGAACATGGCCACCAGCACAATGTCCCCCATGCAATATGGCTGACTTGGAAGTCACCTATACAACATGGCAACCAGCACAATGTCCCCCATGCAATATGGCTGACTTGTAAGTCACCTATACAATACAACCAGCACAATGTCCCCCAAGCAATATGGCTGACTTGGAAGTCACCTATACAAGACAACCAGCACAATGTCCCCCATGCAATATGGCTGACTTGGAAGTCACCTATACGACATGGCCAACAGCACAATGTCCCCCATGCAATATGGCTGACTTGGAAGTCACCTATACAATACAACCAGCACAATGTCCCCCATGCAATATGGCTGACTTGGAAGTCACCTATACAATACAACCAGCACAATGTCCCCCATGCAATATGGCTGATTTGGAAGTCACCTATACAACACAACCAGCACAATGTCCCCCATGCAATATGGCTGACTTGGAAGTCACCTATACAAGACAACCAGCACAATGTCCCAAATGCAATATGGCTGACATGGAAGTCACCTATAGAACATGGCAACCAGCACAATGTCCCCCATGCAATATGGCTGACTTGGAAGTCACCTATACAACATGGCAACCAGCACAATGTCCCCCAAGCAATATGGCTGACTTGGAAGTCACCTATACAACATGGCAACCAGCACAATGTCCCCCAAGCAATATGGCTGACTTGCAAGTCACCTATAGAACATGGCAACCAGCACAATGTCCCCCAAGCAATATTGCTGACTTAAAAGTCACCTATACAAGACAACCAGCACAATTTCCCCCATGCAATATGGCTGACTTGGAAGTCGCCTATAGGACATGGCAACCAGCACAATGTCCACCATGCAATATGGCTGACTTGTAAGTCACCTATACAACATGGCAACCAGCACAATGTCCCCCATGCAATATGGCTGACTTGGAAGTCACCTATACAACATGGCAACCAGCACAATGTCCCCCATGCAATATGGCTGACTTGGAAGTCACCTTTACAACATGGCCACCAGCACAATGTCCCCCATGCAATATGGCTGACTTGGAAGTCACCTATAGGACATGGCAACCAGCAAAATGTCCCCCATGCAATATGGCTGACTTAGAAGTCACCTATAGAACATGGCCACCAGCACAATGTCCCCCAAGCAATATGGCTCACTTGGAAGTCACCTATACAATACAACCAGCACAATGACCCCCATGCAATATGGCTGACTTGGAAGTCACCTATACAACACAACCAGCACAATGTCCCCCATGCAATATGGCTGACTTGGAAGTCACCTATACAACACAACCAGCACAATGTCCCCCATGCAATATGGCTGACTTGGAAGTCACCTATACAACATGGCAACCAGCACAATGTCCCCCATGCAACATGGCTGACTTGGAAGTCACCTATACAACACAACCAGCACAATGTCCCCCATGCAATATGGCTGACTTGGAAGTCACCTATAGAACATGGCCACCAGCACAATGTCCCCCATGCAATATGGCTGACTTGGAAGTCACCTATACAACATGGCAACCAGCACAATGTCCCCCAAGCAATATGGCTCACTTGGAAGTCACCTATAGAACATGGCAACCAGCACAATGTCCCCCAAGCAATATGGCTGACTTGGAAGTCACCTATACAACATGGCAACCAGCACAATGTCCCTCATGCAATATGGCTGACTTGGAAGTCACCTATAGAACATGGCCACCAGCACAATGTCCCTCATGCAACACGGCTGACTTGGAAGTCACCTATACAAGACAACCAGCGCAATGTCCCCAATGCAATATGGCTGACTTGGAAGTCACCTTTACAACACAACCAGCACAATGTCCCCCAAGCAATATGGCTCACTTGGAAGTCACCTATATCACATGGCAACCAGCACAATGTCCCCCATGCAATATGGCTGACTTGGAAGTCACCTATTCAACATGGCAACCAGCACAATGTCCCCCATGCAATATGGCTGACTTGGAAGTCACCTATACAAGACAACCAGCACAATGTCCCCCATGCAATATGGCTGACTTGGAAGTCACCTATAGGACATGGCAACCAGCACAATGTCCCCCAAGCAATATGGCTGACTTGGAAGTCACCTATACAAGACAACCAGCACAATGTCCCAAATGCAATATGGCTGACTTGGAAGTCACCTATAGAACATGGCCACCAGCACAATGTCCCCCATGCAGTATGGCTGACTTGGAAGTCACCTATACAACATGGCAACCAGCACAATGTCCCCCATGCAATATGGCTGACTTGGAAGTCACCTATACAATACAACCAGCACAATGTCCCCCAAGCAATATGGCTGACTTGGAAGTCACCTATACAAGACAACCAGCACAATGTCCCCCATGCAATATGGCTGACTTGGAAGTCACCTATAGGACATGGCCACCAGCACAATGTCCCCCATGCAATATGGCTGACTTGGAAGTCACCTATACAATACAACCAGCACAATATCCCCCATGCAATATGGCTGACTTGGAAGTCACCTATACAATACAACCAGCACAATGTCCCCCATGCAATATGGCTGATTTGGAAGTCACCTATACAACACAACCAGCACAATGTCCCCCATGCAATATGGCTGACTTGGAAGTCACCTATACAAGACAACCAGCACAATGTCCCAAATGCAATATGGCTGACTTGGAAGTCACCTATAGAACATGGCCACCAGCACAATGTCCCCCATGCAATATGGCTGACTTGGAAGTCACCTATACAACATGGCAACCAGCACAAAGTCCCCCAAGCAATATGGCTGACTTGGAAGTAACCTATACAAGACAACCAGCACAATGTCCCCCATGCAATATGGCTCACTTGGAAGTCACCTATAGGACATGGCCACCAGCACAATGTCCCCCATGCAATATGGCTGACTTGGAAGTCACCTATACAATACAACCAGCACAATGTCCCCCATGCAATATGGCTGATTTGGAAGTCACCTATACAACACAACCAGCACAATGTCCCCCATGCAATATGGCTGACTTGCAAGTCACTTATAGGACATGGCAACCAGCACAATGTCCCCCAAGCAATATGGCTGACTTGGAAGTCACCTATACAACATGGCAACCAGCACAATGTCCCCCATGCAATATGGCTGACTTGGAAGTCACCTATAGAACATGGCCACCAGCACAATGTCCCCCATGCAATATGGCTGACTTGGAAGTCACCTATACAAGACAACCAGCACAATGTCCCCCATGCAATATGGCTGACTTGGAAGTCACCTATAGAACATGGCCACCAGCACAATGTCCCCCATGCAATATGGCTGACTTGGAAGTCACCTATACAACATGGCAACCAGCACAATGTCCCCCAAGCAATATGGCTCACTTGGAAGTCACCTATAGAACATGGCAACCAGCACAATGTCCCCCAAGCAATATGGCTGACTTGGAAGTCACCTATACAACATGGCAACCAGCACAATGTCCCTCATGCAATATGGCTGACTTGGAAGTCACCTATAGAACATGGCCACCAGCACAATGTCCCTCATGCAACACGGCTGACTTGGAAGTCACCTATACAAGACAACCAGCGCAATGTCCCCAATGCAATATGGCTGACTTGGAAGTCACCTTTACAACACAACCAGCACAATGTCCCCCAAGCAATATGGCTCACTTGGAAGTCACCTATATCACATGGCAACCAGCACAATGTCCCCCATGCAATATGGCTGACTTGGAAGTCACCTATTCAACATGGCAACCAGCACAATGTCCCCCATGCAATATGGCTGACTTGGAAGTCACCTATACAAGACAACCAGCACAATGTCCCCCATGCAATATGGCTGACTTGGAAGTCACCTATAGGACATGGCAACCAGCACAATGTCCCCCAAGCAATATGGCTGACTTGGAAGTCACCTATACAAGACAACCAGCACAATGTCCCAAATGCAATATGGCTGACTTGGAAGTCACCTATAGAACATGGCCACCAGCACAATGTCCCCCATGCAGTATGGCTGACTTGGAAGTCACCTATACAACATGGCAACCAGCACAATGTCCCCCATGCAATATGGCTGACTTGGAAGTCACCTATACAATACAACCAGCACAATGTCCCCCAAGCAATATGGCTGACTTGGAAGTCACCTATACAAGACAACCAGCACAATGTCCCCCATGCAATATGGCTGACTTGGAAGTCACCTATAGGACATGGCCACCAGCACAATGTCCCCCATGCAATATGGCTGACTTGGAAGTCACCTATACAATACAACCAGCACAATATCCCCCATGCAATATGGCTGACTTGGAAGTCACCTATACAATACAACCAGCACAATGTCCCCCATGCAATATGGCTGATTTGGAAGTCACCTATACAACACAACCAGCACAATGTCCCCCATGCAATATGGCTGACTTGGAAGTCACCTATACAAGAAAACCAGCACAATGTCCCAAATGCAATATGGCTGACTTGGAAGTCACCTATAGAACATGGCCACCAGCACAATGTCCCCCATGCAATATGGCTGACTTGGAAGTCACCTATACAACATGGCAACCAGCACAAAGTCCCCCAAGCAATATGGCTGACTTGGAAGTAACCTATACAAGACAACCAGCACAATGTCCCCCATGCAATATGGCTCACTTGGAAGTCACCTATAGGACATGGCCACCAGCACAATGTCCCCCATGCAATATGGCTGACTTGGAAGTCACCTATACAATACAACCAGCACAATGTCCCCCATGCAATATGGCTGATTTGGAAGTCACCTATACAACACAACCAGCACAATGTCCCCCATGCAATATGGCTGACTTGCAAGTCACCTATAGGACATGGCAACCAGCACAATGTCCCCCAAGCAATATGGCTGACTTGGAAGTCACCTATACAACATGGCAACCAGCACAATGTCCCCCATGCAATATGGCTGACTTGGAAGTCACCTATAGAACATGGCCACCAGCACAATGTCCCCCATGCAACACGGCTGACTTGGAAGTCACCTATACAAGACAACCAGCACAATGTCCCCCATGCAATATGGCTGACTTGTAAGTCACTTATACAACACAACCAGCACAATGTCCCCCAAGCAATATGGCTCACTTGGAAGTCACCTCTACAACATGGCAACCAGCACAATGTCCCCCATGCAATATGGCTGACTTGGAAGTCACCTATACAACATGGCAACCAGCACAATGTCCCCCATGCAATATGGCTGACTTGGAAGTCACCTATACAAGACAACCAGCACAATGTTCCCCATGCAATATGGCTGACTTGGAAGTCACCTATAGGACATGGCAACCAGCACAATGTCCCCCAAGCAATATGGCTGACTTGGAAGTCACCTATACAAGACAACCAGCACAATGTCCCAAATGCAATATGGCTGACTTGGAAGTCACCTATAGAACATGGCCACCAGCACAACGTCCCCCATGCAATATGGCTGACTTGGAAGTCACCTATACAACATGGCAACCAGCACAATGTCCCCCATGCAATATGGCTGACTTGGAAGTCACCTATACAATACAACCAGCACAATGTCCCCCAAGCAATATGGCTGACTTGGAAGTCACCTATACAAGACAACCAGCACAATGTCCCCCATGCAATATGGCTGACTTGGAAGTCACCTATAGGACATGGCCACCAGCACAATGCCCCCCATGCAATATGGCTGACTTGGAAGTCACCTATACAATACAACAAGCACAATGTCCCCCATGCAATATGGCTGACTTGGAAGTCACCTATACAATACAACCAGCACAATGTCCCCCATGCAATATGGCTGACTTGGAAGTCACCTATACAACACAACCAGCACAATATCTCCCATGCAATATGGCTGACTTGGAAGTCACCTATACAAGACAACCAGCACAATGTCCCAAATGCAATATGGCTGACTTGGAAGTCACCTATAGAACATGGCCACCAGCACAATGTCCCCCATGCAATATGGCTGACTTGGAAGTCACCTATACAACATGGCAACCAGCACAATGTCCCCCATGCAATATGGCTGACTTGGAAGTCACCTATACAATACAACCAGCACAATGTCCCGAAAGCAATATGGCTGACTTGGAAGTCACCTATACAAGACAACCAGCACAATGTCCCCCATGCAATATGGCTCACTTGGAAGTCACCTATAGGACATGGCCACCAGCACAATGTCCCCCATGCAATATGGCTGACTTGGAAGTCACCTATACAATACAACCAGCACAATGTCCCCCATGCAATATGGCTGATTTGGAAGTCACCTATACAACACAACCAGCACAATGTCCCCCATGCAATATGGCTGACTTGGAAGTCACCTATACAAGACAACCAGCACAATGTCCCCCATGCAATATGGCTGACTTGGAAGTCACCTATAGAACATGGCCACCAGCACAATGTCCCCCATGCAATATGGCTGACTTGGAAGTCACCTATACAACATGGCAACCAGCACAATGTCCTCCAAGCAATATGGCTGACTTGGAAGTCACCTATAGAACATGGCCACCAGCACAATGTCCCCCATGCAATATGGCTGACTTGGAAGTCACCTATACAACATGGCAACCAGCACAATGTCCCCCATGCAATATGGCTGACTTGGAAGTCACCTATACAATACAACCAGCACAATGTCCCCCAAGCAATATGGCTGACTTGGAAGTCACCTATACAAGACAACCAGCACAATGTCCCCCATGCAATATGGCTGACTTGGAAGTCACCTATACGACATGGCCAACAGCACAATGTCCCCCATGCAATATGGCTGACTTGGAAGTCACCTATACAACATGGCAACCAGCACAATGTCCCCCAAGCAATATGGCTCACTTGGAAGTCACCTATATCACATGGCAACCAGCACAATGTCCCCCATGCAATATGGCTGACTTGGAAGTCACCTATTCAACATGGCAACCAGCACAATGTCCCCCATGCAATATGGCTGACTTGGAAGTCACCTATACAAGACAACCAGCACAATGTCCCCCATGCAATATGGCTGACTTGGAAGTCACCTATAGGACATGGCAACCAGCACAATGTCCCCCAAGCAATATGGCTGACTTGGAAGTCACCTATACAAGACAACCAGCACAATGTCCCAAATGCAATATGGCTGACTTGGAAGTCACCTATAGAACATGGCCACCAGCACAATGTCCCCCATGCAGTATGGCTGACTTGGAAGTCACCTATACAACATGGCAACCAGCACAATGTCCCCCATGCAATATGGCTGACTTGGAAGTCACCTATACAATACAACCAGCACAATGTCCCCCAAGCAATATGGCTGACTTGGAAGTCACCTATACAAGACAACCAGCACAATGTCCCCCATGCAATATGGCTGACTTGGAAGTCACCTATAGGACATGGCCACCAGCACAATGTCCCCCATGCAATATGGCTGACTTGGAAGTCACCTATACAATACAACCAGCACAATATCCCCCATGCAATATGGCTGACTTGGAAGTCACCTATACAATACAACCAGCACAATGTCCCCCATGCAATATGGCTGATTTGGAAGTCACCTATACAACACAACCAGCACAATGTCCCCCATGCAATATGGCTGACTTGGAAGTCACCTATACAAGACAACCAGCACAATGTCCCAAATGCAATATGGCTGACTTGGAAGTCACCTATAGAACATGGCCACCAGCACAATGTCCCCCATGCAATATGGCTGACTTGGAAGTCACCTATACAACATGGCAACCAGCACAAAGTCCCCCAAGCAATATGGCTGACTTGGAAGTAACCTATACAAGACAACCAGCACAATGTCCCCCATGCAATATGGCTCACTTGGAAGTCACCTATACAAGACAACCAGCACAATGTCCCAAATGCAATATGGCTGACTTGGAAGTCACCTATACAACATGGCAACCAGCACAAATTCCCCCAAGCAATATGGCTGACTTGGAAGTAACCTATACAAGACAACCAGCACAATGTCCCCCATGCAATATGGCTCACTTGGAAGTCACCTATAGGACATGGCCACCAGCACAATGTCCCCCATGCAATATGGCTGACTTGGAAGTCACCTATACAATACAACCAGCACAATGTCCCCCATGCAATATGGCTGATTTGGAAGTCACCTATACAACACAACCAGCACAATGTCCCCCATGCAATATGGCTGACTTGCAAGTCACTTATAGGACATGGCAACCAGCACAATGTCCCCCAAGCAATATGGCTGACTTGGAAGTCACCTATACAACATGGCAACCAGCACAATGTCCCCCATGCAATATGGCTGACTTGGAAGTCACCTATAGAACATGGCCACCAGCACAATGTCCCCCATGCAATATGGCTGACTTGGAAGTCACCTATACAAGACAACCAGCACAATGTCCCCCATGCAATATGGCTGACTTGGAAGTCACCTATAGAACATGGCCACCAGCACAATGTCCCCCATGCAATATGGCTGACTTGGAAGTCACCTATACAACATGGCAACCAGCACAATGTCCCCCAAGCAATATGGCTCACTTGGAAGTCACCTATAGAACATGGCAACCAGCACAATGTCCCCCAAGCAATATGGCTGACTTGGAAGTCACCTATACAACATGGCAACCAGCACAATGTCCCTCATGCAATATGGCTGACTTGGAAGTCACCTATAGAACATGGCCACCAGCACAATGTCCCTCATGCAACACGGCTGACTTGGAAGTCACCTATACAAGACAACCAGCGCAATGTCCCCAATGCAATATGGCTGACTTGGAAGTCACCTTTACAACACAACCAGCACAATGTCCCCCAAGCAATATGGCTCACTTGGAAGTCACCTATATCACATGGCAACCAGCACAATGTCCCCCATGCAATATGGCTGACTTGGAAGTCACCTATTCAACATGGCAACCAGCACAATGTCCCCCATGCAATATGGCTGACTTGGAAGTCACCTATACAAGACAACCAGCACAATGTCCCCCATGCAATATGGCTGACTTGGAAGTCACCTATAGGACATGGCAACCAGCACAATGTCCCCCAAGCAATATGGCTGACTTGGAAGTCACCTATACAAGACAACCAGCACAATGTCCCAAATGCAATATGGCTGACTTGGAAGTCACCTATAGAACATGGCCACCAGCACAATGTCCCCCATGCAGTATGGCTGACTTGGAAGTCACCTATACAACATGGCAACCAGCACAATGTCCCCCATGCAATATGGCTGACTTGGAAGTCACCTATACAATACAACCAGCACAATGTCCCCCAAGCAATATGGCTGACTTGGAAGTCACCTATACAAGACAACCAGCACAATGTCCCCCATGCAATATGGCTGACTTGGAAGTCACCTATAGGACATGGCCACCAGCACAATGTCCCCCATGCAATATGGCTGACTTGGAAGTCACCTATACAATACAACCAGCACAATATCCCCCATGCAATATGGCTGACTTGGAAGTCACCTATACAATACAACCAGCACAATGTCCCCCATGCAATATGGCTGATTTGGAAGTCACCTATACAACACAACCAGCACAATGTCCCCCATGCAATATGGCTGACTTGGAAGTCACCTATACAAGAAAACCAGCACAATGTCCCAAATGCAATATGGCTGACTTGGAAGTCACCTATAGAACATGGCCACCAGCACAATGTCCCCCATGCAATATGGCTGACTTGGAAGTCACCTATACAACATGGCAACCAGCACAAAGTCCCCCAAGCAATATGGCTGACTTGGAAGTAACCTATACAAGACAACCAGCACAATGTCCCCCATGCAATATGGCTCACTTGGAAGTCACCTATAGGACATGGCCACCAGCACAATGTCCCCCATGCAATATGGCTGACTTGGAAGTCACCTATACAATACAACCTGCACAATGTCCCCCATGCAATATGGCTGATTTGGAAGTCACCTATACAACACAACCAGCACAATGTCCCCCATGCAATATGGCTGACTTGCAAGTCACCTATAGGACATGGCAACCAGCACAATGTCCCCCAAGCAATATGGCTGACTTGGAAGTCACCTATACAACATGGCAACCAGCACAATGTCCCCCATGCAATATGGCTGACTTGGAAGTCACCTATAGAACATGGCCACCAGCACAATGTCCCCCATGCAACACGGCTGACTTGGAAGTCACCTATACAAGACAACCAGCACAATGTCCCCCATGCAATATGGCTGACTTGTAAGTCACTTATACAACACAACCAGCACAATGTCCCCCAAGCAATATGGCTCACTTGGAAGTCACCTCTACAACATGGCAACCAGCACAATGTCCCCCATGCAATATGGCTGACTTGGAAGTCACCTATACAACATGGCAACCAGCACAATGTCCCCCATGCAATATGGCTGACTTGGAAGTCACCTATACAAGACAACCAGCACAATGTTCCCCATGCAATATGGCTGACTTGGAAGTCACCTATAGGACATGGCAACCAGCACAATGTCCCCCAAGCAATATGGCTGACTTGGAAGTCACCTATACAAGACAACCAGCACAATGTCCCAAATGCAATATGGCTGACTTGGAAGTCACCTATAGAACATGGCCACCAGCACAACGTCCCCCATGCAATATGGCTGACTTGGAAGTCACCTATACAACATGGCAACCAGCACAATGTCCCCCATGCAATATGGCTGACTTGGAAGTCACCTATACAATACAACCAGCACAATGTCCCCCAAGCAATATGGCTGACTTGGAAGTCACCTATACAAGACAACCAGCACAATGTCCCCCATGCAATATGGCTGACTTGGAAGTCACCTATAGGACATGGCCACCAGCACAATGCCCCCCATGCAATATGGCTGACTTGGAAGTCACCTATACAATACAACAAGCACAATGTCCCCCATGCAATATGGCTGACTTGGAAGTCACCTATACAATACAACCAGCACAATGTCCCCCATGCAATATGGCTGACTTGGAAGTCACCTATACAACACAACCAGCACAATATCTCCCATGCAATATGGCTGACTTGGAAGTCACCTATACAAGACAACCAGCACAATGTCCCAAATGCAATATGGCTGACTTGGAAGTCACCTATAGAACATGGCCACCAGCACAATGTCCCCCATGCAATATGGCTGACTTGGAAGTCACCTATACAACATGGCAACCAGCACAATGTCCCCCATGCAATATGGCTGACTTGGAAGTCACCTATACAATACAACCAGCACAATGTCCCGAAAGCAATATGGCTGACTTGGAAGTCACCTATACAAGACAACCAGCACAATGTCCCCCATGCAATATGGCTCACTTGGAAGTCACCTATAGGACATGGCCACCAGCACAATGTCCCCCATGCAATATGGCTGACTTGGAAGTCACCTATACAATACAACCAGCACAATGTCCCCCATGCAATATGGCTGATTTGGAAGTCACCTATACAACACAACCAGCACAATGTCCCCCATGCAATATGGCTGACTTGGAAGTCACCTATACAAGACAACCAGCACAATGTCCCCCATGCAATATGGCTGACTTGGAAGTCACCTATAGAACATGGCCACCAGCACAATGTCCCCCATGCAATATGGCTGACTTGGAAGTCACCTATACAACATGGCAACCAGCACAATGTCCTCCAAGCAATATGGCTGACTTGGAAGTCACCTATAGAACATGGCCACCAGCACAATGTCCCCCATGCAATATGGCTGACTTGGAAGTCACCTATACAACATGGCAACCAGCACAATGTCCCCCATGCAATATGGCTGACTTGGAAGTCACCTATACATTACAACCAGCACAATGTCCCCCAAGCAATATGGCTGACTTGGAAGTCACCTATACAAGACAACCAGCACAATGTCCCCCATGCAATATGGCTGACTTGGAAGTCACCTATACGACATGGCCAACAGCACAATGTCCCCCATGCAATATGGCTGACTTGGAAGTCACCTATACAATACAACCAGCACAATGTCCCCCATGCAATATGGCTGATTTGGAAGTCACCTATACAACACAACCAGCACAATGTCCCCCATGCAATATGGCTGACTTGGAAGTCACCTATACAAGACAACCAGCACAATGTCCCAAATGCAATATGGCTGACTTGGAAGTCACCTATAGAACATGGCCACCAGCACAATGTCCCCCATGCAACACGGCTGACTTGGAAGTCACCTATACAAGACAACCAGCACAATGTCCCCCATGCAATATGGCTGACTTGGAAGTCACCTATACAACACAACCAGCACAATGTCCCCCAAGCAATATGGCTCACTTGGAAGTCACCTATACAACATGGCAACCAGCACAATGTCCCCCATGCAATATGCCTGACTTGGAAGTCACCTATACAACATGGCAACCAGCACAATGTCCCCCATGCAATATGGCTGACTTGGAAGTCACCTATACAAGACAACCAGCACAATGTCCCCCATGCAATATGGCTGACTTGGAAGTCACCTATACAGCATGGCAACCAGCACAATGTCCCCCATGCAATATGGCTGAATTGGAAGTCACCTATACAATACAACCAGCACATTGTCCCCCAAGCAATATGGCTGACTTGGAAGTCACCTATAGAACATGGCCACCAGCACAATGTCCCCCATGCAATATGGCTGACTTGGAAGTCACCTATACAAGACAACCAGCACAATGTCCCCCATGCAATATGGCTGACTTGGAAGTCACCTATAGAACATGGCCACCAGCACAATGTCCCCCATGCAATATGGCTGACTTGGAAGTCACCTATAGGACAATGCAACCAGCACAATGTCCCCCATGCAATATGGCTGACTTGGAAGTCACCTATAGAACATGGCCACCAGCACAATGTCCCCCAAGCAATATGGCTCACTTGGAAGTCATCTATACAATACAACCAGCACAATGTCCCCCATGCAATATGGCTGACTTGGAAGTCACCTATACAATACAACCAGCACAATGTCCCAAATGCAATATGGCTGACTTGGAAGTCACCTATAGAACATAGCCACCAGCACAATGTCCCCCATGCAATATGGCTGACTTGGAAGTCACCTATACAACATGGCAACCAGCACAATGTCCCCCATGCAATATGGCTGACTTGTAAGTCACCTATACAATACAACCAGCACAATGTCCCCCAAGCAATATGGCTGACTTGGAAGTCACCTATACAAGACAACCAGCACAATGTCCCCCATGCAATATGGCTGACTTGGAAGTCACCTATACGACATGGCCAACAGCACAATGTCCCCCATGCAATATGGCTGACTTGGAAGTCACCTATACAATACAACCAGCACAATGTCCCCCATGCAATATGGCTGACTTGGAAGTCACCTATACAATACAACCAGCACAATGTCCCCCATGCAATATGGCTGATTTGGAAGTCACCTATACAACACAACCAGCACAATGTCCCCCATGCAATATGGCTGACTTGGAAGTCACCTATACAAGACAACCAGCACAATGTCCCAAATGCAATATGGCTGACATGGAAGTCACCTATAGAACATGGCCACCAGCACAATGTCCCCCATGCAATATGGCTGACTTGGAAGTCACCTATACAACATGGCAACCAGCACAATGTCCCCCAAGCAATATGGCTGACTTGGAAGTCACCTATACAACATGGCAACCAGCACAATGTCCCCCAAGCAATATGGCTGACTTGCAAGTCACCTATAGAACATGGCAACCAGCACAATGTCCCCCAAGCAATATTGCTGACTTAAAAGTCACCTATACAAGACAACCAGCACAATTTCCCCCATGCAATATGGCTGACTTGGAAGTCACCTATAGGACATGGCAACCAGCACAATGTCCCCCATGCAATATGGCTGACTTGTAAGTCACCTATACAACATGGCAACCAGCACAATGTCCCCCATGCAATATGGCTGACTTGGAAGTCACCTATACAACATGGCAACCAGCACAATGTCCCCCATGCAATATGGCTGACTTGGAAGTCACCTTTACAACATGGCCACCAGCACAATGTCCCCCATGCAATATGGCTGACTTGGAAGTCACCTATAGGACATGGCAACCAGCAAAATGTCCCCCATGCAATATGGCTGACTTAGAAGTCACCTATAGAACATGGCCACCAGCACAATGTCCCCCAAGCAATATGGCTCACTTGGAAGTCACCTATACAATACAACCAGCACAATGTCCCCCATGCAATATGGCTGACTTGGAAGTCACCTATACAATACAACCAGCACAATGACCCCCATGCAATATGGCTGACTTGGAAGTCACCTATACAACACAACCAGCACAATGTCCCCCATGCAATATGGCTGACTTGGAAGTCACCTATACAACACAACCAGCACAATGTCCCCCATGCAATATGGCTGACTTGGAAGTCACCTATACAACATGGCAACCAGCACAATGTCCCCCATGCAATATGGCTGACTTGGAAGTCACCTATACAAGACAACCAGCACAATGTCCCCCATGCAATATGGCTGACTTGGAAGTCACCTATAGAACATGGCCACCAGCACAATGTCCCCCATGCAATATGGCTGACTTGGAAGTCACCTATACAACATGGCAACCAGCACAATGTCCCGCAAGCAATATGGCTCGCTTGGAAGTCACCTATAGAACATGGCAACCAGCACAATGTCCCCCAAGCAATATGGCTGACTTGGAAGTCACCTATACAACATGGCAACCAGCACAATGTCCCTCATGCAATATGGCTGACTTGGAAGTCACCTATAGAACATGGCCACCAGCACAATGTCCCTCATGCAACACGGCTGACTTGGAAGTCACCTATACAAGACAACCAGCGCAATGTCCCCAATGCAATATGGCTGACTTGGAAGTCACCTTTACAACACAACCAGCACAATGTCCCCCAAGCAATATGGCTCACTTGGAAGTCACCTATATCACATGGCAACCAGCACAATGTCCCCCATGCAATATGGCTGACTTGGAAGTCACCTATTCAACATGGCAACCAGCACAATGTCCCCCATGCAATATGGCTGACTTGGAAGTCACCTATACAAGACAACCAGCACAATGTCCCCCATGCAATATGGCTGACTTGGAAGTCACCTATAGGACATGGCAACCAGCACAATGTCCCCCAAGCAATATGGCTGACTTGGAAGTCACCTATACAAGACAACCAGCACAATGTCCCAAATGCAATATGGCTGACTTGGAAGTCACCTATAGAACATGGCCACCAGCACAATGTCCCCCATGCAGTATGGCTGACTTGGAAGTCACCTATACAACATGGCAACCAGCACAATGTCCCCCATGCAATATGGCTGACTTGGAAGTCACCTATACAATACAACCAGCACAATGTCCCCCAAGCAATATGGCTGACTTGGAAGTCACCTATACAAGACAACCAGCACAATGTCCCCCAAGCAATATGGCTGACTTGGAAGTCACCTATAGGACATGGCCACCAGCACAATGTCCCCCATGCAATATGGCTGACTTGGAAGTCACCTATACAATACAACCAGCACAATATCCCCCATGCAATATGGCTGACTTGGAAGTCACCTATACAATACAACCAGCACAATGTCCCCCATGCAATATGGCTGATTTGGAAGTCACCTATACAACACAACCAGCACAATGTCCCCCATGCAATATGGCTGACTTGGAAGTCACCTATACAAGACAACCAGCACAATGTCCCAAATGCAATATGGCTGACTTGGAAGTCACCTATAGAACATGGCCACCAGCACAATGTCCCCCATGCAATATGGCTGACTTGGAAGTCACCTATACAACATGGCAACCAGCACAAAGTCCCCCAAGCAATATGGCTGACTTGGAAGTAACCTATACAAGACAACCAGCACAATGTCCCCCATGCAATATGGCTCACTTGGAAGTCACCTATAGGACATGGCCACCAGCACAATGTCCCCCATGCAATATGGCTGACTTGGAAGTCACCTATACAATACAACCAGCACAATGTCCCCCATGCAATATGGCTGATTTGGAAGTCACCTATACAACACAACCAGCACAATGTCCCCCATGCAATATGGCTGACTTGCAAGTCACCTATAGGACATGGCAACCAGCACAATGTCCCCCAAGCAATATGGCTGACTTGGAAGTCACCTATACAACATGGCAACCAGCACAATGTCCCCCATGCAATATGGCTGACTTGGAAGTCACCTATAGAACATGGCCACCAGCACAATGTCCCCCATGCAACACGGCTGACTTGGAAGTCACCTATACAAGACAACCAGCACAATGTCCCCCATGCAATATGGCTGACTTGTAAGTCACTTATACAACACAACCAGCACAATGTCCCCCAAGCAATATGGCTCACTTGGAAGTCACCTCTACAACATGGCAACCAGCACAATGTCCCCCATGCAATATGGCTGACTTGGAAGTCACCTATACAACATGGCAACCAGCACAATGTCCCCCATGCAATATGGCTGACTTGGAAGTCACCTATACAAGACAACCAGCACAATGTTCCCCATGCAATATGGCTGACTTGGAAGTCACCTATAGGACATGGCAACCAGCACAATGTCCCCCATGCAATATGGCTGACTTGGAAGTCACCTATACAAGACAACCAGCACAATGTTCCCCATGCAATATGGCTGACTTGGAAGTCACCTATAGAACATGGCCACCAGCACAATGTCCCTCATGCAACACGGCTGACTTGGAAGTCACCTATACAAGACAACCAGCGCAATGTCCCCAATGCAATATGGCTGACTTGGAAGTCACCTTTACAACACAACCAGCACAATGTCCCCCAAGCAATATGGCTCACTTGGAAGTCACCTATATCACATGGCAACCAGCACAATGTCCCCCATGCAATATGGCTGACTTGGAAGTCACCTATTCAACATGGCAACCAGCACAATGTCCCCCATGCAATATGGCTGACTTGGAAGTCACCTATACAAGACAACCAGCACAATGTCCCCCATGCAATATGGCTGACTTGGAAGTCACCTATAGGACATGGCAACCAGCACAATGTCCCCCAAGCAATATGGCTGACTTGGAAGTCACCTATACAAGACAACCAGCACAATGTCCCAAATGCAATATGGCTGACTTGGAAGTCACCTATAGAACATGGCCACCAGCACAATGTCCCCCATGCAGTATGGCTGACTTGGAAGTCACCTATACAACATGGCAACCAGCACAATGTCCCCCATGCAATATGGCTGACTTGGAAGTCACCTATACAATACAACCAGCACAATGTCCCCCAAGCAATATGGCTGACTTGGAAGTCACCTATACAAGACAACCAGCACAATGTCCCCCATGCAATATGGCTGACTTGGAAGTCACCTATAGGACATGGCCACCAGCACAATGTCCCCCATGCAATATGGCTGACTTGGAAGTCACCTATACAATACAACCAGCACAATATCCCCCATGCAATATGGCTGACTTGGAAGTCACCTATACAATACAACCAGCACAATGTCCCCCATGCAATATGGCTGATTTGGAAGTCACCTATACAACACAACCAGCACAATGTCCCCCATGCAATATGGCTGACTTGGAAGTCACCTATAGAACATGGCCACCAGCACAATGTCCCCCATGCAATATGGCTGACTTGGAAGTCACCTATACAACATGGCAACCAGCACAAAGTCCCCCAAGCAATATGGCTGACTTGGAAGTAACCTATACAAGACAACCAGCACAATGTCCCCCATGCAATATGGCTCACTTGGAAGTCACCTATAGGACATGGCCACCAGCACAATGTCCCCCATGCAATATGGCTGACTTGGAAGTCACCTATACAATACAACCAGCACAATGTCCCCCATGCAATATGGCTGATTTGGAAGTCACCTATACAACACAACCAGCACAATGTCCCCCATGCAATATGGCTGACTTGCAAGTCACCTATAGGACATGGCAACCAGCACAATGTCCCCCAAGCAATATGGCTGACTTGGAAGTCACCTATACAACATGGCAACCAGCACAATGTCCCCCATGCAATATGGCTGACTTGGAAGTCACCTATAGAACATGGCCACCAGCACAATGTCCCCCATGCAACACGGCTGACTTGGAAGTCACCTATACAAGACAACCAGCACAATGTCCCCCATGCAATATGGCTGACTTGTAAGTCACTTATACAACACAACCAGCACAATGTCCCCCAAGCAATATGGCTCACTTGGAAGTCACCTCTACAACATGGCAACCAGCACAATGTCCCCCATGCAATATGGCTGACTTGGAAGTCACCTATACAACATGGCAACCAGCACAATGTCCCCCATGCAATATGGCTGACTTGGAAGTCACCTATACAAGACAACCAGCACAATGTTCCCCATGCAATATGGCTGACTTGGAAGTCACCTATAGGACATGGCAACCAGCACAATGTCCCCCAAGCAATATGGCTGACTTGGAAGTCACCTATACAAGACAACCAGCACAATGTCCCAAATGCAATATGGCTGACTTGGAAGTCACCTATAGAACATGGCCACCAGCACAACGTCCCCCATGCAATATGGCTGACTTGGAAGTCACCTATACAACATGGCAACCAGCACAATGTCCCCCATGCAATATGGCTGACTTGGAAGTCACCTATACAATACAACCAGCACAATGTCCCCCAAGCAATATGGCTGACTTGGAAGTCACCTATACAAGACAACCAGCACAATGTCCCCCATGCAATATGGCTGACTTGGAAGTCACCTATAGGACATGGCCACCAGCACAATGTCCCCCATGCAATATGGCTGACTTGGAAGTCACCTATACAATACAACCAGCACAATGTCCCCCATGCAATATGGCTGACTTGGAAGTCACCTATACAATACAACCAGCACAATGTCCCCCATGCAATATGGCTGACTTGGAAGTCACCTATACAACACAACCAGCACAATATCTCCCATGCAATATGGCTGACTTGGAAGTCACCTATACAAGACAACCAGCACAATGTCCCAAATGCAATATGGCTAACTTGGAAGTCACCTATAGAACATGGCCACCAGCACAATGTCCCCCATGCAATATGGCTGACTTGGAAGTCACCTATACAACATGGCAACCAGCACAATGTCCCCCATGCAATATGGCTGACTTGGAAGTCACCTATACAACACAACCAGCACAATGTCCCCCAAGCAATATGGCTCACTTGGAAGTCACCTATACAACATGGCAACCAGCACAATGTCCCCCATGCAATATGCCTGACTTGGAAGTCACCTATACAACATGGCAACCAGCACAATGTCCCCCATGCAATATGGCTGACTTGGAAGTCACCTATACAAGACAACCAGCACAATGTCCCCCATGCAATATGGCTGACTTGGAAGTCACCTATACAGCATGGCAACCAGCACAATGTCCCCCATGCAATATGGCTGAATTGGAAGTCACCTATACAATACAACCAGCACATTGTCCCCCAAGCAATATGGCTGACTTGGAAGTCACCTATAGAACATGGCCACCAGCACAATGTCCCCCATGCAATATGGCTGACTTGGAAGTCACCTATACAAGACAACCAGCACAATGTCCCCCATGCAATATGGCTGACTTGGAAGTCACCTATAGAACATGGCCACCAGCACAATGTCCCCCATGCAATATGGCTGACTTGGAAGTCACCTATAGGACAATGCAACCAGCACAATGTCCCCCATGCAATATGGCTGACTTGGAAGTCACCTATAGAACATGGCCACCAGCACAATGTCCCCCAAGCAATATGGCTCACTTGGAAGTCATCTATACAATACAACCAGCACAATGTCCCCCATGCAATATGGCTGACTTGGAAGTCACCTATACAATACAACCAGCACAATGTCCCAAATGCAATATGGCTGACTTGGAAGTCACCTATAGAACATAGCCACCAGCACAATGTCCCCCATGCAATATGGCTGACTTGGAAGTCACCTATACAACATGGCAACCAGCACAATGTCCCCCATGCAATATGGCTGACTTGTAAGTCACCTATACAATACAACCAGCACAATGTCCCCCAAGCAATATGGCTGACTTGGAAGTCACCTATACAAGACAACCAGCACAATGTCCCCCATGCAATATGGCTGACTTGGAAGTCACCTATACGACATGGCCAACAGCACAATGTCCCCCATGCAATATGGCTGACTTGGAAGTCACCTATACAATACAACCAGCACAATGTCCCCCATGCAATATGGCTGACTTGGAAGTCACCTATACAATACAACCAGCACAATGTCCCCCATGCAATATGGCTGATTTGGAAGTCACCTATACAACACAACCAGCACAATGTCCCCCATGCAATATGGCTGACTTGGAAGTCACCTATACAAGACAACCAGCACAATGTCCCAAATGCAATATGGCTGACATGGAAGTCACCTATAGAACATGGCCACCAGCACAATGTCCCCCATGCAATATGGCTGACTTGGAAGTCACCTATACAACATGGCAACCAGCACAATGTCCCCCAAGCAATATGGCTGACTTGGAAGTCACCTATACAACATGGCAACCAGCACAATGTCCCCCAAGCAATATGGCTGACTTGCAAGTCACCTATAGAACATGGCAACCAGCACAATGTCCCCCAAGCAATATTGCTGACTTAAAAGTCACCTATACAAGACAACCAGCACAATTTCCCCCATGCAATATGGCTGACTTGGAAGTCACCTATAGGACATGGCAACCAGCACAATGTCCCCCATGCAATATGGCTGACTTGTAAGTCACCTATACAACATGGCAACCAGCACAATGTCCCCCATGCAATATGGCTGACTTGGAAGTCACCTATACAACATGGCAACCAGCACAATGTCCCCCATGCAATATGGCTGACTTGGAAGTCACCTTTACAACATGGCCACCAGCACAATGTCCCCCATGCAATATGGCTGACTTGGAAGTCACCTATAGGACATGGCAACCAGCAAAATGTCCCCCATGCAATATGGCTGACTTAGAAGTCACCTATAGAACATGGCCACCAGCACAATGTCCCCCAAGCAATATGGCTCACTTGGAAGTCACCTATACAATACAACCAGCACAATGTCCCCCATGCAATATGGCTGACTTGGAAGTCACCTATACAATACAACCAGCACAATGACCCCCATGCAATATGGCTGACTTGGAAGTCACCTATACAACACAACCAGCACAATGTCCCCCATGCAATATGGCTGACTTGGAAGTCACCTATACAACACAACCAGCACAATGTCCCCCATGCAATATGGCTGACTTGGAAGTCACCTATACAACATGGCAACCAGCACAATGTCCCCCATGCAATATGGCTGACTTGGAAGTCACCTATACAAGACAACCAGCACAATGTCCCCCATGCAATATGGCTGACTTGGAAGTCACCTATAGAACATGGCCACCAGCACAATGTCCCCCATGCAATATGGCTGACTTGGAAGTCACCTATACAACATGGCAACCAGCACAATGTCCCGCAAGCAATATGGCTCGCTTGGAAGTCACCTATAGAACATGGCAACCAGCACAATGTCCCCCAAGCAATATGGCTGACTTGGAAGTCACCTATACAACATGGCAACCAGCACAATGTCCCTCATGCAATATGGCTGACTTGGAAGTCACCTATAGAACATGGCCACCAGCACAATGTCCCTCATGCAACACGGCTGACTTGGAAGTCACCTATACAAGACAACCAGCGCAATGTCCCCAATGCAATATGGCTGACTTGGAAGTCACCTTTACAACACAACCAGCACAATGTCCCCCAAGCAATATGGCTCACTTGGAAGTCACCTATATCACATGGCAACCAGCACAATGTCCCCCATGCAATATGGCTGACTTGGAAGTCACCTATTCAACATGGCAACCAGCACAATGTCCCCCATGCAATATGGCTGACTTGGAAGTCACCTATACAAGACAACCAGCACAATGTCCCCCATGCAATATGGCTGACTTGGAAGTCACCTATAGGACATGGCAACCAGCACAATGTCCCCCAAGCAATATGGCTGACTTGGAAGTCACCTATACAAGACAACCAGCACAATGTCCCAAATGCAATATGGCTGACTTGGAAGTCACCTATAGAACATGGCCACCAGCACAATGTCCCCCATGCAGTATGGCTGACTTGGAAGTCACCTATACAACATGGCAACCAGCACAATGTCCCCCATGCAATATGGCTGACTTGGAAGTCACCTATACAATACAACCAGCACAATGTCCCCCAAGCAATATGGCTGACTTGGAAGTCACCTATACAAGACAACCAGCACAATGTCCCCCAAGCAATATGGCTGACTTGGAAGTCACCTATAGGACATGGCCACCAGCACAATGTCCCCCATGCAATATGGCTGACTTGGAAGTCACCTATACAATACAACCAGCACAATATCCCCCATGCAATATGGCTGACTTGGAAGTCACCTATACAATACAACCAGCACAATGTCCCCCATGCAATATGGCTGATTTGGAAGTCACCTATACAACACAACCAGCACAATGTCCCCCATGCAATATGGCTGACTTGGAAGTCACCTATACAAGACAACCAGCACAATGTCCCAAATGCAATATGGCTGACTTGGAAGTCACCTATAGAACATGGCCACCAGCACAATGTCCCCCATGCAATATGGCTGACTTGGAAGTCACCTATACAACATGGCAACCAGCACAAAGTCCCCCAAGCAATATGGCTGACTTGGAAGTAACCTATACAAGACAACCAGCACAATGTCCCCCATGCAATATGGCTCACTTGGAAGTCACCTATAGGACATGGCCACCAGCACAATGTCCCCCATGCAATATGGCTGACTTGGAAGTCACCTATACAATACAACCAGCACAATGTCCCCCATGCAATATGGCTGATTTGGAAGTCACCTATACAACACAACCAGCACAATGTCCCCCATGCAATATGGCTGACTTGCAAGTCACCTATAGGACATGGCAACCAGCACAATGTCCCCCAAGCAATATGGCTGACTTGGAAGTCACCTATACAACATGGCAACCAGCACAATGTCCCCCATGCAATATGGCTGACTTGGAAGTCACCTATAGAACATGGCCACCAGCACAATGTCCCCCATGCAACACGGCTGACTTGGAAGTCACCTATACAAGACAACCAGCACAATGTCCCCCATGCAATATGGCTGACTTGTAAGTCACTTATACAACACAACCAGCACAATGTCCCCCAAGCAATATGGCTCACTTGGAAGTCACCTCTACAACATGGCAACCAGCACAATGTCCCCCATGCAATATGGCTGACTTGGAAGTCACCTATACAACATGGCAACCAGCACAATGTCCCCCATGCAATATGGCTGACTTGGAAGTCACCTATACAAGACAACCAGCACAATGTTCCCCATGCAATATGGCTGACTTGGAAGTCACCTATAGGACATGGCAACCAGCACAATGTCCCCCATGCAATATGGCTGACTTGGAAGTCACCTATACAAGACAACCAGCACAATGTTCCCCATGCAATATGGCTGACTTGGAAGTCACCTATAGAACATGGCCACCAGCACAATGTCCCTCATGCAACACGGCTGACTTGGAAGTCACCTATACAAGACAACCAGCGCAATGTCCCCAATGCAATATGGCTGACTTGGAAGTCACCTTTACAACACAACCAGCACAATGTCCCCCAAGCAATATGGCTCACTTGGAAGTCACCTATATCACATGGCAACCAGCACAATGTCCCCCATGCAATATGGCTGACTTGGAAGTCACCTATTCAACATGGCAACCAGCACAATGTCCCCCATGCAATATGGCTGACTTGGAAGTCACCTATACAAGACAACCAGCACAATGTCCCCCATGCAATATGGCTGACTTGGAAGTCACCTATAGGACATGGCAACCAGCACAATGTCCCCCAAGCAATATGGCTGACTTGGAAGTCACCTATACAAGACAACCAGCACAATGTCCCAAATGCAATATGGCTGACTTGGAAGTCACCTATAGAACATGGCCACCAGCACAATGTCCCCCATGCAGTATGGCTGACTTGGAAGTCACCTATACAACATGGCAACCAGCACAATGTCCCCCATGCAATATGGCTGACTTGGAAGTCACCTATACAATACAACCAGCACAATGTCCCCCAAGCAATATGGCTGACTTGGAAGTCACCTATACAAGACAACCAGCACAATGTCCCCCATGCAATATGGCTGACTTGGAAGTCACCTATAGGACATGGCCACCAGCACAATGTCCCCCATGCAATATGGCTGACTTGGAAGTCACCTATACAATACAACCAGCACAATATCCCCCATGCAATATGGCTGACTTGGAAGTCACCTATACAATACAACCAGCACAATGTCCCCCATGCAATATGGCTGATTTGGAAGTCACCTATACAACACAACCAGCACAATGTCCCCCATGCAATATGGCTGACTTGGAAGTCACCTATAGAACATGGCCACCAGCACAATGTCCCCCATGCAATATGGCTGACTTGGAAGTCACCTATACAACATGGCAACCAGCACAAAGTCCCCCAAGCAATATGGCTGACTTGGAAGTAACCTATACAAGACAACCAGCACAATGTCCCCCATGCAATATGGCTCACTTGGAAGTCACCTATAGGACATGGCCACCAGCACAATGTCCCCCATGCAATATGGCTGACTTGGAAGTCACCTATACAATACAACCAGCACAATGTCCCCCATGCAATATGGCTGATTTGGAAGTCACCTATACAACACAACCAGCACAATGTCCCCCATGCAATATGGCTGACTTGCAAGTCACCTATAGGACATGGCAACCAGCACAATGTCCCCCAAGCAATATGGCTGACTTGGAAGTCACCTATACAACATGGCAACCAGCACAATGTCCCCCATGCAATATGGCTGACTTGGAAGTCACCTATAGAACATGGCCACCAGCACAATGTCCCCCATGCAACACGGCTGACTTGGAAGTCACCTATACAAGACAACCAGCACAATGTCCCCCATGCAATATGGCTGACTTGTAAGTCACTTATACAACACAACCAGCACAATGTCCCCCAAGCAATATGGCTCACTTGGAAGTCACCTCTACAACATGGCAACCAGCACAATGTCCCCCATGCAATATGGCTGACTTGGAAGTCACCTATACAACATGGCAACCAGCACAATGTCCCCCATGCAATATGGCTGACTTGGAAGTCACCTATACAAGACAACCAGCACAATGTTCCCCATGCAATATGGCTGACTTGGAAGTCACCTATAGGACATGGCAACCAGCACAATGTCCCCCAAGCAATATGGCTGACTTGGAAGTCACCTATACAAGACAACCAGCACAATGTCCCAAATGCAATATGGCTGACTTGGAAGTCACCTATAGAACATGGCCACCAGCACAACGTCCCCCATGCAATATGGCTGACTTGGAAGTCACCTATACAACATGGCAACCAGCACAATGTCCCCCATGCAATATGGCTGACTTGGAAGTCACCTATACAATACAACCAGCACAATGTCCCCCAAGCAATATGGCTGACTTGGAAGTCACCTATACAAGACAACCAGCACAATGTCCCCCATGCAATATGGCTGACTTGGAAGTCACCTATAGGACATGGCCACCAGCACAATGTCCCCCATGCAATATGGCTGACTTGGAAGTCACCTATACAATACAACCAGCACAATGTCCCCCATGCAATATGGCTGACTTGGAAGTCACCTATACAATACAACCAGCACAATGTCCCCCATGCAATATGGCTGACTTGGAAGTCACCTATACAACACAACCAGCACAATATCTCCCATGCAATATGGCTGACTTGGAAGTCACCTATACAAGACAACCAGCACAATGTCCCAAATGCAATATGGCTAACTTGGAAGTCACCTATAGAACATGGCCACCAGCACAATGTCCCCCATGCAATATGGCTGACTTGGAAGTCACCTATACAACATGGCAACCAGCACAATGTCCCCCATGCAATATGGCTGACTTGGAAGTCACCTATACAATACAACCAGCACAATGTCCCGAAAGCAATATGGCTGACTTGGAAGTCACCTATACAAGACAACCAGCACAATGTCCCCCATGCAATATGGCTCACTTGGAAGTCACCTATAGGACATGGCCACCAGCACAATGTCCCCCATGCAATATGGCTGACTTGGAAGTCACCTATACAATACAACCAGCACAATGTCCCCCATGCAATATGGCTGATTTGGAAGTCACCTATACAACACAACCAGCACAATGTCCTCCATGCAATATGGCTGACTTGGAAGTCACCTATACAAGACAACCAGCAGAATGTCCCCCATGCAATATGGCTGACTTGGAAGTCACCTATAGAACATGGCCACCAGCACAATGTCCCCCATGCAATATGGCTGACTTGGAAGTCACCTATACAACATGGCAACCAGCACAATGTCCTCCAAGCAATATGGCTGACTTGGAAGTCACCTATACAACATGGCAACCAGCACAATGTCCCCCAAGCAATATGGCTGACTTGGAAGTCACCTATAGAACATGGCAACCAGCACAATGTCCCCCAAGCAATATGGCTGACTTAAAAGTCACCTATACAAGACAACCAGCACAATTTCCCCCATGCAATATGGCTGACTTGGAAGTCACCTATAGGACATGGCAACCAGCACAATGTCCCCGATGCAATATGGCTGACTTGTAAGTCACCAATACAACATGGCAACCAGCACAATGTCCCCCATGCAATATGGCTGACTTGGAAGTCACCTATAGAACATGGCCACCAGCACAATGTCCCCCAAGCAATATGGCTGACTTGGAAGTCACCTATACAACATGGCCACCAGCAGAATGTCCCCCATGCAACACGGCTGACTTGGAAGTCACCTATACAAGACAACCAGCACAATGTCCCCCATGCAATATGGCTGATTTGGAAGTCACCTATACAACACAACCAGCACAATGTCCCCCATGCAATATGGCTGACTTGGAAGTCACCTATACAAGACAACCAGCACAATGTCCCAAATGCAATATGGCTGATTTGGAAGTCACCTATACAACACAACCAGCACAATGTCCCCCATGCAATATGGCTGACTTGGAAGTAACCTATACAAGACAACCAGCACAATGTCCCCCATGCAATATGGCTCACTTGGAAGTCACCTATAGGACATGGCCACCAGCACAATGTCCCCCATGCAATATGGCTGACTTGGAAGTCACCTATACAATACAACCAGCACAATGTCCCCCATGCAATATGGCTGATTTGGAAGTCACCTATACAACACAACCAGCACAATGTCCCCCATGCAATATGGCTGACTTGCAAGTCACCTATAGGACATGGCAACCAGCACAATGTTCCCCAAGCAATATGGCTGACTTGGAAGTCACCTATACAACATGGCAACCAGCACAATGTCCCCCATGCAATATGGCTGACTTGGAAGTCACCTATAGAACATGGCCACCAGCACAATGTCCCCCATGCAACACGGCTGACTTGGAAGTCACCTATACAAGACAACCAGCACAATGTCCCCCATGCAATATGGCTGACTTGTAAGTCACTTATACAACACAACCAGCACAATGTCCCCCAAGCAATATGGCTCACTTGGAAGTCACCTCTACAACATGGCAACCAGCACAATGTCCCCCATGCAATATGGCTGACTTGGAAGTCACCTATACAACATGGCAACCAGCACAATGTCCCCCATGCAATATGGCTGACTTGGAAGTCACCTATACAAGACAACCAGCACAATGTTCCCCATGCAATATGGCTGACTTGGAAGTCACCTATAGGACATGGCAACCAGCACAATGTCCCCCAAGCAATATGGCTGACTTGGAAGTCACCTATACAAAACAACCAGCACAATGTCCCAAATGCAATATGGCTGACTTGGAAGTCACCTATAGAACATGGCCACCAGCACAACGTCCCCCATGCAATATGGCTGACTTGGAAGTCACCTATACAACATGGCAACCAGCACAATGTCCCCCATGCAATATGGCTGACTTGGAAGTCACCTATACAATACAACCAGCACAATGTCCCCCAAGCAATATGGCTGACTTGGAAGTCACCTATACAAGACAACCAGCACAATGTCCCCCATGCAATATGGCTGACTTGGAAGTCACCTATAGGACATGGCCACCAGCACAATGTCCCCCATGCAATATGGCTGACTTGGAAGTCACCTATACAATACAACCAGCACAATGTCCCCCATGCAATATGGCTGACTTGGAAGTCACCTATACAATACAACCAGCACAATGTCCCCCATGCAATATGGCTGACTTGGAAGTCACCTATACAACACAACCAGCACAATATCTCCCATGCAAAATGGCTGACTTGGAAGTCACCTATACAAGACAACCAGCACAATGTCCCAAATGCAATATGGCTGACTTGGAAGTCACCTATAGAACATGGCCACCAGCACAATGTCCCCAATGCAATATGGCTGACTTGGAAGTCACCTATACAACATGGCAACCAGCACAATGTCCCCCATGCAATATGGCTGACTTGGAAGTCACCTATACAATACAACCAGCACAATGTCCCGAAAGCAATATGGCTGACTTGGAAGTCACCTATACAAGACAACCAGCACAATGTCCCCCATGCAATATGGCTCACTTGGAAGTCACCTATAAGACATGGCCACCAGCACAATGTCCCCCATGCAATATGGCTGACTTGGAAGTCACCTATACAATACAACCAGCACAATGTCCCCCATGCAATATGGCTGATTTGGAAGTCACCTATACAACACAACCAGCACAATGTCCCCCATGCAATATGGCTGACTTGGAAGTCACCTATACAAGACAACCAGCACAATGTCCCCCATGCAATATGGCTGACTTGGAAGTCACCTATAGAACATGGCCACCAGCACAATGTCCCCCATGCAATATGGCTGACTTGGAAGTCACCTATACAACATGGCAAACAGCACAATGTCCTCCAAGCAATATGGCTGACTTGGAAGTCACCTATAGAACATGGCCACCAGCACAATGTCCCCCATGCAATATGGCTGACTTGGAAGTCACCTATACAACATGGCAACCAGCACAATGTCCCCCATGCAATATGGCTGACTTGGAAGTCACCTATACAATACAACCAGCACAATGTCCCCCAAGCAATATGGCTGACTTGGAAGTCACCTATACAAGACAACCAGCACAATGTCCCCCATGCAATATGGCTGACTTGGAAGTCACCTATACGACATGGCCAACAGCACAATGTCCCCCATGCAATATGGCTGACTTGGAAGTCACCTATACAATACAACCAGCACAATGTCCCCCATGCAATATGGCTGATTTGGAAGTCACCTATACAACACAACCAGCACAATGTCCCCCATGCAATATGGCTGACTTGGAAGTCACCTATACAAGACAACCAGCACAATGTCCCAAATGCAATATGGCTGACTTGAAAGTCACCTATAGAACATGGCCACCAGCACAATGTCCCCCATGCAACACGGCTGACTTGGAAGTCACCTATACAAGACAACCAGCACAATGTCCCCCATGCAATATGGCTGACTTGGAAGTCACCTATACAACACAACCAGCACAATGTCCCCCAAGCAATATGGCTCACTTGGAAGTCACCTATACAACATGGCAACCAGCACAATGTCCCCCATGCAATATGCCTGACTTGGAAGTCACCTATACAACATGGCAACCAGCACAATGTCCCCCATGCAATATGGCTGACTTGGAAGTCACCTATACAAGACAACCAGCACAATGTCCCCCATGCAATATGGCTGACTTGGAAGTCACCTATACAGCATGGCAACCAGCACAATGTCCCCCATGCAATATGGCTGAATTGGAAGTCACCTATACAATACAACCAGCACATTGTCCCCCAAGCAATATGGCTGACTTGGAAGTCACCTATAGAACATGGCCACCAGCACAATGTCCCCCATGCAATATGGCTGACTTGGAAGTCACCTATACAAGACAACCAGCACAATGTCCCCCATGCAATATGGCTGACTTGGAAGTCACCTATAGAACATGGCCACCAGCACAATGTCCCCCATGCAATATGGCTGACTTGGAAGTCACCTATAGGACAATGCAACCAGCACAATGTCCCCCATGCAATATGGCTGACTTGGAAGTCACCTATAGAACATGGCCACCAGCACAATGTCCCCCAAGCAATATGGCTCACTTGGAAGTCATCTATACAATACAACCAGCACAATGTCCCCCATGCAATATGGCTGACTTGGAAGTCACCTATACAATACAACCAGCACAATGTCCCAAATGCAATATGGCTGACTTGGAAGTCACCTATAGAACATGGCCACCAGCACAATGTCCCCCATGCAATATGGCTGACTTGGAAGTCACCTATACAACATGGCAACCAGCACAATGTCCCCCATGCAATATGGCTGACTTGTAAGTCACCTATACAATACAACCAGCACAATGTCCCCCAAGCAATATGGCTGACTTGGAAGTCACCTATACAAGACAACCAGCACAATGTCCCCCATGCAATATGGCTGACTTGGAAGTCACCTATACGACATGGCCAACAGCACAATGTCCCCCATGCAACACGGCTGACTTGGAAGTCACCTATACAAGACAACCAGCACAATGTCCCCCATGCAATATGGCTGACTTGGAAGTCACCTATACAACACAACCAGCACAATGTCCCCCAAGCAATATGGCTCACTTGGAAGTCACCTATACAACATGGCAACCAGCACAATGTCCCCCATGCAATATGCCTGACTTGGAAGTCACCTATACAACATGGCAACCAGCACAATGTCCCCCATGCAATATGGCTGACTTGGAAGTCACCTATACAAGACAACCAGCACAATGTCCCCCATGCAATATGGCTGACTTGGAAGTCACCTATACAGCATGGCAACCAGCACAATGTCCCCCATGCAATATGGCTGAATTGGAAGTCACCTATACAATACAACCAGCACATTGTCCCCCAAGCAATATGGCTGACTTGGAAGTCACCTATAGAACATGGCCACCAGCACAATGTCCCCCATGCAATATGGCTGACTTGGAAGTCACCTATACAAGACAACCAGCACAATGTCCCCCATGCAATATGGCTGACTTGGAAGTCACCTATAGAACATGGCCACCAGCACAATGTCCCCCATGCAATATGGCTGACTTGGAAGTCACCTATAGGACAATGCAACCAGCACAATGTCCCCCATGCAATATGGCTGACTTGGAAGTCACCTATAGAACATGGCCACCAGCACAATGTCCCCCAAGCAATATGGCTCACTTGGAAGTCATCTATACAATACAACCAGCACAATGTCCCCCATGCAATATGGCTGACTTGGAAGTCACCTATACAATACAACCAGCACAATGTCCCAAATGCAATATGGCTGACTTGGAAGTCACCTATAGAACATGGCCACCAGCACAATGTCCCCCATGCAATATGGCTGACTTGGAAGTCACCTATACAACATGGCAACCAGCACAATGTCCCCCATGCAATATGGCTGACTTGTAAGTCACCTATACAATACAACCAGCACAATGTCCCCCAAGCAATATGGCTGACTTGGAAGTCACCTATACAAGACAACCAGCACAATGTCCCCCATGCAATATGGCTGACTTGGAAGTCACCTATACGACATGGCCAACAGCACAATGTCCCCCATGCAATATGGCTGACTTGGAAGTCACCTATACAATACAACCAGCACAATGTCCCCCATGCAATATGGCTGACTTGGAAGTCACCTATACAATACAACCAGCACAATGTCCCCCATGCAATATGGCTGATTTGGAAGTCACCTATACAACACAACCAGCACAATGTCCCCCATGCAATATGGCTGACTTGGAAGTCACCTATACAAGACAACCAGCACAATGTCCCAAATGCAATATGGCTGACATGGAAGTCACCTATAGAACATGGCCACCAGCACAATGTCCCCCATGCAATATGGCTGACTTGGAAGTCACCTATACAACATGGCAACCAGCACAATGTCCCCCAAGCAATATGGCTGACTTGGAAGTCACCTATACAACATGGCAACCAGCACAATGTCCCCCAAGCAATATGGCTGACTTGCAAGTCACCTATAGAACATGGCAACCAGCACAATGTCCCCCAAGCAATATTGCTGACTTAAAAGTCACCTATACAAGACAACCAGCACAATTTCCCCCATGCAATATGGCTGACTTGGAAGTCACCTATAGGACATGGCAACCAGCACAATGTCCCCCATGCAATATGGCAGACTTGTAAGTCACCTATACAACATGGCAACCAGCACAATGTCCCCCATGCAATATGGCTGACTTGGAAGTCACCTATACAACATGGCAACCAGCACAATGTCCCCCATGCAATATGGCTGACTTGGAAGTCACCTTTACAACATGGCCACCAGCATAATGTCCCCCATGCAATATGGCTGACTTGGAAGTCACCTATAGGACATGGCAACCAGCAAAATGTCCCCCATGCAATATGGCTGACTTAGAAGTCACCTATAGAACATGGCCACCAGCACAATGTCCCCCAAGCAATATGGCTCACTTGGAAGTCACCTATACAATACAACCAGCACAATGTCCCCCATGCAATATGGCTGACTTGGAAGTCACCTATACAATACAACCAGCACAATGACCCCCATGCAATATGGCTGACTTGGAAGTCACCTATACAACACAACCAGCACAATGTCCCCCATGCAATATGGCTGACTTGGAAGTCACCTATACAACACAACCAGCACAATGTCCCCCATGCAATATGGCTGACTTGGAAGTCACCTATACAACATGGCAACCAGCACAATGTCCCCCATGCAATATGGCTGACTTGGAAGTCACCTATACAAGACAACCAGCACAATGTCCCCCATGCAATATGGCTGACTTGGAAGTCACCTATAGAACATGGCCACCAGCACAATGTCCCCCATGCAATATGGCTGACTTGGAAGTCACCTATACAACATGGCAACCAGCACAATGTCCCCCAAGCAATATGGCTCACTTGGAAGTCACCTATAGAACATGGCAACCAGCACAATGTCCCCCAAGCAATATGGCTGACTTGGAAGTCACCTATACAACATGGCAACCAGCACAATGTCCCTCATGCAATATGGCTGACTTGGAAGTCACCTATAGAACATGGCCACCAGCACAATGTCCCTCATGCAACACGGCTGACTTGGAAGTCACCTATACAAGACAACCAGCGCAATGTCCCCAATGCAATATGGCTGACTTGGAAGTCACCTTTACAACACAACCAGCACAATGTCCCCCAAGCAATATGGCTCACTTGGAAGTCACCTATATCACATGGCAACCAGCACAATGTCCCCCATGCAATATGGCTGACTTGGAAGTCACCTATTCAACATGGCAACCAGCACAATGTCCCCCATGCAATATGGCTGACTTGGAAGTCACCTATACAAGACAACCAGCACAATGTCCCCCATGCAATATGGCTGACTTGGAAGTCACCTATAGGACATGGCAACCAGCACAATGTCCCCCAAGCAATATGGCTGACTTGGAAGTCACCTATACAAGACAACCAGCACAATGTCCCAAATGCAATATGGCTGACTTGGAAGTCAACTATAGAACATGGCCACCAGCACAATGTCCCCCATGCAGTATGGCTGACTTGGAAGTCACCTATACAACATGGCAACCAGCACAATGTCCCCCATACAATATGGCTGACTTGGAAGTCACCTATACAATACAACCAGCACAATGTCCCCCAAGCAATATGGCTGACTTGGAAGTCACCTATACAAGACAACCAGCACAATGTCCCCCATGCAATATGGCTGACTTGGAAGTCACCTATAGGACATGGCCACCAGCACAATGTCCCCCATGCAATATGGCTGACTTGGAAGTCACCTATACAATACAACCAGCACAATATCCCCCATGCAATATGGCTGACTTGGAAGTCACCTATACAATACAACCAGCACAATGTCCCCCATGCAATATGGCTGATTTGGAAGTCACCTATACAACACAACCAGCACAATGTCCCCCATGCAATATGGCTGACTTGGAAGTCACCTATACAAGACAACCAGCACAATGTCCCAAATGCAATATGGCTGACTTGGAAGTCACCTATAGAACATGGCCACCAGCACAATGTCCCCCATGCAATATGGCTGACTTGGAAGTCACCTATACAACATGGCAACCAGCACAAAGTCCCCCAAGCAATATGGCTGACTTGGAAGTAACCTATACAAGACAACCAGCACAATGTCCCCCATGCAATATGGCTCACTTGGAAGTCACCTATAGGACATGGCCACCAGCACAATGTCCCCCATGCAATATGGCTGACTTCGAAGTCACCTATACAATACAACCAGCACAATGTCCCCCATGCAATATGGCTGATTTGGAAGTCACCTATACAACACAACCAGCACAATGTCCCCCATGCAATATGGCTGACTTGCAAGTCACCTATAGGACATGGCAACCAGCACAATGTCCCCCAAGCAATATGGCTGACTTGGAAGTCACCTATACAACATGGCAACCAGCACAATGTCCCCCATGCAATATGGCTGACTTGGAAGTCACCTATAGAACATGGCCACCAGCACAATGTCCCCCATGCAACACGGCTGACTTGGAAGTCACCTATACAAGACAACCAGCACAATGTCCCCCATGCAATATGGCTGACTTGTAAGTCACTTATACAACACAACCAGCACAATGTCCCCCAAGCAATATGGCTCACTTGGAAGTCACCTCTACAACATGGCAACCAGCACAATGTCCCCCATGCAATATGGCTGACTTGGAAGTCACCTATACAACATGGCAACCAGCACAATGTCCCCCATGCAATATGGCTGACTTGGAAGTCACCTATACAAGACAACCAGCACAATGTTCCCCATGCAATATGGCTGACTTGGAAGTCACCTATAGGACATGGCAACCAGCACAATGTCCCCCAAGCAATATGGCTGACTTGGAAGTCACCTATACAAGACAACCAGCACAATGTCCCAAATGCAATATGGCTGACTGGGAAGTCACCTATAGAACATGGCCACCAGCACAACGTCCCCCATGCAATATGGCTGACTTGGAAGTCACCTATACAACATGGCAACCAGCACAATGTCCCCCATGCAATATGGCTGACTTGGAAGTCACCTATACAATACAACCAGCACAATGTCCCCCAAGCAATATGGCTGACTTGGAAGTCACCTATACAAGACAACCAGCACAATGTCCCCCATGCAATATGGCTGACTTGGAAGTCACCTATAGGACATGGCCACCAGCACAATGTCCTCCATGCAATATGGCTGACTTGGAAGTCACCTATACAATACAACCAGCACAATGTCCCCCATGCAATATGGCTGACTTGGAAGTCACCTATACAATACAACCAGCACAATGTCCCCCATGCAATATGGCTGACTTGGAAGTCACCTATACAACACAACCAGCACAATATCTCCCATGCAATATGGCTGACTTGGAAGTCACCTATACAAGACAACCAGCACAATGTCCCAAATGCAATATGGCTGACTTGGAAGTCACCTATAGAACATGGCCACCAGCACAATGTCCCCCATGCAATATGGCTGACTTGGAAGTCACCTATACAACATGGCAACCAGCACAATGTCCCCCATGCAATATGGCTGACTTGGAAGTCACCTATACAATACAACCAGCACAATGTCCCGAAAGCAATATGGCTGACTTGGAAGTCACCTATACAAGACAACCAGCACAATGTCCCCCATGCAATATGGCTCACTTGGAAGTCACCTATAGGACATGGCCACCAGCACAATGTCCCCCATGCAATATGGCTGACTTGGAAGTCACCTATACAATACAACCAGCACAATGTCCCCCATGCAATATGGCTGATTTGGAAGTCACCTATACAACACAACCAGCACAATGTCCCCCATGCAATATGGCTGACTTGGAAGTCACCTATACAAGACAACCAGCACAATGTCCCCCATGCAATATGGCTGACTTGGAAGTCACCTATAGAACATGGCCACCAGCACAATGTCCCCCATGCAATATGGCTGACTTGGAAGTCACCTATACAACATGGCAACCAGCACAATGTCCTCCAAGCAATATGGCTGACTTGGAAGTCACCTATACAACATGGCAACCAGCACAATGTCCCCCAAGCAATATGGCTGACTTGGAAGTCACCTATAGAACATGGCAACCAGCACAATGTCCCCCAAGCAATATGGCTGACTTAAAAGTCACCTATACAAGACAACCAGCACAATTTCCCCCATGCAATATGGCTGACTTGGAAGTCACCTATAGGACATGGCAACCAGCACAATGTCCCCGATGCAATATGGCTGACTTGTAAGTCACCAATACAACATGGCAACCAGCACAATGTCCCCCATGCAATATGGCTGACTTGGAAGTCACCTATAGAACATGGCCACCAGCACAATGTCCCCCAAGCAATATGGCTGACTTGGAAGTCACCTATACAACATGGCCACCAGCACAATGTCCCCCATGCAACACGGCTGACTTGGAAGTCACCTATACAAGACAACCAGCACAATGTCCCCCATGCAATATGGCTGACTTGGAAGTCACCTATACAACACAACCAGCACAATGTCCCCCAAGCAATATGGCTCACTTGGAAGTCACCTATACAACATTGCAACCAGCACAATGTCCCCCATGCAATATGGCTGACTTGGAAGTCACCTATACAATACAACCAGCACAATGTCCCCCAAGCAATATGGCTGACTTGGAAGTCACCTATAGAACATGGCCACCAGCAAAATGTCCCCCATGCAATATGGCTGACTTGGAAGTCACCTATACAAGACAACCAGCACAATGTCCCCCATGCAATATGGCTGACTTGGAAGTCACCTATAGAACATGGCCACCAGCACAATGTCCCCCAAGCAATATGGCTGACTTGGAAGTCACCTATAGAACATGGCAACCAGCACAATGTCCCCCAAGCAATATGGCTGACTTGGAAGTCACCTATACAAGACAACCAGCACAATGTCCCCCATGCAATATGGCTGACTTGGAAGTCACCTATAGGACATGGCAACCAGCACAATGTCCCCCATGCAATATGGCTGACTTGGAAGTCACCTATACATACAACCAGCACAATGTCCCCCATGCAATATGGCTGACTTGGAAGTCACCTATACAATACAACCAGCACAATGTCCCCCAAGCAATATGGCTGACTTGGAAGTCACCTATAGAACATGGCCACCAGCACAATGTCCCCCAAGCAATATGGCTGACTTGGAAGTCACCTATAGAACATGGCAACCAGCACAATGTCCCCCAAGCAATATGGCTGACTTGGAAGTCACCTATACAAGACAACCAGCACAATGTCCCCCATGCAATATGGCTGACTTGGAAGTCACCTATAGGACATGGCAACCAGCACAATGTCCCCCATGCAATATGGCTGACTTGGAAGTCACCTATACATACAACCAGCACAATGTCCCCCATGCAATATGGCTGACTTGGAAGTCACCTATACAATACAACCAGCACAATGTCCCCCATGCAACATGGCTGAATTGGAAGTCACCTATAGAAAATGGCAACCAGCACAATGTCCACCAAGCAATATGGCTGACTTGGAAGTCACCTATACAAGACAACCAGCACAATGTCCCCCATGCAATATGGCTGACTTGGAAGTCACCTATACAATACAACCAGCACAATGTCCCCCATGCAATATGGCTGACTTGGAAGTCACCTATACAATACAACCAGCACAATGTCCCCCATGCAATATGGCTGACTTGGAAGTCACCTATACAACACAACCAGCACAATGTCCCCCATGCAATATGGCTGACTTGGAAGTCACCTATAGAACATGGCCACCAGCACAATGTCCCCCATGCAATATGGCTGACTTGGAAGTCACCTATACAACATGGCAACCAGCACAATGTCCCCCATGCAATATGGCTGACTTGGAAGTCACCTATACAATACAACCAGCACAATGTCCCGAAAGCAATATGGCTGACTTGGAAGTCACCTATACAAGACAACCAGCACAATGTCCCCCATGCAATATGGCTCACTTGGAAGTCACCTATAGGACATGGCCACCAGCACAATGTCCCCCATGCAATATGGCTGACTTGGAAGTCACCTATACAATACAACCAGCACAATGTCCCCCATGCAATATGGCTGATTTGGAAGTCACCTATACAACACAACCAGCACAATGTCCCCCAAGCAATATGGCTGACTTGGAATTCACCTATCCAAGACAACCAGCACAATGTCCCCCATGCAATATGGCTGACTTGGAAGTCACCTATAGGACATGGCAACCAGCACAATGTCCCCCATGCAATATGGCTGACTTGGAAGTCACCTATACATACAACCAGCACAATGTCCCCCATGCAATATGGCTGACTTGGAAGTCACCTATACAATACAACCAGCACAATGTCCCCCATGCAATATGGCTGAATTGGAAGTCACCTATAGAAAATGGCAACCAGCACAATGTCCCCCAAGCAATATGGCTGACTTGGATGTCACCTATACAAGACAACCAGCACAATGTCCCCCATGCAATATGGCTGACTTGGAAGTCACCTATAGGACATGGCCACCAGCACAATGTCCTCCATGCAATATGGCTGACTTGGAAGTCACCTATACAATACAACCAGCACAATGTCCCCCATGCAATATGGCTGACTTGGAAGTCACCTATACAATACAACCAGCACAATGTCCCCCATGCAATATGGCTGACTTGGAAGTCACCTATACAACACAACCAGCACAATATCTCCCATGCAATATGGCTGACTTGGAAGTCACCTATACAAGACAACCAGCACAATGTCCCAAATGCAATATGGCTGACTTGGAAGTCACCTATAGAACATGGCCACCAGCACAATGTCCCCCATGCAATATGGCTGACTTGGAAGTCACCTATACAACATGGCAACCAGCACAATGTCCCCCATGCAATATGGCTGACTTGGAAGTCACCTATACAATACAACCAGCACAATGTCCCGAAAGCAATATGGCTGACTTGGAAGTCACCTATACAAGACAACCAGCACAATGTCCCCCATGCAATATGGCTCACTTGGAAGTCACCTATAGGACATGGCCACCAGCACAATGTCCCCCATGCAATATGGCTGACTTGGAAGTCACCTATACAATACAACCAGCACAATGTCCCCCATGCAATATGGCTGATTTGGAAGTCACCTATACAACACAACCAGCACAATGTCCCCCATGCAATATGGCTGACTTGGAAGTCACCTATACAAGACAACCAGCACAATGTCCCCCATGCAATATGGCTGACTTGGAAGTCACCTATAGAACATGGCCACCAGCACAATGTCCCCCATGCAATATGGCTGACTTGGAAGTCACCTATACAACATGGCAACCAGCACAATGTCCTCCAAGCAATATGGCTGACTTGGAAGTCACCTATACAACATGGCAACCAGCACAATGTCCCCCAAGCAATATGGCTGACTTGGAAGTCACCTATAGAACATGGCAACCAGCACAATGTCCCCCATGCAATATGGCTGACTTGGAAGTCACCTATACATACAACCAGCACAATGTCCCCCATGCAATATGGCTGACTTGGAAGTCACCTATACAATACAACCAGCACAATGTCCCCCATGCAATATGGCTGAATTGGAAGTCACCTATAGAAAATGGCAACCAGCACAATGTCCCCCAAGCAATATGGCTGACTTGGATGTCACCTATACAAGACAACCAGCACAATGTCCCCCATGCAATATGGCTGACTTGGAAGTTACCTATACAATACAACCAGCACAATGTCCCCCATGCAATATGGCTGACTTGGAAGTCACCTATACAATACAACCAGCACAATGTCCCCCATGCAATATGGCTGACTTGGAAGTCACCTATACAACACAACCAGCACAATGTCCCCCATGCAATATGGCTGACTTGGAAGTCACCTATAGAACATGGCCACCAGCACAATGTTCCCCATGCAATATGGCTGACTTGGAAGTCACCTATACAACATGGCAACCAGCACAATGTCCCCCATGCAATATGGCTGACTTGGAAGTCACCTATACAATACAACCAGCACAATGTCCCGAAAGCAATATGGCTGACTTGGAAGTCACCTATACAAGACAACCAGCACAATGTCCCCCATGCAATATGGCTCACTTGGAAATCACCTATAGGACATGGCCACCAGCACAATGTCCCCCATGCAATATGGCTGACTTGGAAGTCACCTATACAATACAACCAGCACAATGTCCCCCATGCAATATGGCTGATTTGGAAGTCACCTATACAACACAACCAGCACAATGTCCCCCATGCAATATGGCTGACTTGGAAGTCACCTATACAAGACAACCAGCACAATGTCCCCCATGCAATATGGCTGACTTGGAAGTCACCTATACAACATGGCAACCAGCACAATGTCCCCCAAGCAATATGGCTGACTTGGAAGTCACCTATAGAACATGGCAACCAGCACAATGTCCCCCAAGCAATATGGCTGACTTAAAAGTCACCTATACAAGACAACCAGCACAATTTCCCCCATGCAATATGGCTGACTTGGAAGTCACCTATAGGACATGGCAACCAGCACAATGTCCCCCATGCAATATGGCTGACTTGTAAGTCACCTATACAACATGGCAACCAGCACAATGTCCCCCATGCAATATGGCTGACTTGGAAGTCACCTATAGAACATGGCCACCAGCACAATGTCCCCCAAGCAATATGGCTGACTTGGAAGTCACCTATACAACATGGCCACCAGCACAATGTCCCCCATGCAACACGGCTGACTTGGAAGTCACCTATACAAGACGACCAGCACAATGTCCCCCATGCAATATGGCTGACTTGGAAGTCACCTATACAACACAACCAGCACAATGTCCCCCAAGCAATATGGCTCACTTGGAAGTCACCTATACAACATGGCAACCAGCACAATGTCCCCCATGCAATATGGCTGACTTGGAAGTCACCTATACAATACAACCAGCACAATGTCCCCCAAGCAATATGGCTGACTTGGAAGTCACCTATAGAACATGGCCACCAGCACAATGTCCCCCATGCAATATGGCTGAATTGGAAGTCACCTATACAAGACAACCAGCACAATGTCCCCCATGCAATATGGCTGACTTGGAAGTCACCTATAGAACATGGCCACCAGCACAATGTCCCCCATGCAATATGGCTGACTTGGAAGTCACCTATACAACATGGCAACCAGCACAATGTCCCCCAAGCAATATGGCTGACTTGGAAGTCACCTATAGAACATGGCCACCAGCACAATGTCCCCCAAGCAATATGGCTGACTTGGAAGTCACCTATAGAACATGGCAACCAGCACAATGTCCCCCAAGCAATATGGCTGACTTGGAAGTCACCTATACAAGACAACCAGCACAATGTCCCCCATGCAATATGGCTGACTTGGAAGTCACCTATAGGACATGGCAACCAGCACAATGTCCCCCATGCAATATGGCTGACTTGGAAGTCACCTATACATACAACCAGCACAATGTCCCCCATGCAATATGGCTGACTTGGAAGTCACCTATAAAATACATCCAGCACAATGTCCCCCATGCAATATGGCTGAATTGGAAGTCACCTATAGAAAATGGCAACCAGCACAATGTCCCCCAAGCAATATGGCTGACTTGGAAGTCACCTATACAAGACAACCAGCAAAATGTCCCCCATGCAATATGGCTGACTTGGAAGTCACCTATACAATACAACCAGCACAATGTCCCCCATGCAATATGGCTGACTTGGAAGTCACCTATACAATACAACCAGCACAATGTCCCCCATGCAATATGGCTGACTTGGAAGTCACCTATACAACACAACCAGCACAATGTCCCCCATGCAATATGGCTGACTTGGAAGTCACCTAAACAACACAACCAGCACAAATGTCCCCCATGCAATATGGCTGACTTGGAAGTCACCTATAGAACATGGCCACCAGCACAATGTCCCCCATGCAATATGGCTCACTTGGAAGTCACCTATACAATACAACCAGCACAATGTCCCCCATGCAATATGGCTGACTTGGAAGTCACCTATACAATACAACCAGCACAATGTCCCCCATGCAATATGGCTAACTTGGAAGTCACCTATACAACACAACCAGCACAATGTCCCCCATGCAATATGGCTGACTTGGAAGTCACCTATACAACACAACCAGCACAATGTCCCCCATGCAATATGGCTCACTTGAAAGTCACCTATACAAAATGGCAACCAGCACAATGTCCCCCATGCAATATGGCTGACTTGGAAGTCACCTATACAACATGGCAACCAGCACAATTTCCCCCATGTAATATGGCTGACTTGGAAGTCACCTATACAAGACAACCAGCACAATGTCCGCCAAGCAATATGGCTGACTTGGAAGTCACCTATACAAGACAACCAGCACAATGTCCCCCATGCAATATGGCTTACTTGGAAGTCACCTATACAAGACAACCAGCACAATGTCCTCCAAGCAATATGGCTGACTTGGAAGTCACCTATAGAATATGGCCACCAGCACAATGTCCCCCATGCAATATGGCTGACTTGGAAGTCACCTATACAACATGGCAACCAGCACAATGTCCCCCAAGCAATATGGCTCACTTGGAAGTCACCTATACAACATGGCAACCAGCACAATGTCCCCCTTGCAATATGGCTGACTTGGAAGTCACCTATAGAACATGGCCACCAGCACAATGTCCCCCATGCAACACGACTGACTTGGAAGTCACCTATACAAGACAACCAGCACAATGTCCCCCAAGCAATATGGCTGACTTGGAAGACACCTATACAACACAACCAGCACAATGTCCCCCAAGCAATATGGCTGACTTGGAAGTCACCTATAGGACATGGCAACCAGCACAATGTCCCCCATGCAATATGGCTGACTTGGAAGTCACCTATACATACAACCAGCACAATGTCCCCCATGCAATATGGCTGACTTGGAAGTCACCTATAAAATACATCCAGCACAATGTCCCCCATGCAATATGGCTGAATTGGAAGTCACCTATAGAAAATGGCAACCAGCACAATGTCCCCCAAGCAATATGGCTGACTTGGAAGTCACCTATACAAGACAACCAGCAAAATGTCCCCCATGCAATATGGCTGACTTGGAAGTCACCTATACAATACAACCAGCACAATGTCCCCCATGCAATATGGCTGACTTGGAAGTCACCTATACAATACAACCAGCACAATGTCCCCCATGCAATATGGCTGACTTGGAAGTCACCTATACAACACAACCAGCACAATGTCCCCCATGCAATATGGCTGACTTGGAAGTCACCTAAACAACACAACCAGCACAAATGTCCCCCATGCAATATGGCTGACTTGGAAGTCACCTATAGAACATGGCCACCAGCACAATGTCCCCCATGCAATATGGCTCACTTGGAAGTCACCTATACAATACAACCAGCACAATGTCCCCCATGCAATATGGCTGACTTGGAAGTCACCTATACAATACAACCAGCACAATGTCCCCCATGCAATATGGCTAACTTGGAAGTCACCTATACAACACAACCAGCACAATGTCCCCCATGCAATATGGCTGACTTGGAAGTCACCTATACAACACAACCAGCACAATGTCCCCCATGCAATATGGCTCACTTGAAAGTCACCTATACAAAATGGCAACCAGCACAATGTCCCCCATGCAATATGGCTGACTTGGAAGTCACCTATACAACATGGCAACCAGCACAATTTCCCCCATGTAATATGGCTGACTTGGAAGTCACCTATACAAGACAACCAGCACAATGTCCGCCAAGCAATATGGCTGACTTGGAAGTCACCTATACAAGACAACCAGTACAATGTCCCCCATGCAATATGGCTGACTTGGAAGTCACCTATACAAGACAACCAGCACAATGTCCTCCAAGCAATATGGCTGACTTGGAAGTCACCTATAGAATATGGCCACCAGCACAATGTCCCCCATGCAATATGGCTGACTTGGAAGTCACCTATACAACATGGCAACCAGCACAATGTCCCCCAAGCAATATGGCTGACTTGGAAGTCACCTATACAACATGGCCACCAGCACAATGTCCCCCATGCAACAGGGCTGACTTGGAAGTCACCTATACAAGACAACCAGCACAATGTCCCCCATGCAATATGGCTGACTTGGAAGTCACCTATACAACACAACCAGCACAATGTCCCCCAAGCAATATGGCTCACTTGGAAGTCACCTATACAACATTGCAACCAGCACAATGTCCCCCATGCAATATGGCTGACTTGGAAGTCACCTATACAATACAACCAGCACAATGTCCCCCAAGCAATATGGCTGACTTGGAAGTCACCTATAGAACATGGCCACCAGCAAAATGTCCCCCATGCAATATGGCTGACTTGGAAGTCACCTATACAAGACAACCAGCACAATGTCCCCCATGCAATATGGCTGACTTGGAAGTCACCTATAGAACATGGCCACCAGCACAATGTCCCCCATGCAATATGGCTGACTTGGAAGTCACCTTTACAACATGGCAACCAGCACAATGTCCCCCAAGCAATATGGCTGACTTGGAAGTCACCTATAGAACATGGCCACCAGCACAATGTCCCCCAAGCAATATGGCTGACTTGGAAGTCACCTATAGAACATGGCAACCAGCACAATGTCCCCCAAGCAATATGGCTGACTTGGAAGTCACCTATACAAGACAACCAGCACAATGTCCCCCATGCAATATGGCTGACTTGGAAGTCACCTATAGGACATGGCAACCAGCACAATGTCCCCCATGCAATATGGCTGACTTGGAAGTCACCTATACATACAACCAGCACAATGTCCCCCATGCAATATGGCTGACTTGGAAGTCACCTATACAATACAACCAGCACAATGTCCCCCATGCAATATGGCTGAATTGGAAGTCACCTATAGAAAATGGCAACCAGCACAATGTCCACCAAGCAATATGGCTGACTTGGAAGTCACCTATACAAGACAACCAGCACAATGTCCCCCATGCAATATGGCTGACTTGGAAGTCACCTATACAATACAACCAGCACAATGTCCCCCATGCAATATGGCTGACTTGGAAGTCACCTATACAATACAACCAGCACAATGTCCCCCATGCAATATGGCTGACTTGGAAGTCACCTATACAAAACAACCAGCACAATGTCCCCCATGCAATATGGCTGACTTGGAAGTCACCTATAGAACATGGCCACCAGCACAATGTCCCCCATGCAATATGGCTGACTTGGAAGTCACCTATACAACATGGCAACCAGCACAATGTCCCCCATGCAATATGACTGACTTGGAAGTCACCTATACAATACAACCAGCACAATGTCCCGAAAGCAATATGGCTGACTTGGAAGTCACCTATACAAGACAACCAGCACAATGTCCCCCATGCAATATGGCTCACTTGGAAGTCACCTATAGGACATGGCCACCAGCACAATGTCCCCCATGCAATATGGCTGACTTGGAAGTCACCTATACAATACAACCAGCACAATGTCCCCCATGCAATATGGCTGATTTGGAAGTCACCTATACAACACAACCAGCACAATGTCCCCCAAGCAATATGGCTGACTTGGAATTCACCTATACAAGACAACCAGCACAATGTCCCCCATGCAATATGGCTGACTTGGAAGTCACCTATAGGACATGGCAACCAGCACAATGTCCCCCATGCAATATGGCTGACTTGGAAGTCACCTATACATACAACCAGCACAATGTCCCCCATGCAATATGGCTGACTTGGAAGTCACCTATACACATTGTGCTGGTGGCCATGTTCTATAGGTGACTTCCAAGTCAGCCATATTGCATGGGGGACATTGTGCTGGTTGTCTTGTATAGGTGACTTCCAAGTCAGCCATATTGCATGGGGGACATTTTGCTGGTGGCCATGTTCTATAGGTGACTTCCAAGTCAGCCATATTGCTTGGGGGACATTGTGCTGGTTGTATTGTATAGGTGACTTCCAAGTCAGCCATATTGCATGGGGGACATTGTGCTGGTTGCAATGTTGTATAGGTGACTTCCAAGTGAGCCATATTGCTTGGGGGACATTGTGCTGGTTGTGTTGTATAGGTGACTTCCAAGTCAGCCATATTGCATGGGGGACATTGTGCTGGTTGTCTTGTATAGGTGACTTCCAAGTCAGCCGTGTTGCATGGGGGACATTGTGCTGGTGGCCATGTTGTATAGGTGACTTCCAAGTCAGCCATATTGCTTGGGGGACATTGTGCTGGTTGCCATGTTGTATAGGTGACTTCCAAGTCAGCCATATTGCATGGGGGACATTGTGCTGGTGGCCATATTCTATAGGTGACTTCCAAGTCAGCCATATTGCTTGGAGGACATTGTGCTGGTTGTCTTGTATAGGTGACTTCCAAGTCAGCCATATTGCATGGGGGACATTGTGCTGGTTGTCTTGTATAGGTGACTTCCAAGTCAGCCATATTGCTTGGCGGACATTGTGCTGGTTGTCTTGTATAGGTGACTTCCAAGTCAGCCATATTACATGGGGGAAATTGTGCTGGTTGCCATGTTGTATAGGTGACTTCCAAGTCAGCCATATTGCATGGGGGACATTGTGCTGGTTGCCATTTTGTATAGGTGACTTTCAAGTGAGCCATATTGCATGGGGGACATTGTGCTGGTTGTGTTGTATAGGTGACTTCCAAGTCAGCCATATTGCATGGGGGACATTGTGCTGGTTGTGTTGTATAGGTGACTTCCAAGTTAGCCATATTGCATGGGGGACATTGTGCTGGTTGTATTGTATAGGTGACTTCCAAGTCAGCCATATTGCATGGGGGACATTGTGCTGGTTGTATTGTATAGGTGACTTCCAAGTGAGCCATATTGCATGGGGGACATTGTGCTGGTGGCCATGTTCTATAGGTGACTTCCAAGTCAGCCATATTGCATGGGGGACATTTGTGCTGGTTGTGTTGTTTAGGTGACTTCCAAGTCAGCCATATTGCATGGGGGACATTGTGCTGGTTGTGTTGTATAGGTGACTTCCAAGTCAGCCATATTGCATGGGGGACATTGTGCTGGTTGTATTGTAAAGGTGACTTCCAAGTCAGCCATATTGCATGGGGGACATTGTGCTGGTTGTATTGTATAGGTGACTTCCAAGTCAGCCATATTGCATGGGGGACATTTTGCTGGTTGTCTTGTATAGGTGACTTCCAAGTCAGCCATATTGCTTGGGGGACATTGTGCTGGTTGCCATTTTCTATAGGTGACTTCCAATTCAGCCATATTGCATGGGGGACATTGTGCTGGATGTATTTTATAGGTGACTTCCAAGTCAGCCATATTGCATGGGGGACATTGTGCTGGTTGTATGTATAGGTGACTTCCAAGTCAGCCATATTGCATGGGGGACATTGTGCTGGTTGCCATGTCCTATAGGTGACTTCCAAGTCAGCCATATTGCTTGGGGGACATTGTGCTGGTTGTGTTGTATAGGTGTCTTCCAAGTCAGCCATATTGCTTGGGGGACATTGTGCTGGTTGTCTTGTATAGGTGACTTCCAAGTCAGTCGTGTTGCATGGGGGACATTGTGCTGGTGGCCATGTTCTATAGGTGACTTCCAAGTCAGCCATATTGCATGGGGGACATTGTGCTGGTTGCCATGTTGTATAGGTGACTTCCAAGTGAGCCATATTGCTTGGGGGACATTGTGCTGGTTGCCATGTTGTATAGGTGACTTCCAAGTCAGCCATATTGCATGGGGGACATTGTGCTGGTGGCCATATTCTATAGGTGACTTCCAAGTCAGCCATATTGCTTGGAGGACATTGTGCTGGTTGTCTTGTATAGGTGACTTCCAAGTAAGCCATATTGCATGGGGGACATTGTGCTGGTTGTCTTGTATAGGTGACTTCCAAGTCAGCCATATTGCTTGGCGGACATTGTGCTGGTTGTCTTGTATAGGTGACTTCCAAGTCAGCCATATTACATGGGGGAAATTGTGCTGGTTGCCATGTTGTATAGGTGACTTCCAAGTCAGCCATATTGCATGGGGGACATTGTGCTGGTTGCCATTTTGTATAGGTGACTTTCAAGTGAGCCATATTGCATGGGGGACATTGTGCTGGTTGTGTTGTATAGGTGACTTCCAAGTCAGCCATATTGCATGGGGGACATTGTGCTGGTTGTATTGTATAGGTGACTTCCAAGTTAGCCATATTGCATGGGGGACATTGTGCTGGTTGTATTGTATAGGTGACTTCCAAGTCAGCCATATTGCATGGGGGACATTGTGCTGGTTGTATTGTATAGGTGACTTCCAAGTGAGCCATATTGCATGGGGGACATTGTGCTGGTGGCCATGTTCTATAGGTGACTTCCAAGTCAGCCATATTGCATGGGGGACATTTGTGCTGGTTGTGTTGTTTAGGTGACTTCCAAGTCAGCCATATTGCATGGGGGACATTGTGCTGGTTGTGTTGTATAGGTGACTTCCAAGTCAGCCATATTGCATGGGGGACATTGTGCTGGTTGTATTGTATAGGTGACTTCCAAGTCAGCCATATTGCATGGGGGACATTGTGCTGGTTGTATTGTATAGGTGACTTCCAAGTCAGCCATATTGCATGGGGGACATTTTGCTGGTTGTCTTGTATAGGTGACTTCCAAGTCAGCCATATTGCTTGGGGGACATTGTGCTGGTTGCCATTTTCTATAGGTGACTTCCAATTCAGCCATATTGCATGGGGGACATTGTGCTGGATGTATTTTATAGGTGACTTCCAAGTCAGCCATATTGCATGGGGGACATTGTGCTGGTTGTATGTATAGGTGACTTCCAAGTCAGCCATATTGCATGGGGGACATTGTGCTGGTTGCCATGTCCTATAGGTGACTTCCAAGTCAGCCATATTGCATGGGGGACATTGTGCTGGTTGTCTTGTATAGGTGACTTCCAAGTCAGCCATATTGCTTGGGGGACATTGTGCTGGTTGCCATGTTCTATAGGTGACTTCCAAGTCAGCCATATTGCTTGGGGGACATTGTGCTGGTGGCCATGTTCTATAGGTGACTTCCAAGTCAGCCATATTGCTTGGGGGACATTGTGCTGGTTGCCATGTTGTATAGGTGACTTCCAAGTCAGCCATATTGCATGGGGGACATTGTGCTGGTGGCCATGTTCTATAGGTGACTTCCAAGTCAGCCATATTGCATGGGGGACATTGTGCTGGTTGTCTTGTATAGGTGACTTCCAATTCAGCCATATTGCATGGGGGACATTGTGCTGGTGGCCATGTTCTATAGGTGACTTCCAAGTCAGCCATATTGCTTGGGGGACATTGTGCTGGTTGTATTGTATAGGTGACTTCCAAGTCAGCCATATTGCATGGGGGACATTGTGCTGGTTGCCATGTTGTATAGGTGACTTCCAAGTGAGCCATATTGCTTGGGGGACATTGTGCTGGTTGTGTTGTATAGGTGACTTCCAAGTCAGCCATATTGCATGGGGGACATTGTGCTGGTCGTCTTGTATAGGTGACTTCCAAGTCAGCCGTGTTGCATGGGGGACATTGTGCTGGTGGCCATGTTGTATAGGTGACTTCCAAGTCAGCCATATTGCTTGGGGGACATTGTGCTGGTGGCCATGTTCTATAGGTGACTTCCAAGTCAGCCATATTGCATGGGGGACATTGTGCTGGTTGCCATGTTGTATAGGTGACTTACAAGTCAGCCATATTGCATGGGGGACATTGTGCTGGTTGCCATGTCCTATAGGTGACTTCCAAGTCAGCCATATTGCATGGGGGAAATTGTGCTGGTTGTCTTGTATAGGTGACTTTTAAGTCAGCCATATTGCTTGGGGGACATTGTGCTGGTTGCCATGTTCTATAGGTGACTTCCAAGTCAGCCATATTGCTTGGGGGACATTGTGCTGGTTGCCATGTTGTATAGGTGACTTCCAAGTCAGCCATATTGCTTGGAGGACATTGTGCTGGTTGCCATGTTGTATAGGTGACTTCCAAGTCAGCCATATTGCATGGGGGACATTGTGCTGGTGGCCATGTTCTATAGGTGACTTCCAAGTCAGCCATATTGCATGGGGGACATTGTGCTGGTTGTCTTGTATAGGTGACTTCCAAGTCAGCCATATTGCATGGGGGACATTGTGCTGGTTGTGTTGTATAGGTGACTTCCAAATCAGCCATATTGCATGGGGGACATTGTGCTGGTTGTATTGTATAGGTGACTTCCAAGTCAGCCATATTGCATGGGGGACATTGTGCTGGTGGCCATGTCCTATAGGTGATTTCCAAGTGAGCCATATTGCATGGGGGACATTGTGCTGGTTGTCTTGTATAGGTGACTTCCAAGTCAGCCATATTGCTTTCGGGACATTGTGCTGGTTGTATTGTATAGGTGACTTCCAAGTCAGCCATATTGCATGGGGGACATTGTGCTGGTTGCCATGTTGTATAGGTGACTTCCAAGTCAGCCATATTGCATGGGGAACATTGTGCTGGTGGCCATGTTCTATAGGTGACTTCCAAGTCAGCCATATTGCATGGGGGACATTGTGCTGGTTGTGTTGTATAGGTGACTTCCAAGTCAGCCATATTGCATGGGGGACATTGTGCTGGTTGTATTGTATAGGTGACTTCCAAGTCAGCCATATTGCATGGGGGACATTGTGCTGGTTGTATTGTATAGGTAACTTCCAAGTCAGCCATATTGCATGGGGGACATTGTGCTGGTTGTCTTGTATAGGTGACATCCAAGTCAGCCATATTGCTTGGGGGACATTGTGCTGGTTGCCATTTTCTATAGGTGACTTCCAATTCAGCCATATTGCATGGGGGACATTGTGCTGGTTGTATTGTATAGGTGACTTCCAAGTCAGCCATATTGCATGGGGGACATTGTGCTGGTTGTATGTATAGGTGACTTCCAAGTCAGCCATATTGCATGGGGGACATTGTGCTGGTTGCCATGTCCTATAGGTGACTTCCAAGTCAGCCATATTGCATGGGGGACATTGTGCTGGTTGTCTTGTATAGGTGAATTCCAAGTCAGCCATATTGCTTATGGGACATTGTGCTGGTTGTGTTGTATAGGTGACTTCCAAATCAGCCATATTGCATGGGGGACATTGTGCTGGTTGTATTGTATAGGTGACTTCCAAGTCAGCCATATTGCATGGGGGACATTGTGCTGGTGGCCATGTCCTATAGGTGACTTCCAAGTGAGCCATATTGCATGGGGGACATTGTGCTGGTTGTCTTGTATAGGTGACTTCCAAGTCAGCCATATTGCTTTCGGGACATTGTGCTGGTTGTATTGTATAGGTGACTTCCAAGTCAGCCATATTGCATGGGGGACATTGTGCTGGTTGCCATGTTGTATAGGTGACTTCCAAGTCAGCCATATTGCATGGGGGACATTGTGCTGGTGGCCATGTTCTATAGGTGACTTCCAAGTCAGCCATATTGCATGGGGGACATTGTGCTGGTTGTGTTGTATAGGTGACTTCCAAGTCAGCCATATTGCATGGGGGACATTGTGCTGGTTGTATTGTATAGGTGACTTCCAGGTCAGCCATATTGCATGGGGGACATTGTGCTGGTTGTATTGTATAGGTGACTTCCAAGTCAGCCATATTGCATGGGGGACATTGTGCTGGTTGTCTTGTATAGGTGACTTCCAAGTCAGCCATATTGCTTGGTGGACATTGTGCTGGTTGCCATTTTCTATAGGTGACTTCCAATTCAGCCATATTGCATGGGGGACATTGTGCTGGTTGTATTGTATAGGTGACTTCCAAGTCAGCCATATTGCATGGGGGACATTGTGCTGGTTGTATGTATAGGTGACTTCCAAGTCAGCCATATTGCATGGGGGACATTGTGCTGGTTGCCATGTTGTATAGGTGACATCCAAGTCAGCCATATTGCATGGGGGACATTGTGCTGGTGGCCATGTTCTATAGGTGACTTCCAAGTCAGCCATATTGCATGGGGGACATTGTGCTGGTTGTCTTGTATAGGTGACTTCCAAGTCAGCCATATTGCATGGGGGACATTGTGCTGGTTGTATTGTATAGGTGACTTCCAAGTCAGCCATATTGCATGGGGGACATTGTGCTGGTTGCCATGTTGTATAGGTGACTTCCAAGTGAGCCATATTGCTTGGGGGACATTGTGCTGGTTGTGTTGTATAGGTGACTTCCAAGTCAGCCATATTGCATGGGGGACATTGTGCTGGTCGTCTTGTATAGGTGACTTCCAAGTCAGCCGTGTTGCATGGGGGACATTGTGCTGGTGGCCATGTTGTATAGGTGACTTCCAAGTCAGCCATATTGCTTGGGGGACATTGTGCTGGTGGCCATGTTCTATAGGTGACTTCCAAGTCAGCCATATTGCATGGGGGACATTGTGCTGGTTGCCATGTTTTATAGGTGACTTACAAGTCAGCCATATTGCATGGGGGACATTGTGCTGGTTGCCATGTCCTATAGGTGACTTCCAAGTCAGCCATATTGCATGGGGGAAATTGTGCTGGTTGTCTTGTATAGGTGACTTTTAAGTCAGCCATATTGCTTGGGGGACATTGTGCTGGTTGCCATGTTCTATAGGTGACTTCCAAGTCAGCCATATTGCTTGGGGGACATTGTGCTGGTTGCCATGTTGTATAGGTGACTTCCAAGTCAGCCATATTGCTTGGAGGACATTGTGCTGGTTGCCATGTTGTATAGGTGACTTCCAAGTCAGCCATATTGCATGGGGGACATTGTGCTGGTGGCCATGTTCTATAGGTGACTTCCAAGTCAGCCATATTGCATGGGGGACATTGTGCTGGTTGTCTTGTATAGGTGACTTCCAAGTCAGCCATATTGCATGGGGGACATTGTGCTGGTTGTGTTGTATAGGTGACTTCCAAATCAGCCATATTGCATGGGGGACATTGTGCTGGTTGTATTGTATAGGTGACTTCCAAGTCAGCCATATTGCATGGGGGACATTGTGCTGGTGGCCATGTCCTATAGGTGATTTCCAAGTGAGCCATATTGCATGGGGGACATTGTGCTGGTTGTCTTGTATAGGTGACTTCCAAGTCAGCCATATTGCTTTCGGGACATTGTGCTGGTTGTATTGTATAGGTGACTTCCAAGTCAGCCATATTGCATGGGGGACATTGTGCTGGTTGCCATGTTGTATAGGTGACTTCCAAGTCAGCCATATTGCATGGGGAACATTGTGCTGGTGGCCATGTTCTATAGGTGACTTCCAAGTCAGCCATATTGCATGGGGGACATTGTGCTGGTTGTGTTGTATAGGTGACTTCCAAGTCAGCCATATTGCATGGGGGACATTGTGCTGGTTGTATTGTATAGGTGACTTCCAAGTCAGCCATATTGCATGGGGGACATTGTGCTGGTTGTATTGTATAGGTAACTTCCAAGTCAGCCATATTGCATGGGGGACATTGTGCTGGTTGTCTTGTATAGGTGACATCCAAGTCAGCCATATTGCTTGGGGGACATTGTGCTGGTTGCCATTTTCTATAGGTGACTTCCAATTCAGCCATATTGCATGGGGGACATTGTGCTGGTTGTATTGTATAGGTGACTTCCAAGTCAGCCATATTGCATGGGGGACATTGTGCTGGTTGTATGTATAGGTGACTTCCAAGTCAGCCATATTGCATGGGGGACATTGTGCTGGTTGCCATGTCCTATAGGTGACTTCCAAGTCAGCCATATTGCATGGGGGACATTGTGCTGGTTGTCTTGTATAGGTGAATTCCAAGTCAGCCATATTGCTTATGGGACATTGTGCTGGTTGTGTTGTATAGGTGACTTCCAAATCAGCCATATTGCATGGGGGACATTGTGCTGGTTGTATTGTATAGGTGACTTCCAAGTCAGCCATATTGCATGGGGGACATTGTGCTGGTGGCCATGTCCTATAGGTGACTTCCAAGTGAGCCATATTGCATGGGGGACATTGTGCTGGTTGCCATGTTGTATAGGTGACTTCCAAGTGAGCCATATTGCTTGGGGGACATTGTGCTGGTTGTGTTGTATAGGTGACTTCCAAGTCAGCCATATTGCATGGGGGACATTGTGCTGGTCGTCTTGTATAGGTGACTTCCAAGTCAGCCGTGTTGCATGGGGGACATTGTGCTGGTGGCCATGTTGTATAGGTGACTTCCAAGTCAGCCATATTGCTTGGGGGACATTGTGCTGGTGGCCATGTTCTATAGGTGACTTCCAAGTCAGCCATATTGCATGGGGGACATTGTGCTGGTTGCCATGTTGTATAGGTGACTTACAAGTCAGCCATATTGCATGGGGGACATTGTGCTGGTTGCCATGTCCTATAGGTGACTTCCAAGTCAGCCATATTGCATGGGGGAAATTGTGCTGGTTGTCTTGTATAGGTGACTTTTAAGTCAGCCATATTGCTTGGGGGACATTGTGCTGGTTGCCATGTTCTATAGGTGACTTCCAAGTCAGCCATATTGCTTGGGGGACATTGTGCTGGTTGCCATGTTGTATAGGTGACTTCCAAGTCAGCCATATTGCTTGGAGGACATTGTGCTGGTTGCCATGTTGTATAGGTGACTTCCAAGTCAGCCATATTGCATGGGGGACATTGTGCTGGTGGCCATGTTCTATAGGTGACTTCCAAGTCAGCCATATTGCATGGGGGACATTGTGCTGGTTGTCTTGTATAGGTGACTTCCAAGTCAGCCATATTGCATGGGGGACATTGTGCTGGTTGTGTTGTATAGGTGACTTCCAAATCAGCCATATTGCATGGGGGACATTGTGCTGGTTGTATTGTATAGGTGACTTCCAAGTCAGCCATATTGCATGGGGGACATTGTGCTGGTGGCCATGTCCTATAGGTGATTTCCAAGTGAGCCATATTGCATGGGGGACATTGTGCTGGTTGTCTTGTATAGGTGACTTCCAAGTCAGCCATATTGCTTTCGGGACATTGTGCTGGTTGTATTGTATAGGTGACTTCCAAGTCAGCCATATTGCATGGGGGACATTGTGCTGGTTGCCATGTTGTATAGGTGACTTCCAAGTCAGCCATATTGCATGGGGAACATTGTGCTGGTGGCCATGTTCTATAGGTGACTTCCAAGTCAGCCATATTGCATGGGGGACATTGTGCTGGTTGTGTTGTATAGGTGACTTCCAAGTCAGCCATATTGCATGGGGGACATTGTGCTGGTTGTATTGTATAGGTGACTTCCAAGTCAGCCATATTGCATGGGGGACATTGTGCTGGTTGTATTGTATAGGTAACTTCCAAGTCAGCCATATTGCATGGGGGACATTGTGCTGGTTGTCTTGTATAGGTGACATCCAAGTCAGCCATATTGCTTGGGGGACATTGTGCTGGTTGCCATTTTCTATAGGTGACTTCCAATTCAGCCATATTGCATGGGGGACATTGTGCTGGTTGTATTGTATAGGTGACTTCCAAGTCAGCCATATTGCATGGGGGACATTGTGCTGGTTGTATGTATAGGTGACTTCCAAGTCAGCCATATTGCATGGGGGACATTGTGCTGGTTGCCATGTCCTATAGGTGACTTCCAAGTCAGCCATATTGCATGGGGGACATTGTGCTGGTTGTCTTGTATAGGTGAATTCCAAGTCAGCCATATTGCTTATGGGACATTGTGCTGGTTGTGTTGTATAGGTGACTTCCAAATCAGCCATATTGCATGGGGGACATTGTGCTGGTTGTATTGTATAGGTGACTTCCAAGTCAGCCATATTGCATGGGGGACATTGTGCTGGTGGCCATGTCCTATAGGTGACTTCCAAGTGAGCCATATTGCATGGGGGACATTGTGCTGGTTGTCTTGTATAGGTGACTTCCAAGTCAGCCATATTGCTTTCGGGACATTGTGCTGGTTGTATTGTATAGGTGACTTCCAAGTCAGCCATATTGCATGGGGGACATTGTGCTGGTTGCCATGTTGTATAGGTGACTTCCAAGTCAGCCATATTGCATGGGGGACATTGTGCTGGTGGCCATGTTCTATAGGTGACTTCCAAGTCAGCCATATTGCATGGGGGACATTGTGCTGGTTGTGTTGTATAGGTGACTTCCAAGTCAGCCATATTGCATGGGGGACATTGTGCTGGTTGTATTGTATAGGTGACTTCCAAGTCAGCCATATTGCATGGGGGACATTGTGCTGGTTGTATTGTATAGGTGACTTCCAAGTCAGCCATATTGCATGGGGGACATTGTGCTGGTTGTCTTGTATAGGTGACTTCCAAGTCAGCCATATTGCTTGGTGGACATTGTGCTGGTTGCCATTTTCTATAGGTGACTTCCAATTCAGCCATATTGCATGGGGGACATTGTGCTGGTTGTATTGTATAGGTGACTTCCAAGTCAGCCATATTGCATGGGGGACATTGTGCTGGTTGTATGTATAGGTGACTTCCAAGTCAGCCATATTGCATGGGGGACATTGTGCTGGTTGCCATGTTGTATAGGTGACATCCAAGTCAGCCATATTGCATGGGGGACATTGTGCTGGTGGCCATGTTCTATAGGTGACTTCCAAGTCAGCCATATTGCATGGGGGACATTGTGCTGGTTGTCTTGTATAGGTGACTTCCAAGTCAGCCATATTGCATGGGGGACATTGTGCTGGTTGTGTTGTATAGGTGACTTCCAAATCAGCCATATTGCATGGGGGACATTGTGCTGGTTGTATTGTATAGGTGACTTCCAAGTCAGCCATATTGCATGGGGGACATTGTGCTGGTGGCCATGTCCTATAGGTGATTTCCAAGTGAGCCATATTGCATGGGGGACATTGTGCTGGTTGTCTTGTATAGGTGACTTCCAAGTCAGCCATATTGCTTTCGGGACATTGTGCTGGTTGTATTGTATAGGTGACTTCCAAGTCAGCCATATTGCATGGGGGACATTGTGCTGGTTGCCATGTTGTATAGGTGACTTCCAAGTCAGCCATATTGCATGGGGAACATTGTGCTGGTGGCCATGTTCTATATGTGACTTCCAAGTCAGCCATATTGCATGGGGGACATTGTGCTGGTTGTGTTGTATAGGTGACTTCCAAGTCAGCCATATTGCATGGGGGACATTGTGCTGGTTGTATTGTATAGGTGACTTCCAAGTCAGCCATATTGCATGGGGGACATTGTGCTGGTTGTATTGTATAGGTAACTTCCAAGTCAGCCATATTGCATGGGGGACATTGTGCTGGTTGTCTTGTATAGGTGACATCCAAGTCAGCCATATTGCTTGGGGGACATTGTGCTGGTTGCCATTTTCTATAGGTGACTTCCAATTCAGCCATATTGCATGGGGGACATTGTGCTGGTTGTATTGTATAGGTGACTTCCAAGTCAGCCATATTGCATGGGGGACATTGTGCTGGTTGTATGTATAGGTGACTTCCAAGTCAGCCATATTGCATGGGGGACATTGTGCTGGTTGCCATGTCCTATAGGTGACTTCCAAGTCAGCCATATTGCATGGGGGACATTGTGCTGGTTGTCTTGTATAGGTGAATTCCAAGTCAGCCATATTGCTTGGGGGACATTGTGCTGGTTGTGTTGTATAGGTGACTTCCAAATCAGCCATATTGCATTGGGGACATTGTGCTGGTTGTATTGTATAGGTGACTTCCAAGTCAGCCATATTGCATGGGGGACATTGTGCTGGTGGCCATGTCCTATAGGTGACTTCCAAGTGAGCCATATTGCATGGGGGACATTGTGCTGGTTGTCTTGTATAGGTGACTTCCAAGTCAGCCATATTGCTTTCGGGACATTGTGCTGGTTGTATTGTATAGGTGACTTCCAAGTCAGCCATATTGCATGGGGGACATTGTGCTGGTTGCCATGTTGTATAGGTGACTTCCAAGTCAGCCATATTGCATGGGGGACATTGTGCTGGTGGCCATGTTCTATAGGTGACTTCCAAGTCAGCCATATTGCATGGGGGACATTGTGCTGGTTGTGTTGTATAGGTGACTTCCAAGTCAGCCATATTGCATGGGGGACATTGTGCTGGTTGTATTGTATAGGTGACTTCCAAGTCAGCCATATTGCATGGGGGACATTGTGCTGGTTGTATTGTATAGGTGACTTCCAAGTCAGCCATATTGCATGGGGGACATTGTGCTGGTTGTCTTGTATAGGTGACTTCCAAGTCAGCCATATTGCTTGGTGGACATTGTGCTGGTTGCCATTTTCTATAGGTGACTTCCAATTCAGCCATATTGCATGGGGGACATTGTGCTGGTTGTATTGTATAGGTGACTTCCAAGTCAGCCATATTGCATGGGGGACATTGTGCTGGTTGTATGTATAGGTGACTTCCAAGTCAGCCATATTGCATGGGGGACATTGTGCTGGTTGCCATGTCCTATAGGTGACTTCCAAGTCAGCCATATTGCATGGGGGACATTGTGCTGGTTGTCTTGTATAGGTGACTTCCAAGTCAGCCATATTGCTTGGGGGACATTGTGCTGGTTGCCATGTTCTATAGGTGACTTCCAAGTCAGCCATATTGCTTGGGGGACATTGTGCTGGTGGCCATGTTCTATAGGTGACTTCCAAGTCAGCCATATTGCTTGGGGGACATTGTGCTGGTTGTATTGTATAGGTGACTTCCAAGTCAGCCATATTGCATGGGGGACATTGTGCTGGTTGTATGTATAGGTGACTTCCAAGTCAGCCATATTGCATGGGGGACATTGTGCTGGTTGCCATGTCCTATAGGTGACTTCCAAGTCAGCCATATTGCATGGGGGACATTGTGCTGGTTGTCTTGTATAGGTGACTTCCAAGTCAGCCATATTGCTTGGGGGACATTGTGCTGGTTGCCATGTTCTATAGGTGACTTCCAAGTCAGCCATATTGCTTGGGGGACATTGTGCTGGTGGCCATGTTCTATAGGTGACTTCCAAGTCAGCCATATTGCATGGGGGACATTGTGCTGGTTGTCTTGTATAGGTGACTTCCAAGTCAGCCATATTGCATGGGGGACATTTTGCTGGTGGCCATGTTCTATAGGTGACTTCCAAGTCAGCCATATTGCTTGGGGGACATTGTGCTGGTTGTATTGTATAGGTGACTTCCAAGTCAGCCATATTGCATGGGGGACATTGTGCTGGTTGCAATGTTGTATAGGTGACTTCCAAGTGAGCCATATTGCTTGGGGGACATTGTGCTGGTTGTGTTGTATAGGTGACTTCCAAGTCAGCCATATTGCATGGGGGACATTGTGCTGGTTGTCTTGTATAGGTGACTTCCAAGTCAGCCGTGTTGCATGGGGGACATTGTGCTGGTGGCCATGTTGTATAGGTGACTTCCAAGTCAGCCATATTGCTTGGGGGACATTGTGCTGGTGGCCATGTTCTATAGGTGACTTCCAAGTCAGCCATATTGCATGGGGGACATTGTGCTGGTTGCCATGTTGTATTGGTGACTTACAAGTCAGCCATATTGCATCGGGGACATTGTGCTGGTTGCCATGTCCTATAGGTGACTTCCAAGTCAGCCATATTGCATGGGGGAAATTGTGCTGGTTGTCTTGTATAGGTGACTTTTAAGTCAGCCATATTGCTTGGGGGACATTGTGCTGGTTGCCATGTTCTATAGGTGACTTCCAAGTCAGCCATATTGCTTGGGGGACATTGTGCTGGTTGCCATGTTGTATAGGTGACTTCCAAGTCAGCCATATTGCTTGGAGGACATTGTGCTGGTTGCCATGTTGTATAGGTGACTTCCAAGTCAGCCATATTGCATGGGGGACATTGTGCTGGTGGCCATGTTCTATAGGTGACTTCCAAGTCAGCCATATTGCATGGGGGACATTGTGCTGGTTGTCTTGTATAGGTGACTTCCAAGTCAGCCATATTGCATGGGGGACATTGTGCTGGTTGTGTTGTATAGGTGACTTCCAAATCAGCCATATTGCATGGGGGACATTGTGCTGGTGGCCATGTTCTATAGGTGACTTCCAAGTCAGCCATATTGCTTTCGGGACATTGTGCTGGTTGTCTTGTATAGGTGACTTCCAAGTCAGCCATATTGCATGGGGGACATTGTGCTGGTTGTGTTGTATAGGTGACTTCCAAATCAGCCATATTGCATGGGGGACATTGTGCTGGTTGTCTTGTATAGGTGACTTCCAAGTCAGCCATATTGCTTTCGGGACATTGTGCTGGTTGTATTGTATAGGTGACTTCCAAGTCAGCCATATTGCATGGGGGACATTGTGCTGGTTGCCATGTTGTATAGGTGACTTCCAAGTCAGCCATATTGCATGGGGGACATTGTGCTGGTGGCCATGTTCTATAGGTGACTTCCAAGTCAGCCATATTGCATTTGGGACATTGTGCTGGTTGTCTTGTATAGGTGACTTCCAAGTCAGCCATATTGCATGGGAGATATTGTGCTGGTTGTGTTGTATAGGTGACTTCCAAGTCAGCCATATTGCATGGGGGACATTGTGCTGGTTGTATTGTATAGGTGACTTCCAAGTCAGCCATATTGCATGGGGGACATTGTGCTGGTTGTATTGTATAGGTGACTTCCAAGTCAGCCATATTGCATGGAGGACATTGTGCTGGTGGCCATGTCCTATAGGTGACTTCCAAGTCAGCCATATTGCATGGGGGACATTGTGCTGGTTGTCTTGTATAGGTGACTTCCAAGTCAGCCATATTGCTTGGGGGACATTGTGCTGGTTGTATTGTATAGGTGACTTCCAAGTCAGCCATATTGCATGGGGGACATTGTGCTGGTTGCCATGTTGTATAGGTGACTTCCAAGTCAGCCATATTGCATGGGGGACGTTGTGCTGGTGGCCATGTTCTATAGGTGACTTCCCAGTCAGCCATATTGCATTTGGGACATTGTGCTGGTTGTCTTGTATAGGTGACTTCCAAGTCAGCCATATTGCTTGGGGGACATTGTGCTGGTTGCCATGTCCTATAGGTGACTTCCAAGTCAGCCATATTGCATGGGGAACATTGTGCTGGTTGTCTTGTATAGGTGACTTCCAAGTCAGCCATATTGCATGGGGGACATTGTGCTGGTTGCCATGTTGTATAGGTGACTTCCAAGTCAGCCATATTGCATGGGGGACATTGTGCTGGTTGCCATGTTGTAGAGGTGACTTCCAAGTGAGCCATATTGCTTGGGGGACATTGTGCTGGTTGTGTTGTATAAGTGACTTACAAGTCAGCCATATTGCATGGGGGACATTGTGCTGGTTGTCTTGTATAGGTGACTTCCAAGTCAGCCGTGTTGCATGGGGGACATTGTGCTGGTGGCCATGTTCTATAGGTGACTTCCAAGTCAGCCATATTGCATGGGGGACATTGTGCTGGTTGCCATGTTGTATAGGTGACTTCCAAGTCAGCCATATTGCTTGGGGGACATTGTGCTGGTTGCCATGTCCTATAGGTGACTTGCAAGTCAGCCATATTGCATGGGGGACATTGTGCTGGTTGTGTTGTATAGGTGACTTCCAAATCAGCCATATTGCATGGGGGACATTGTGCTGGTTGTATTGTATAGGTGACTTCGAAGTCAGCCATATTGCATGGGGGACATTGTGCTGGTGGCCATGTCCTATAGGTGACTTCCAAGTGAGCCATATTGCATGGGGGACATTGTGCTGGTTGTCTTGTATAGGTTACTTCCAAGTCAGCCATATTGCTTGGGGGACTTTGTGCTGGTTGCCATGTTGTATAGGTGACTTCCAAGTCAGCCATATTGCATGGGGGACATTGTGCTGGTGGCCATGTTCTATAGGTGACTTCCAAGTCAGCCATATTGCATTTGGGACATTGTGCTGGTTGTCTTGTATAGGTGACTTCCAAGTCAGCCATATTGCATGGGGGACATTGTGCTGGTTGTGTTGTATAGGTGACTTCCAAATCAGCCATATTGCATGGGGGACATTGTGCTGGTTGTATTGTATAGGTGACTTCCAAGTCAGCCATATTGCATGGGGGATATTGTGCTGGTTGTATTGTATAGGTGACTTCCAAGTCAGCCATATTGCATGGGGGACATTGTGCTGGTGGCCATGTCCTATAGGTGACTTCCAAGTCAGCCATATTGCATGGGGGACATTGTGCTGGTTGTCTTGTATAGGTGACTTCCAAGTCAGCCATATTGCTTGGGGGACATTGTGCTGGTTGTATTGTATAGGTGACTTCCAAGTCAGCCATATTGCATGGGGGACATTGTGCTGGTTGCCATGTTGTATAGGTGACTTCCAAGTCAGCCATACTGCATGGGGGACATTGTGCTGGTGGCCATGTTCTATAGGTGACTTCCAAGTCAGCCATATTGCATTTGGGACATTGTGCTGGTTGTCTTGTATAGGTGACTTCCAAGTCAGCCATATTGCTTGGGGGACATTGTGCTGGTTGCCATGTCCTATAGGTGACTTCCAAGTCAGCCATATTGCATGGGGGACATTGTGCTGGTTGTCTTGTATAGGTGACTTCCAAGTCAGCCATATTGCATGGGGGACATTGTGCTGGTTGCCATGTTGAATAGGTGACTTCCAAGTCAGCCATATTGCATGGGGGACATTGTGCTGGTTGCCATGTGATATAGGTGACTTCCAAGTGAGCCATATTGCTTGGGGGACATTGTGCTGGTTGTGTTGTAAAGGTGACTTCCAAGTCAGCCATATTGCATTGGGGACATTGCGCTGGTTGTCTTGTATAGGTGACTTCCAAGTCAGCCGTGTTGCATGAGGGACATTGTGCTGGTGGCCATGTTCTATAGGTGACTTCCAAGTCAGCCGTATTGCATGGGGGACATTGTGCTGGTTGTCTTGTATAGGTGACTTCCAAGTCAGCCATATTGCATGGGGGACATTGTGCTGGTTGTGTTGTATAGGTGACTTCCAAATCAGCCATATTGCATGGGGGACATTGTGCTGGTTGTATTGTATAGGTGACTTCCAAGTCAGCCATATTGCATGGGGGACATTGTGCTGGTGGCCATGTCCTATAGGTGATTTCCAAGTGAGCCATATTGCATGGGGGACATTGTGCTGGTTGTCTTGTATAGGTGACTTCCAAGTCAGCCATATTGCTTTCGGGACATTGTGCTGGTTGTATTGTATAGGTGACTTCCAAGTCAGCCATATTGCATGGGGGACATTGTGCTGGTTGTGTTGTATAGGTGACTTCCAAGTCAGCCATATTGCATGGGGGACATTGTGCTGGTTGTATTGTATAGGTGACTTCCAAGTCAGCCATATTGCATGGGGGACATTGTGCTGGTTGTATTGTATAGGTAACTTCCAAGTCAGCCATATTGCATGGGGGACATTGTGCTGGTTGTCTTGTATAGGTGACATCCAAGTCAGCCATATTGCTTGGGGGACATTGTGCTGGTTGCCATTTTCTATAGGTGACTTCCAATTCAGCCATATTGCATGGGGGACATTGTGCTGGTTGTATTGTATAGGTGACTTCCAAGTCAGCCATATTGCATGGGGGACATTGTGCTGGTTGTATGTATAGGTGACTTCCAAGTCAGCCATATTGCATGGGGGACATTGTGCTGGTTGCCATGTCCTATAGGTGACTTCCAAGTCAGCCATATTGCATGGGGGACATTGTGCTGGTTGTCTTGTATAGGTGAATTCCAAGTCAGCCATATTGCTTATGGGACATTGTGCTGGTTGTGTTGTATAGGTGACTTCCAAATCAGCCATATTGCATGGGGGACATTGTGCTGGTTGTATTGTATAGGTGACTTCCAAGTCAGCCATATTGCATGGGGGACATTGTGCTGGTGGCCATGTCCTATAGGTGACTTCCAAGTGAGCCATATTGCATGGGGGACATTGTGCTGGTTGTCTTGTATAGGTGACTTCCAAGTCAGCCATATTGCTTTCGGGACATTGTGCTGGTTGTATTGTATAGGTGACTTCCAAGTCAGCCATATTGCATGGGGGACATTGTGCTGGTTGCCATGTTGTATAGGTGACTTCCAAGTCAGCCATATTGCATGGGGGACATTGTGCTGGTGGCCATGTTCTATAGGTGACTTCCAAGTCAGCCATATTGCATGGGGGACATTGTGCTGGTTGTGTTGTATAGGTGACTTCCAAGTCAGCCATATTGCATGGGGGACATTGTGCTGGTTGTATTGTATAGGTGACTTCCAAGTCAGCCATATTGCATGGGGGACATTGTGCTGGTTGTATTGTATAGGTGACTTCCAAGTCAGCCATATTGCATGGGGGACATTGTGCTGGTTGTCTTGTATAGGTGACTTCCAAGTCAGCCATATTGCTTGGTGGACATTGTGCTGGTTGCCATTTTCTATAGGTGACTTCCAATTCAGCCATATTGCATGGGGGACATTGTGCTGGTTGTATTGTATAGGTGACTTCCAAGTCAGCCATATTGCATGGGGGACATTGTGCTGGTTGTATGTATAGGTGACTTCCAAGTCAGCCATATTGCATGGGGGACATTGTGCTGGTTGCCATGTTGTATAGGTGACATCCAAGTCAGCCATATTGCATGGGGGACATTGTGCTGGTGGCCATGTTCTATAGGTGACTTCCAAGTCAGCCATATTGCATGGGGGACATTGTGCTGGTTGTCTTGTATAGGTGACTTCCAAGTCAGCCATATTGCATGGGGGACATTGTGCTGGTTGTGTTGTATAGGTGACTTCCAAATCAGCCATATTGCATGGGGGACATTGTGCTGGTTGTATTGTATAGGTGACTTCCAAGTCAGCCATATTGCATGGGGGACATTGTGCTGGTGGCCATGTCCTATAGGTGATTTCCAAGTGAGCCATATTGCATGGGGGACATTGTGCTGGTTGTCTTGTATAGGTGACTTCCAAGTCAGCCATATTGCTTTCGGGACATTGTGCTGGTTGTATTGTATAGGTGACTTCCAAGTCAGCCATATTGCATGGGGGACATTGTGCTGGTTGCCATGTTGTATAGGTGACTTCCAAGTCAGCCATATTGCATGGGGAACATTGTGCTGGTGGCCATGTTCTATAGGTGACTTCCAAGTCAGCCATATTGCATGGGGGACATTGTGCTGGTTGTGTTGTATAGGTGACTTCCAAGTCAGCCATATTGCATGGGGGACATTGTGCTGGTTGTATTGTATAGGTGACTTCCAAGTCAGCCATATTGCATGGGGGACATTGTGCTGGTTGTATTGTATAGGTAACTTCCAAGTCAGCCATATTGCATGGGGGACATTGTGCTGGTTGTCTTGTATAGGTGACATCCAAGTCAGCCATATTGCTTGGGGGACATTGTGCTGGTTGCCATTTTCTATAGGTGACTTCCAATTCAGCCATATTGCATGGGGGACATTGTGCTGGTTGTATTGTATAGGTGACTTCCAAGTCAGCCATATTGCATGGGGGACATTGTGCTGGTTGTATGTATAGGTGACTTCCAAGTCAGCCATATTGCATGGGGGACATTGTGCTGGTTGCCATGTCCTATAGGTGACTTCCAAGTCAGCCATATTGCATGGGGGACATTGTGCTGGTTGTCTTGTATAGGTGAATTCCAAGTCAGCCATATTGCTTGGGGGACATTGTGCTGGTTGTGTTGTATAGGTGACTTCCAAATCAGCCATATTGCATGGGGGACATTGTGCTGGTTGTATTGTATAGGTGACTTCCAAGTCAGCCATATTGCATGGGGGACATTGTGCTGGTGGCCATGTCCTATAGGTGACTTCCAAGTGAGCCATATTGCATGGGGGACATTGTGCTGGTTGTCTTGTATAGGTGACTTCCAAGTCAGCCATATTGCTTTCGGGACATTGTGCTGGTTGTATTGTATAGGTGACTTCCAAGTCAGCCATATTGCATGGGGGACATTGTGCTGGTTGCCATGTTGTATAGGTGACTTCCAAGTCAGCCATATTGCATGGGGGACATTGTGCTGGTGGCCATGTTCTATAGGTGACTTCCAATTCAGCCATATTGCATGGGGGACATTGTGCTGGTTGTGTTGTATAGGTGACTTCCAAGTCAGCCATATTGCATGGGGGACATTGTGCTGGTTGTATTGTATAGGTGACTTCCAAGTCAGCCATATTGCATGGGGGACATTGTGCTGGTTGTATTGTATAGGTGACTTCCAAGTCAGCCATATTGCATGGGGGACATTGTGCTGGTTGTCTTGTATAGGTGACTTCCAAGTCAGCCATATTGCTTGGTGGACATTGTGCTGGTTGCCATTTTCTATAGGTGACTTCCAATTCAGCCATATTGCATGGGGGACATTGTGCTGGTTGTATTGTATAGGTGACTTCCAAGTCAGCCATATTGCATGGGGGACATTGTGCTGGTTGTATGTATAGGTGACTTCCAAGTCAGCCATATTGCATGGGGGACATTGTGCTGGTTGCCATGTCCTATAGGTGACTTCCAAGTCAGCCATATTGCATGGGGGACATTGTGCTGGTTGTCTTGTATAGGTGACTTCCAAGTCAGCCATATTGCTTGGGGGACATTGTGCTGGTTGCCATGTTCTATAGGTGACTTCCAAGTCAGCCATATTGCTTGGGGGACATTGTGCTGGTGGCCATGTTCTATAGGTGACTTCCAAGTCAGCCATATTGCTTGGGGGACATTGTGCTGGTTGTATTGTATAGGTGACTTCCAAGTCAGCCATATTGCATGGGGGACATTGTGCTGGTTGTATGTATAGGTGACTTCCAAGTCAGCCATATTGCATGGGGGACATTGTGCTGGTTGCCATGTCCTATAGGTGACTTCCAAGTCAGCCATATTGCATGGGGGACATTGTGCTGGTTGTCTTGTATAGGTGACTTCCAAGTCAGCCATATTGCTTGGGGGACATTGTGCTGGTTGCCATGTTCTATAGGTGACTTCCAAGTCAGCCATATTGCTTGGGGGACATTGTGCTGGTGGCCATGTTCTATAGGTGACTTCCAAGTCAGCCATATTGCATGGGGGACATTGTGCTGGTTGTCTTGTATAGGTGACTTCCAAGTCAGCCATATTGCATGGGGGACATTTTGCTGGTGGCCATGTTCTATAGGTGACTTCCAAGTCAGCCATATTGCTTGGGGGACATTGTGCTGGTTGTATTGTATAGGTGACTTCCAAGTCAGCCATATTGCATGGGGGACATTGTGCTGGTTGCAATGTTGTATAGGTGACTTCCAAGTGAGCCATATTGCTTGGGGGACATTGTGCTGGTTGTGTTGTATAGGTGACTTCCAAGTCAGCCATATTGCATGGGGGACATTGTGCTGGTTGTCTTGTATAGGTGACTTCCAAGTCAGCCGTGTTGCATGGGGGACATTGTGCTGGTGGCCATGTTGTATAGGTGACTTCCAAGTCAGCCATATTGCTTGGGGGACATTGTGCTGGTGGCCATGTTCTATAGGTGACTTCCAAGTCAGCCATATTGCATGGGGGACATTGTGCTGGTTGCCATGTTGTATTGGTGACTTACAAGTCAGCCATATTGCATCGGGGACATTGTGCTGGTTGCCATGTCCTATAGGTGACTTCCAAGTCAGCCATATTGCATGGGGGAAATTGTGCTGGTTGTCTTGTATAGGTGACTTTTAAGTCAGCCATATTGCTTGGGGGACATTGTGCTGGTTGCCATGTTCTATAGGTGACTTCCAAGTCAGCCATATTGCTTGGGGGACATTGTGCTGGTTGCCATGTTGTATAGGTGACTTCCAAGTCAGCCATATTGCTTGGAGGACATTGTGCTGGTTGCCATGTTGTATAGGTGACTTCCAAGTCAGCCATATTGCATGGGGGACATTGTGCTGGTTGTATTGTATAGGTAACTTCCAAGTCAGCCATATTGCATGGGGGACATTGTGCTGGTTGTCTTGTATAGGTGACATCCAAGTCAGCCATATTGCTTGGGGGACATTGTGCTGGTTGCCATTTTCTATAGGTGACTTCCAATTCAGCCATATTGCATGGGGGACATTGTGCTGGTTGTATTGTATAGGTGACTTCCAAGTCAGCCATATTGCATGGGGGACATTGTGCTGGTTGTATGTATAGGTGACTTCCAAGTCAGCCATATTGCATGGGGGACATTGTGCTGGTTGCCATGTCCTATAGGTGACTTCCAAGTCAGCCATATTGCATGGGGGACATTGTGCTGGTTGTCTTGTATAGGTGAATTCCAAGTCAGCCATATTGCTTGGGGGACATTGTGCTGGTTGTGTTGTATAGGTGACTTCCAAATCAGCCATATTGCATGGGGGACATTGTGCTGGTTGTATTGTATAGGTGACTTCCAAGTCAGCCATATTGCATGGGGGACATTGTGCTGGTGGCCATGTCCTATAGGTGACTTCCAAGTGAGCCATATTGCATGGGGGACATTGTGCTGGTTGTCTTGTATAGGTGACTTCCAAGTCAGCCATATTGCTTTCGGGACATTGTGCTGGTTGTATTGTATAGGTGACTTCCAAGTCAGCCATATTGCATGGGGGACATTGTGCTGGTTGCCATGTTGTATAGGTGACTTCCAAGTCAGCCATATTGCATGGGGGACATTGTGCTGGTGGCCATGTTCTATAGGTGACTTCCAATTCAGCCATATTGCATGGGGGACATTGTGCTGGTTGTGTTGTATAGGTGACTTCCAAGTCAGCCATATTGCATGGGGGACATTGTGCTGGTTGTATTGTATAGGTGACTTCCAAGTCAGCCATATTGCATGGGGGACATTGTGCTGGTTGTATTGTATAGGTGACTTCCAAGTCAGCCATATTGCATGGGGGACATTGTGCTGGTTGTCTTGTATAGGTGACTTCCAAGTCAGCCATATTGCTTGGTGGACATTGTGCTGGTTGCCATTTTCTATAGGTGACTTCCAATTCAGCCATATTGCATGGGGGACATTGTGCTGGTTGTATTGTATAGGTGACTTCCAAGTCAGCCATATTGCATGGGGGACATTGTGCTGGTTGTATGTATAGGTGACTTCCAAGTCAGCCATATTGCATGGGGGACATTGTGCTGGTTGCCATGTCCTATAGGTGACTTCCAAGTCAGCCATATTGCATGGGGGACATTGTGCTGGTTGTCTTGTATAGGTGACTTCCAAGTCAGCCATATTGCTTGGGGGACATTGTGCTGGTTGCCATGTTCTATAGGTGACTTCCAAGTCAGCCATATTGCTTGGGGGACATTGTGCTGGTGGCCATGTTCTATAGGTGACTTCCAAGTCAGCCATATTGCTTGGGGGACATTGTGCTGGTTGTATTGTATAGGTGACTTCCAAGTCAGCCATATTGCATGGGGGACATTGTGCTGGTTGTATGTATAGGTGACTTCCAAGTCAGCCATATTGCATGGGGGACATTGTGCTGGTTGCCATGTCCTATAGGTGACTTCCAAGTCAGCCATATTGCATGGGGGACATTGTGCTGGTTGTCTTGTATAGGTGACTTCCAAGTCAGCCATATTGCTTGGGGGACATTGTGCTGGTTGCCATGTTCTATAGGTGACTTCCAAGTCAGCCATATTGCTTGGGGGACATTGTGCTGGTGGCCATGTTCTATAGGTGACTTCCAAGTCAGCCATATTGCATGGGGGACATTGTGCTGGTTGTCTTGTATAGGTGACTTCCAAGTCAGCCATATTGCATGGGGGACATTTTGCTGGTGGCCATGTTCTATAGGTGACTTCCAAGTCAGCCATATTGCTTGGGGGACATTGTGCTGGTTGTATTGTATAGGTGACTTCCAAGTCAGCCATATTGCATGGGGGACATTGTGCTGGTTGCAATGTTGTATAGGTGACTTCCAAGTGAGCCATATTGCTTGGGGGACATTGTGCTGGTTGTGTTGTATAGGTGACTTCCAAGTCAGCCATATTGCATGGGGGACATTGTGCTGGTTGTCTTGTATAGGTGACTTCCAAGTCAGCCGTGTTGCATGGGGGACATTGTGCTGGTGGCCATGTTGTATAGGTGACTTCCAAGTCAGCCATATTGCTTGGGGGACATTGTGCTGGTGGCCATGTTCTATAGGTGACTTCCAAGTCAGCCATATTGCATGGGGGACATTGTGCTGGTTGCCATGTTGTATTGGTGACTTACAAGTCAGCCATATTGCATCGGGGACATTGTGCTGGTTGCCATGTCCTATAGGTGACTTCCAAGTCAGCCATATTGCATGGGGGAAATTGTGCTGGTTGTCTTGTATAGGTGACTTTTAAGTCAGCCATATTGCTTGGGGGACATTGTGCTGGTTGCCATGTTCTATAGGTGACTTCCAAGTCAGCCATATTGCTTGGGGGACATTGTGCTGGTTGCCATGTTGTATAGGTGACTTCCAAGTCAGCCATATTGCTTGGAGGACATTGTGCTGGTTGCCATGTTGTATAGGTGACTTCCAAGTCAGCCATATTGCATGGGGGACATTGTGCTGGTGGCCATGTTCTATAGGTGACTTCCAAGTCAGCCATATTGCATGGGGGACATTGTGCTGGTTGTCTTGTATAGGTGACTTCCAAGTCAGCCATATTGCATGGGGGACATTGTGCTGGTTGTGTTGTATAGGTGACTTCCAAATCAGCCATATTGCATGGGGGACATTGTGCTGGTGGCCATGTTCTATAGGTGACTTCCAAGTCAGCCATATTGCTTTCGGGACATTGTGCTGGTTGTCTTGTATAGGTGACTTCCAAGTCAGCCATATTGCATGGGGGACATTGTGCTGGTTGTGTTGTATAGGTGACTTCCAAATCAGCCATATTGCATGGGGGACATTGTGCTGGTTGTCTTGTATAGGTGACTTCCAAGTCAGCCATATTGCTTTCGGGACATTGTGCTGGTTGTATTGTATAGGTGACTTCCAAGTCAGCCATATTGCATGGGGGACATTGTGCTGGTTGCCATGTTGTATAGGTGACTTCCAAGTCAGCCATATTGCATGGGGGACATTGTGCTGGTGGCCATGTTCTATAGGTGACTTCCAAGTCAGCCATATTGCATTTGGGACATTGTGCTGGTTGTCTTGTATAGGTGACTTCCAAGTCAGCCATATTGCATGGGAGATATTGTGCTGGTTGTGTTGTATAGGTGACTTCCAAGTCAGCCATATTGCATGGGGGACATTGTGCTGGTTGTATTGTATAGGTGACTTCCAAGTCAGCCATATTGCATGGGGGACATTGTGCTGGTTGTATTGTATAGGTGACTTCCAAGTCAGCCATATTGCATGGAGGACATTGTGCTGGTGGCCATGTCCTATAGGTGACTTCCAAGTCAGCCATATTGCATGGGGGACATTGTGCTGGTTGTCTTGTATAGGTGACTTCCAAGTCAGCCATATTGCTTGGGGGACATTGTGCTGGTTGTATTGTATAGGTGACTTCCAAGTCAGCCATATTGCATGGGGGACATTGTGCTGGTTGCCATGTTGTATAGGTGACTTCCAAGTCAGCCATATTGCATGGGGGACGTTGTGCTGGTGGCCATGTTCTATAGGTGACTTCCCAGTCAGCCATATTGCATTTGGGACATTGTGCTGGTTGTCTTGTATAGGTGACTTCCAAGTCAGCCATATTGCTTGGGGGACATTGTGCTGGTTGCCATGTCCTATAGGTGACTTCCAAGTCAGCCATATTGCATGGGGAACATTGTGCTGGTTGTCTTGTATAGGTGACTTCCAAGTCAGCCATATTGCATGGGGGACATTGTGCTGGTTGCCATGTTGTATAGGTGACTTCCAAGTCAGCCATATTGCATGGGGGACATTGTGCTGGTTGCCATGTTGTAGAGGTGACTTCCAAGTGAGCCATATTGCTTGGGGGACATTGTGCTGGTTGTGTTGTATAAGTGACTTACAAGTCAGCCATATTGCATGGGGGACATTGTGCTGGTTGTCTTGTATAGGTGACTTCCAAGTCAGCCGTGTTGCATGGGGGACATTGTGCTGGTGGCCATGTTCTATAGGTGACTTCCAAGTCAGCCATATTGCATGGGGGACATTGTGCTGGTTGCCATGTTGTATAGGTGACTTGCAAGTCAGCCATATTGCATGTGGGACATTGTGCTGGTTGTGTTGTATAGGTGACTTCCAAATCAGCCATATTGCATGGGGGACATTGTGCTGGTTGTATTGTATAGGTGACTTCGAAGTCAGCCATATTGCATGGGGGACATTGTGCTGGTGGCCATGTCCTATAGGTGACTTCCAAGTGAGCCATATTGCATGGGGGACATTGTGCTGGTTGTCTTGTATAGGTTACTTCCAAGTCAGCCATATTGCTTGGGGGACTTTGTGCTGGTTGCCATGTTGTATAGGTGACTTCCAAGTCAGCCATATTGCATGGGGGACATTGTGCTGGTGGCCATGTTCTATAGGTGACTTCCAAGTCAGCCATATTGCATTTGGGACATTGTGCTGGTTGTCTTGTATAGGTGACTTCCAAGTCAGCCATATTGCATGGGGGACATTGTGCTGGTTGTGTTGTATAGGTGACTTCCAAATCAGCCATATTGCATGGGGGACATTGTGCTGGTTGTATTGTATAGGTGACTTCCAAGTCAGCCATATTGCATGGGGGATATTGTGCTGGTTGTATTGTATAGGTGACTTCCAAGTCAGCCATATTGCATGGGGGACATTGTGCTGGTGGCCATGTCCTATAGGTGACTTCCAAGTCAGCCATATTGCATGGGGGACATTGTGCTGGTTGTCTTGTATAGGTGACTTCCAAGTCAGCCATATTGCTTGGGGGACATTGTGCTGGTTGTATTGTATAGGTGACTTCCAAGTCAGCCATATTGCATGGGGGACATTGTGCTGGTTGCCATGTTGTATAGGTGACTTCCAAGTCAGCCATACTGCATGGGGGACATTGTGCTGGTGGCCATGTTCTATAGGTGACTTCCAAGTCAGCCATATTGCATTTGGGACATTGTGCTGGTTGTCTTGTATAGGTGACTTCCAAGTCAGCCATATTGCTTGGGGGACATTGTGCTGGTTGCCATGTCCTATAGGTGACTTCCAAGTCAGCCATATTGCATGGGGGACATTGTGCTGGTTGTCTTGTATAGGTGACTTCCAAGTCAGCCATATTGCATGGGGGACATTGTGCTGGTTGCCATGTTGAATAGGTGACTTCCAAGTCAGCCATATTGCATGGGGGACATTGTGCTGGTTGCCATGTGATATAGGTGACTTCCAAGTGAGCCATATTGCTTGGGGGACATTGTGCTGGTTGTGTTGTAAAGGTGACTTCCAAGTCAGCCATATTGCATTGGGGACATTGCGCTGGTTGTCTTGTATAGGTGACTTCCAAGTCAGCCGTGTTGCATGAGGGACATTGTGCTGGTGGCCATGTTCTATAGGTGACTTCCAAGTCAGCCATATTGCATGAGGGACATTGTGCTGGTTGCCATGTTGTATAGGTGACTTCCAAGTCAGCCATATTGCTTGGGGGACATTGTGCTGGTTGCCATGTTCTATAGGTGACTTCCAAGTGAGCCATATTGCTTGGGGGACATTGTGCTGGTTGCCATGTTGTATAGGTGACTTCCAAGTCAGCCATATTGCATGGGGGACATTGTGCTGGTGGCCATGTTCTATAGGTGACTTCCAAGTCAGCCATATTGCATGGGGGACATTGTGCTGGTTGTCTTGTATAGGTGACTTCCAAGTCAGCCATATTGCATGGGGGACATTGTGCTGGTTGCCATGTTGTATAGGTGACTTCCAAGTCAGCCATATTGCATGGGGGACATTGTGCTGGTTGTGTTGTATAGGTGACTTCCAAGTCAGCCATATTGCATGGGGGACATTGTGCTGGTTGTGTTGTATAGGTGACTTCCAAGTCAGCCATATTGCATGGGGGTCATTGTGCTGGTTGTATTGTATAGGTGACTTCCAAGTCAGCCATATTGCATGGGGGACATTGTGCTGGTTGTATTGTATAGGTGACTTCCAAGTGAGCCATATTGCTTGGGGGACATTGTGCTGGTGGCCATGTTCTATAGGTGACTTCTAAGTCAGCCATATTGCATGGGGGACATTTTGCTGGTTGCCATGTCCTATAGGTGACTTCCAAGTCAGCCATATTGCATGGGGGACATTGTGCTGGTGGCCATGTTGTAAAGGTGACTTCCAAGTCAGCCATATTGCATGGGGGACATTGTGCTGGTTGCCATGTTGTATAGGTGACTTCCAAGTCAGCCATATTGCATGGGGGACATTGTGCTGGTTGCCATGTTGTATAGGTGACTTCCAAGTCAGCCATATTGCTTGGAGGACATTGTGCTGGTTGCCATGTTGTATAGGTGACTTCCAAGTCAGCCATATTGCATGGGGGACATTGTGCTGGTGGCCATGTTCTATAGGTGACTTCCAAGTCAGCCATATTGCATGGGGGACATTGTGCTGGTTGTCTTGTATAGGTGACTTCCAAGTCAGCCATATTGCATGGGGGACATTGTGCTGGTTGTGTTGTATAGGTGACTTCCAAATCAGCCATATTGCATGGGGGACATTGTGCTGGTGGCCATGTTCTATAGGTGACTTCCAAGTCAGCCATATTGCTTTCGGGACATTGTGCTGGTTGTCTTGTATAGGTGACTTCCAAGTCAGCCATATTGCATGGGGGACATTGTGCTGGTTGTGTTGTATAGGTGACTTCCAAATCAGCCATATTGCATGGGGGACATTGTGCTGGTTGTCTTGTATAGGTGACTTCCAAGTCAGCCATATTGCTTTCGGGACATTGTGCTGGTTGTATTGTATAGGTGACTTCCAAGTCAGCCATATTGCATGGGGGACATTGTGCTGGTTGCCATGTTGTATAGGTGACTTCCAAGTCAGCCATATTGCATGGGGGACATTGTGCTGGTGGCCATGTTCTATAGGTGACTTCCAAGTCAGCCATATTGCATTTGGGACATTGTGCTGGTTGTCTTGTATAGGTGACTTCCAAGTCAGCCATATTGCATGGGAGATATTGTGCTGGTTGTGTTGTATAGGTGACTTCCAAGTCAGCCATATTGCATGGGGGACATTGTGCTGGTTGTATTGTATAGGTGACTTCCAAGTCAGCCATATTGCATGGGGGACATTGTGCTGGTTGTATTGTATAGGTGACTTCCAAGTCAGCCATATTGCATGGAGGACATTGTGCTGGTGGCCATGTCCTATAGGTGACTTCCAAGTCAGCCATATTGCATGGGGGACATTGTGCTGGTTGTCTTGTATAGGTGACTTCCAAGTCAGCCATATTGCTTGGGGGACATTGTGCTGGTTGTATTGTATAGGTGACTTCCAAGTCAGCCATATTGCATGGGGGACATTGTGCTGGTTGCCATGTTGTATAGGTGACTTCCAAGTCAGCCATATTGCATGGGGGACGTTGTGCTGGTGGCCATGTTCTATAGGTGACTTCCCAGTCAGCCATATTGCATTTGGGACATTGTGCTGGTTGTCTTGTATAGGTGACTTCCAAGTCAGCCATATTGCTTGGGGGACATTGTGCTGGTTGCCATGTCCTATAGGTGACTTCCAAGTCAGCCATATTGCATGGGGAACATTGTGCTGGTTGTCTTGTATAGGTGACTTCCAAGTCAGCCATATTGCATGGGGGACATTGTGCTGGTTGCCATGTTGTATAGGTGACTTCCAAGTCAGCCATATTGCATGGGGGACATTGTGCTGGTTGCCATGTTGTAGAGGTGACTTCCAAGTGAGCCATATTGCTTGGGGGACATTGTGCTGGTTGTGTTGTATAAGTGACTTACAAGTCAGCCATATTGCATGGGGGACATTGTGCTGGTTGTCTTGTATAGGTGACTTCCAAGTCAGCCGTGTTGCATGGGGGACATTGTGCTGGTGGCCATGTTCTATAGGTGACTTCCAAGTCAGCCATATTGCATGGGGGACATTGTGCTGGTTGCCATGTTGTATAGGTGACTTCCAAGTCAGCCATATTGCTTGGGGGACATTGTGCTGGTTGCCATGTCCTATAGGTGACTTGCAAGTCAGCCATATTGCATGGGGGACATTGTGCTGGTTGTGTTGTATAGGTGACTTCCAAATCAGCCATATTGCATGGGGGACATTGTGCTGGTTGTATTGTATAGGTGACTTCGAAGTCAGCCATATTGCATGGGGGACATTGTGCTGGTGGCCATGTCCTATAGGTGACTTCCAAGTGAGCCATATTGCATGGGGGACATTGTGCTGGTTGTCTTGTATAGGTTACTTCCAAGTCAGCCATATTGCTTGGGGGACTTTGTGCTGGTTGCCATGTTGTATAGGTGACTTCCAAGTCAGCCATATTGCATGGGGGACATTGTGCTGGTGGCCATGTTCTATAGGTGACTTCCAAGTCAGCCATATTGCATTTGGGACATTGTGCTGGTTGTCTTGTATAGGTGACTTCCAAGTCAGCCATATTGCATGGGGGACATTGTGCTGGTTGTGTTGTATAGGTGACTTCCAAATCAGCCATATTGCATGGGGGACATTGTGCTGGTTGTATTGTATAGGTGACTTCCAAGTCAGCCATATTGCATGGGGGATATTGTGCTGGTTGTATTGTATAGGTGACTTCCAAGTCAGCCATATTGCATGGGGGACATTGTGCTGGTGGCCATGTCCTATAGGTGACTTCCAAGTCAGCCATATTGCATGGGGGACATTGTGCTGGTTGTCTTGTATAGGTGACTTCCAAGTCAGCCATATTGCTTGGGGGACATTGTGCTGGTTGTATTGTATAGGTGACTTCCAAGTCAGCCATATTGCATGGGGGACATTGTGCTGGTTGCCATGTTGTATAGGTGACTTCCAAGTCAGCCATACTGCATGGGGGACATTGTGCTGGTGGCCATGTTCTATAGGTGACTTCCAAGTCAGCCATATTGCATTTGGGACATTGTGCTGGTTGTCTTGTATAGGTGACTTCCAAGTCAGCCATATTGCTTGGGGGACATTGTGCTGGTTGCCATGTCCTATAGGTGACTTCCAAGTCAGCCATATTGCATGGGGGACATTGTGCTGGTTGTCTTGTATAGGTGACTTCCAAGTCAGCCATATTGCATGGGGGACATTGTGCTGGTTGCCATGTTGAATAGGTGACTTCCAAGTCAGCCATATTGCATGGGGGACATTGTGCTGGTTGCCATGTGATATAGGTGACTTCCAAGTGAGCCATATTGCTTGGGGGACATTGTGCTGGTTGTGTTGTAAAGGTGACTTCCAAGTCAGCCATATTGCATTGGGGACATTGCGCTGGTTGTCTTGTATAGGTGACTTCCAAGTCAGCCGTGTTGCATGAGGGACATTGTGCTGGTGGCCATGTTCTATAGGTGACTTCCAAGTCAGCCATATTGCATGAGGGACATTGTGCTGGTTGCCATGTTGTATAGGTGACTTCCAAGTCAGCCATATTGCTTGGGGGACATTGTGCTGGTTGCCATGTTCTATAGGTGACTTCCAAGTGAGCCATATTGCTTGGGGGACATTGTGCTGGTTGCCATGTTGTATAGGTGACTTCCAAGTCAGCCATATTGCATGGGGGACATTGTGCTGGTGGCCATGTTCTATAGGTGACTTCCAAGTCAGCCATATTGCATGGGGGACATTGTGCTGGTTGTCTTGTATAGGTGACTTCCAAGTCAGCCATATTGCATGGGGGACATTGTGCTGGTTGCCATGTTGTATAGGTGACTTCCAAGTCAGCCATATTGCATGGGGGACATTGTGCTGGTTGTGTTGTATAGGTGACTTCCAAGTCAGCCATATTGCATGGGGGACATTGTGCTGGTTGTGTTGTATAGGTGACTTCCAAGTCAGCCATATTGCATGGGGGTCATTGTGCTGGTTGTATTGTATAGGTGACTTCCAAGTCAGCCATATTGCATGGGGGACATTGTGCTGGTTGTATTGTATAGGTGACTTCCAAGTGAGCCATATTGCTTGGGGGACATTGTGCTGGTGGCCATGTTCTATAGGTGACTTCTAAGTCAGCCATATTGCATGGGGGACATTTTGCTGGTTGCCATGTCCTATAGGTGACTTCCAAGTCAGCCATATTGCATGGGGGACATTGTGCTGGTGGCCATGTTGTAAAGGTGACTTCCAAGTCAGCCATATTGCATGGGGGACATTGTGCTGGTTGCCATGTTGTATAGGTGACTTCCAAGTCAGCCATATTGCATGGGGGACATTGTGCTGGTTGCCATGTTGTATAGGTGACTTACAAGTCTGCCATATTGCATGGGGGACATTGTGCTGGTTGCCATGTCCTATAGGTGACTTCCAAGTCAGCCATATTGCATGGGGGAAATTGTGCTGGTTGTCTTGTATAGGTGACTTTTAAGTCAGCAATATTGCTTGGGGGACATTGTGCTGGTTGCCATGTTCTATAGGTGACTTGCAAGTCAGCCATATTGCTTGGGGGACATTGTGCTGGTTGCCATGTTGTATAGGTGACTTCCAAGTCAGCCATATTGCTTGGGGGACATTGTGCTGGTTGCCATGTTGTATAGGTGACTTCCAAGTCAGCCATATTGCATGGGGGACATTGTGCTGGTGGCCATGTTCTATAGGTGACTTCCATGTCAGCCATATTGCATTTGGGACATTGTGCTGGTTGTCTTGTATAGGTGACTTCCAAGTCAGCCATATTGCATGGGGGACATTGTGCTGGTTGTGTTGTATAGGTGACTTCCAAATCAGCCATATTGCATGGGGGACATTGTGCTGGTTGTATTGTATAGGTGACTTCCAAGTCAGCCATATTGCATGGGGGACATTGTGCTGGTTGTATTGTATAGGTGACTTCCAAGTCAGCCATATTGCATGGGGGACATTGTGCTGTTGGCCATGTCGTATAGGTGACTTCCAAGTCAGCCATATTGCATGGGGGACATTGTGCTGGTTGTCTTGTATAGGTGACTTCCAAGTCAGCCATATTGCTTGGGGGACATTGTGCTGGTTGTATTGTATAGGTGACTTACAAGTCAGCCATATTGCATGGGGGACATTGTGCTGGTTGCCATGTTGTATAGGTGACTTCCAAGTCAGCCATATTGCATGGGGGACATTGTGCTGGTGGCCATGTTCTATAGGTGACTTCCAAGTCAGCCATATTGCATTTGGGACATTGTGCTGGTTGTATTGTATAGGTGACTTCCAAGTCAGCCATATTGCATGGGGGACATTGTGCTGGTTGTATTGTATAGATGACTTCCAAGTGAGCCATATTGCTTGGGGGACATTGTGCTGGTGGCCATGTTCTATAGGTGACTTCCAAGTCAGCCATATTGCATGGGGGACATTGTGCTGGTTGCATTGTCCTATAGGTGACTTCCAAGTCAGCCATATTGCATGGGGGACATTGTGCTGGTGGCCATGTTCTATAGGTGACTTCCAAGTCAGCCATATTGCATGGGGGACATTGTGCTGGTTGTCTTGTATAGGTGACTTCCAAGTCAGCCATATTGCATGGGGGACATTGTGCTGGTGGCCATGTTCTATAGGTGACTTCCAAGTCAGCCATATTGCTTGGGGGACAATGTGCTGGTTGTATTGTATAGGTGACTTCCAATTCAGCCATATTGCATGGGGGACATTGTGCTGGTTGCCATGCTGTATAGGTGACTTCCAAGTCAGCCATATTGCATGGGGGACATTGTGCTGGTTGTCTTGTATAGGTGACTTCCAAGTCAGCCATATTGCATGGGGGACATTGTGCTGGTTGCCATGTTGTATAGGTGACTTCCAAGTCAGGCATATTGCATGGGGGACATTGTGCTGGTTGCCATGTTGTATAGGTGACTTCCAAGTGAGCCATATTGCTTGGGGGACATTGTGCTGGTTGTGTTGTATAGGTGACTTCCAAGTCAGCCATATTGCATGGGGGACATTGTGCTGGTTGTCTTGTATAGGTGACTTCCAAGTCAGCCGTGTTGCATGGGGGACATTGTGCTGGTGGCCATGTTCTATAGGTGACTTTCAAGTCAGCCATATTGCATTTGGGACATTGTGCTGGTTGTCTTGTATAGGTGACTTCCAAGTCAGCCATATTGCATGGGGACATTGTGCTGGTTGTGTTGTATAGGTGACTTCCAAATCAGCCATATTGCATGGGGGACATTGTGCTGGTTGTATTGTATAGGTGACTTCCAAGTCAGCCATATTGCATGGGGGACATTGTGCTGTTGGCCATGTCGTATAGGTGACTTCCAAGTCAGCCATATTGCATGGGGGACATTGTGCTGGTTGTCTTGTATAGGTGACTTCCAAGTCAGCCATATTGCTTGGGGGACATTGTGCTGGTTGTATTGTATAGGTGACTTCCAAGTCAGCCATATTGCATGGGGGACATTGTGCTGGTTGCCATGTTGTATAGGTGACTTCCAAGTCAGCCATATTGCATGGGGGACATTGTGCTGGTGGCCATGTTCTATAGGTGACTTCCAAGTCAGCCATATTGCTTGGAGGACATTGTGCTGGTTGCCATGTTGTATAGGTGACTTCCAAGTCAGCCATATTGCATGGGGGACATTGTGCTGGTGGCCATGTTCTATAGGTGACTTCCAAGTCAGCCATATTGCATGGGGGACATTGTGCTGGTTGTCTTGTATAGGTGACTTCCAAGTCAGCCATATTGCATGGGGGACATTGTGCTGGTTGTGTTGTATAGGTGACTTCCAAATCAGCCATATTGCATGGGGGACATTGTGCTGGTTGTATTGTATAGGTGACTTCCAAGTCAGCCATATTGCATGGGGGACATTGTGCTGGTGGCCATGTCTTATAGGTGACTTCCAAGTGAGCCATATTGCATGGGGGACATTGTGCTGGTTGTCTTGTATAGGTGACTTCCAAGTCAGCCATATTGCTTTCGGGACATTGTGCTGGTTGTATTGTATAGGTGACTTCCAAGTCAGCCATATTGCATGGGGGACATTGTGCTGGTTGCCATGTTGTATAGGTGACTTCCAAGTCAGCCATATTGCATTGGGGACATTGTGCTGGTGGCCATGTTCTATAGGTGACTTCCAAGTCAGCCATATTGCATTTGGGACATTGTGCTGGTTGTCTTGTATAGGTGACTTCCAAGTCAGCCATTTTGCATGGGAGATATTGTGCTGGTTGTGTTGTATAGGTGACTTCCAAGTCAGCCATATTGCATGGGGGACATTGTGCTGGTTGTATTGTATAGGTGACTTCCAAGTCAGCCATATTGCATGGGGGACATTGTGCTGTTGGCCATGTCGTATAGGTGACTTCCAAGTCAGCCATATTGCATGGGGGACATTGTGCTGGTTGTCTTGTATAGGTGACTTCCAAGTCAGCCATATTGCTTGGGGGACATTGTGCTGGTTGTATTGTATAGGTGACTTCCAAGTCAGCCATATTGCATGGGGGACATTGTGCTGGTTGCCATGTTGTATAGGTGACTTCCAAGTCAGCCATATTGCATGGGGGACATTGTGCTGGTGGCCATGTTCTATAGGTGACTTCCAAGTCAGCCATATTGCTTGGAGGACATTGTGCTGGTTGCCATGTTGTATAGGTGACTTCCAAGTCAGCCATATTGCATGGGGGACATTGTGCTGGTGGCCATGTTCTATAGGTGACTTCCAAGTCAGCCATATTGCATGGGGGACATTGTGCTGGTTGTCTTGTATAGGTGACTTCCAAGTCAGCCATATTGCATGGGGGACATTGTGCTGGTTGTGTTGTATAGGTGACTTCCAAATCAGCCATATTGCATGGGGGACATTGTGCTGGTTGTATTGTATAGGTGACTTCCAAGTCAGCCATATTGCATGGGGGACATTGTGCTGGTGGCCATGTCTTATAGGTGACTTCCAAGTGAGCCATATTGCATGGGGGACATTGTGCTGGTTGTCTTGTATAGGTGACTTCCAAGTCAGCCATATTGCTTTCGGGACATTGTGCTGGTTGTATTGTATAGGTGACTTCCAAGTCAGCCATATTGCATGGGGGACATTGTGCTGGTTGCCATGTTGTATAGGTGACTTCCAAGTCAGCCATATTGCATTGGGGACATTGTGCTGGTGGCCATGTTCTATAGGTGACTTCCAAGTCAGCCATATTGCATTTGGGACATTGTGCTGGTTGTCTTGTATAGGTGACTTCCAAGTCAGCCATTTTGCATGGGAGATATTGTGCTGGTTGTGTTGTATAGGTGACTTCCAAGTCAGCCATATTGCATGGGGGACATTGTGCTGGTTGTATTGTATAGGTGACTTCCAAGTCAGCCATATTGCATGGGGGACATTGTGCTGGTTGTATTGTATAGGTGACTTCCAAGTCAGCCATATTGCATGGGGGACATTGTGCTGGTGGCCATGTCCTATAGGTGACTTCCAAGTCAGCCATATTGCATGGGGGACATTGTGCTGGTTGTCTTGTATAGGTGACTTCCAAGTCAGCCATATTGCTTGGGGGACATTGTGCTGGTTGTATTGTATAGGTGACTTCCAAGTCAGCCATATTGCATGGGGGACATTGTGCTGGTTGCCATGTTGTATAGGTGACTTCCAAGTCAGCCATATTGCATGGGGGACGTTGTGCTGGTGGCCATGTTCTATAGGTGACTTCCAAGTCAGCCATATTGCATTTGGGACATTGTGCTGGTTGTTTTGTATAGGTGACTTCCAAGTCAGCCATATTGCTTGGGGGACATTGTGCTGGTTGCCATGTCCTATAGGTGACTTCCAAGTCAGCCATATTGCATGGGGAACATTGTGCTGGTTGTCTTGTATAGGTGACTTCCAAGTCAGCCATATTGCATGGGGGACATTGTGCTGGTTGCCATGTTGTATAGGTGACTTCCAAGTCAGCCATATTGCATGGGGGACATTGTGCTGGTTGCCATGTTGTAGAGGTGACTTCCAAGTGAGCCATATTGCTTGGGGGACATTGTGCTGGTTGTGTTGTATAAGTGACTTACAAGTCAGCCATATTGCATGGGGGACATTGTGCTGGTTGTCTTGTATAGGTGACTTCCAAGTCAGCCGTGTTGCATGGGGGACATTGTGCTGGTGGCCATGTTCTATAGGTGACTTCCAAGTCAGCCATATTGCATGGGGGACATTGTGCTGGTTGCCATGTTGTATAGGTGACTTCCAAGTCAGCCATATTGCTTGGGGGACATTGTGCTGGTTGCCATGTCCTATAGGTGACTTGCAAGTCAGCCATATTGCATGGGGGACATTGTGCTGGTTGTGTTGTATAGGTGACTTCCAAATCAGCCATATTGCATGGGGGACATTGTGCTGGTTGTATTGTATAGGTGACTTCCAAGTCAGCCATATTGCATGGGGGACATTGTGCTGGTGGCCATGTCCTATAGGTGACTTCCAAGTGAGCCATATTGCATGGGGGACATTGTGCTGGTTGTCTTGTATAGGTTACTTCCAAGTCAGCCATATTGCTTGGGGGACTTTGTGCTGGTTGCCATGTTGTATAGGTGACTTCCAAGTCAGCCATATTGCATGGGGGACATTGTGCTGGTGGCCATGTTCTATAGGTGACTTCCAAGTCAGCCATATTGCATTTGGGACATTGTGCTGGTTGTCTTGTATAGGTGACTTCCAAGTCAGCCATATTGCATGGGGGACATTGTGCTGGTTGTGTTGTATAGGTGACTTCCAAATCAGCCATATTGCATGGGGGACATTGTGCTGGTTGTCTTGTATAGGTGACTTCCAAGTCAGCCGTGTTGCATGGGGGACATTGTGCTGGTGGCCATGTTGTATAGGTGACTTCCAAGTCAGCCATATTGCTTGGGGGACATTGTGCTGGTGGCCATGTTCTATAGGTGACTTCCAAGTCAGCCATATTGCATGGGGGACATTGTGCTGGTTGCCATGTTGTATTGGTGACTTACAAGTCAGCCATATTGCATCGGGGACATTGTGCTGGTTGCCATGTCCTATAGGTGACTTCCAAGTCAGCCATATTGCATGGGGGAAATTGTGCTGGTTGTCTTGTATAGGTGACTTTTAAGTCAGCCATATTGCTTGGGGGACATTGTGCTGGTTGCCATGTTCTATAGGTGACTTCCAAGTCAGCCATATTGCTTGGGGGACATTGTGCTGGTTGCCATGTTGTATAGGTGACTTCCAAGTCAGCCATATTGCTTGGAGGACATTGTGCTTGTTGCCATGTTGTATAGGTGACTTCCAAGTCAGCCATATTGCATGGGGGACATTGTGCTGGTGGCCATGTTCTATAGGTGACTTCCAAGTCAGCCATATTGCATGGGGGACATTCTGCTGGTTGTCTTGTATAGGTGACTTCCAAGTCAGCCATATTGCATGGGGGACATTGTGCTGGTTGTGTTGTATAGGTGACTTCCAAATCAGCCATATTGCATGGGGGACATTGTGCTGGTTGTATTGTATAGGTGACTTCCAAGTCAGCCATATTGCATGGGGGACATTGTGCTGGTGGCCATGTCCTATAGGTGACTTCCAAGTGAGCCATATTGCATGGGGGACATTGTGCTGGTTGTCTTGTATAGGTGACTTCCAAGTCAGCCATATTGCTTTCGGGACATTGTGCTGGTTGTATTGTATAGGTGACTTCCAAGTCAGCCATATTGCATGGGGGACATTGTGCTGGTTGCCATGTTGTATAGGTGACTTCCAAGTCAGCCATATTGCATGGGGGACATTGTGCTGGTGGCCATGTTCTATAGGTGACTTCCAAGTTAGCCATATTGCATTTGGGACATTGTGCTGGTTGTCTTGTATAGGTGACTTCCAAGTCAGCCATATTGCATGGGAGATATTGTGCTGGTTGTGTTGTATAGGTGACTTCCAAGTCAGCCATATTGCATGGGGGACATTGTGCTGGTTGTATTGTATAGGTGACTTCCAAGTCAGCCATATTGCATGGGGGACATTGTGCTGGTTGTATTGTATAGGTGACTTCCAAGTCAGCCATATTGCATGGGGGACATTGTGCTGGTGGCCATGTCCTATAGGTGACTTCCAAGTCAGCCATATTGCATGGGGGACATTGTGCTGGTTGTCTTGTATAGGTGACTTCCAAGTCAGCCATATTGCTTGGGGGACATTGTGCTGGTTGTATTGTATAGGTGACTTCCAAGTCAGCCATATTGCATGGGGGACATTGTGCTGGTTGCCATGTTGTATAGGTGACTTCCAAGTCAGCCATATTGCATGGGGGACGTTGTGCTGGTGGCCATGTTCTATAGGTGACTTCCAAGTCAGCCATATTGCATTTGGGACATTGTGCTGGTTGTCTTGTATAGGTGACTTCCAAGTCAGCCATATTGCTTGGGGGACATTGTGCTGGTTGCCATGTCCTATAGGTGACTTCCAAGTCAGCCATATTGCATGGGGAACATTGTGCTGGTTGTCTTGTATAGGTGACTTCCAAGTCAGCCATATTGCATGGGGGACATTGTGCTGGTTGCCATGTTGTATAGGTGACTTCCAAGTCAGCCATATTGCATGGGGGACATTGTGCTGGTTGCCATGTTGTAGAGGTGACTTCCAAGTGAGCCATATTGCTTGGGGGACATTGTGCTGGTTGTGTTGTATAAGTGACTTACAAGTCAGCCATATTGCATGGGGGACATTGTGCTGGTTGTCTTGTATAGGTGACTTCCAAGTCAGCCGTGTTGCATGGGGGACATTGTGCTGGTGGCCATGTTCTATAGGTGACTTCCAAGTCAGCCATATTGCATGGGGGACATTGTGCTGGTTGCCATGTTGTATAGGTGACTTCCAAGTCAGCCATATTGCTTGGGGGACATTGTGCTGGTTGCCATGTCCTATAGGTGACTTGCAAGTCAGCCATATTGCATGGGGGACATTGTGCTGGTTGTGTTGTATAGGTGACTTCCAAATCAGCCATATTGCATGGGGGACATTGTGCTGGTTGTATTGTATAGGTGACTTCCAAGTCAGCCATATTGCATGGGGGACATTGTGCTGGTGGCCATGTCCTATAGGTGACTTCCAAGTGAGCCATATTGCATGGGGGACATTGTGCTGGTTGTCTTGTATAGGTTACTTCCAAGTCAGCCATATTGCTTGGGGGACTTTGTGCTGGTTGCCATGTTGTATAGGTGACTTCCAAGTCAGCCATATTGCATGGGGGACATTGTGCTGGTGGCCATGTTCTATAGGTGACTTCCAAGTCAGCCATATTGCATGGGGGACATTGTGCTGGTTGTGTTGTATAGGTGACTTCCAAATCAGCCATATTGCATGGGGGACATTGTGCTGGTTGTATTGTATAGGTGACTTCCAAGTCAGCCATATTGCATGGGGGATATTGTGCTGGTTGTATTGTATAGGTGACTTCCAAGTCAGCCATATTGCATGGGGGACATTGTGCTGGTGGCCATGTCCTATAGGTGACTTCCAAGTCAGCCATATTGCATGGGGGACATTGTGCTGGTTGTCTTGTATAGGTGACTTCCAAGTCAGCCATATTGCTTGGGGGACATTGTGCTGGTTGTATTGTATAGGTGACTTCCAAGTCAGCCATATTGCATGGGGGACATTGTGCTGGTTGCCATGTTGTATAGGTGACTTCCAAGTCAGCCATACTGCATGGGGGACATTGTGCTGGTGGCCATGTTCTATAGGTGACTTCCAAGTCAGCCATATTGCATTTGGGACATTGTGCTGGTTGTCTTGTATAGGTGACTTCCAAGTCAGCCATATTGCTTGGGGGACATTGTGCTGGTTGCCATGTCCTATAGGTGACTTCCAAGTCAGCCATATTGCATGGGGGACATTGTGCTGGTTGTCTTGTATAGGTGACTTCCAAGTCAGCCATATTGCATGGGGGACATTGTGCTGGTTGCCATGTTGAATAGGTGACTTCCAAGTCAGCCATATTGCATGGGGGACATTGTGCTGGTTGCCATGTGATATAGGTGACTTCCAAGTGAGCCATATTGCTTGGGGGACATTGTGCTGGTTGTGTTGTAAAGGTGACTTCCAAGTCAGCCATATTGCATTGGGGACATTGCGCTGGTTGTCTTGTATAGGTGACTTCCAAGTCAGCCGTGTTGCATGAGGGACATTGTGCTGGTGGCCATGTTCTATAGGTGACTTCCAAGTCAGCCATATTGCATGGGGAACATTGTGCTGGTTGTCTTGTATTGGTGACTTCCAAGTCAGCCATATTGCATGGGGGACATTGTGCTGGTTGCCATGTCCTATAGGTGACTTCCAAGTCAGCCATATTGCATGGGGAACATTGTGCTGGTTGTCTTGTATAGGTGACTTCCAAGTCAGCCATATTGCATGGGGGACATTGTGCTGGTTGCCATGTTGTATAGGTGACTTCCAAGTCAGCCATATTGCATGGGGGACATTGTGCTGGTTGCCATGTTGTAGAGGTGACTTCCAAGTGAGCCATATTGCTTGGGGGACATTGTGCTGGTTGTGTTGTATAAGTGACTTACAAGTCAGCCATATTGCATGGGGGACATTGTGCTGGTTGTCTTGTATAGGTGACTTCCAAGTCAGCCGTGTTGCATGGGGGACATTGTGCTGGTGGCCATGTTCTATAGGTGACTTCCAAGTCAGCCATATTGCATGGGGGACATTGTGCTGGTTGCCATGTTGTATAGGTGACTTCCAAGTCAGCCATATTGCTTGGGGGACATTGTGCTGGTTGCCATGTCCTATAGGTGACTTGCAAGTCAGCCATATTGCATGGGGGACATTGTGCTGGTTGTGTTGTATAGGTGACTTCCAAATCAGCCATATTGCATGGGGGACATTGTGCTGGTTGTATTGTATAGGTGACTTCCAAGTCAGCCATATTGCATGGGGGACATTGTGCTGGTGGCCATGTCCTATAGGTGACTTCCAAGTGAGCCATATTGCATGGGGGACATTGTGCTGGTTGTCTTGTATAGGTTACTTCCAAGTCAGCCATATTGCTTGGGGGACTTTGTGCTGGTTGCCATGTTGTATAGGTGACTTCCAAGTCAGCCATATTGCATGGGGGACATTGTGCTGGTGGCAATGTTCTATAGGTGACTTCCAAGTCAGCCATATTGCATTTGGGACATTGTGCTGGTTGTCTTGTATAGGTGACTTCCAAGTCAGCCATATTGCATGGGGGACATTGTGCTGGTTGTGTTGTATAGGTGACTTCCAAATCAGCCATATTGCATGGGGGACATTGTGCTGGTTGTATTGTATAGGTGACTTCCAAGTCAGCCATATTGCATGGGGGATATTGTGCTGGTTGTATTGTATAGGTGACTTCCAAGTCAGCCATATTGCATGGGGGACATTGTGCTGGTGGCCATGTCCTATAGGTGACTTCCAAGTCAGCCATATTGCTTGGGGGACATTGTGCTGGTTGTCTTGTATAGGTGACTTCCAAGTCAGCCATATTGCTTGGGGGACATTGTGCTGGTTGTATTGTATAGGTGACTTCCAAGTCAGCCATATTGCATGGGGGACATTGTGCTGGTTGCCATGTTGTATAGGTGACTTCCAAGTCAGCCATACTGCATGGGGGACATTGTGCTGGTGGCCATGTTCTATAGGTGACTTCCAAGTCAGCCATATTGCATTTGGGACATTGTGCTGGTTGTCTTGTATAGGTGACTTCCAAGTCAGCCATATTGCTTGGGGGACATTGTGCTGGTTGCCATGTCCTATAGGTGACTTCCAAGTCAGCCATATTGCATGGGGGACATTGTGCTGGTTGTCTTGTATAGGTGACTTCCAAGTCAGCCATATTGCATGGGGGACATTGTGCTGGTTGCCATGTTGAATAGGTGACTTCCAAGTCAGCCATATTGCATGGGGGACATTGTGCTGGTTGCCATGTGATATAGGTGACTTCCAAGTGAGCCATATTGCTTGGGGGACATTGTGCTGGTTGTGTTGTAAAGGTGACTTCCAAGTCAGCCATATTGCATTGGGGACATTGCGCTGGTTGTCTTGTATAGGTGACTTCCAAGTCAGCCGTGTTGCATGAGGGACATTGTGCTGGTGGCCATGTTCTATAGGTGACTTCCAAGTCAGCCATATTGCATGAGGGACATTGTGCTGGTTGCCATGTTGTATAGGTGACTTCCAAGTCAGCCATATTGCTTGGGGGACATTGTGCTGGTTGCCATGTTCTATAGGTGACTTCCAAGCGAGCCATATTGCTTGCGGGACATTGTGCTGGTTGCCATGTTGTATAGGTGACTTCCAAGTCAGCCATATTGCATGGGGGACATTGTGCTGGTGGCCATGTTCTATAGGTGACTTCCAAGTCAGCCATATTGCATGGGGGACATTGTGCTGGTTGTCTTGTATAGGTGACTTCCAAGTCAGCCATATTGCATGGGGGACATTGTGCTGGTTGCCATGTTGTATAGGTGACTTCCAAGTCAGCCATATTGCATGGGGGACATTGTGCTGGTTGTGTTGTATAGGTGACTTCCAAGTCAGCCATATTGCATGGGGGACATTGTGCTGGTTGTGTTGTATAGGTGACTTCCAAGTCAGCCATATTGCATGGGGGTCATTGTGCTGGTTGTATTGTATAGGTGACTTCCAAGTCAGCCATATTGCATGGGGGACATTGTGCTGGTTGTATTGTATAGGTGACTTCCAAGTGAGCCATATTGCTTGGGGGACATTGTGCTGGTGGCCATGTTCTATAGGTGACTTCTAAGTCAGCCATATTGCATGGGGGACATTTTGCTGGTTGCCATGTCCTATAGGTGACTTCCAAGTCAGCCATATTGCATGGGGGACATTGTGCTGGTGGCCATGTTGTAAAGGTGACTTCCAAGTCAGCCATATTGCATGGGGGACATTGTGCTGGTTGCCATGTTGTATAGGTGACTTCCAAGTCAGCCATATTGCATGGGGGACATTGTGCTGGTTGCCATGTTGTATAGGTGACTTACAAGTCAGCCATATTGCATGGGGGACATTGTGCTGGTTGCCATGTCCTATAGGTGACTTCCAAGTCAGCCATATTGCATGGGGGAAATTGTGCTGGTTGTCTTGTATAGGTGACTTTTAAGTCAGCAATATTGCTTGGGGGACATTGTGCTGGTTGCCATGTTCTATAGGTGACTTGCAAGTCAGCCATATTGCTTGGGGGACATTGTGCTGGTTGCCATGTTGTATAGGTGACTTCCAAGTCAGCCATATTGCTTGGGGGACATTGTGCTGGTTGCCATGTTGTATAGGTGACTTCCAAGTCAGCCATATTGCATGGGGGACATTGTGCTGGTGGCCATGTTCTATAGGTGACTTCCATGTCAGCCATATTGCATTTGGGACATTGTGCTGGTTGTCTTGTATAGGTGACTTCCAAGTCAGCCATATTGCATGGGGGACATTGTGCTGGTTGTGTTGTATAGGTGACTTCCAAATCAGCCATATTGCATGGGGGACATTGTGCTGGTTGTATTGTATAGGTGACTTCCAAGTCAGCCATATTGCATGGGGGACATTGTGCTGGTTGTATTGTATAGGTGACTTCCAAGTCAGCCATATTGCATGGGGGACATTGTGCTGTTGGCCATGTCGTATAGGTGACTTCCAAGTCAGCCATATTGCATGGGGGACATTGTGCTGGTTGTCTTGTATAGGTGACTTCCAAGTCAGCCATATTGCTTGGGGGACATTGTGCTGGTTGTATTGTATAGGTGACTTACAAGTCAGCCATATTGCATGGGGGACATTGTGCTGGTTGCCATGTTGTATAGGTGACTTCCAAGTCAGCCATATTGCATGGGGGACATTGTGCTGGTGGCCATGTTCTATAGGTGACTTCCAAGTCAGCCATATTGCATTTGGGACATTGTGCTGGTTGTATTGTATAGGTGACTTCCAAGTCAGCCATATTGCATGGGGGACATTGTGCTGGTTGTATTGTATAGATGACTTCCAAGTGAGCCATATTGCTTGGGGGACATTGTGCTGGTGGCCATGTTCTATAGGTGACTTCCAAGTCAGCCATATTGCATGGGGGACATTGTGCTGGTTGCATTGTCCTATAGGTGACTTCCAAGTCAGCCATATTGCATGGGGGACATTGTGCTGGTGGCCATGTTCTATAGGTGACTTCCAAGTCAGCCATATTGCATGGGGGACATTGTGCTGGTTGTCTTGTATAGGTGACTTCCAAGTCAGCCATATTGCATGGGGGACATTGTGCTGGTGGCCATGTTCTATAGGTGACTTCCAAGTCAGCCATATTGCTTGGGGGACAATGTGCTGGTTGTATTGTATAGGTGACTTCCAATTCAGCCATATTGCATGGGGGACATTGTGCTGGTTGCCATGCTGTATAGGTGACTTCCAAGTCAGCCATATTGCATGGGGGACATTGTGCTGGTTGTCTTGTATAGGTGACTTCCAAGTCAGCCATATTGCATGGGGGACATTGTGCTGGTTGCCATGTTGTATAGGTGACTTCCAAGTCAGGCATATTGCATGGGGGACATTGTGCTGGTTGCCATGTTGTATAGGTGACTTCCAAGTGAGCCATATTGCTTGGGGGACATTGTGCTGGTTGTGTTGTATAGGTGACTTCCAAGTCAGCCATATTGCATGGGGGACATTGTGCTGGTTGTCTTGTATAGGTGACTTCCAAGTCAGCCGTGTTGCATGGGGGACATTGTGCTGGTGGCCATGTTCTATAGGTGACTTCCAAGTCAGCCATATTGCATTTGGGACATTGTGCTGGTTGTCTTGTATAGGTGACTTCCAAGTCAGCCATATTGCATGGGGGACATTGTGCTGGTTGTGTTGTATAGGTGACTTCCAAATCAGCCATATTGCATGGGGGACATTGTGCTGGTTGTATTGTATAGGTGACTTCCAAGTCAGCCATATTGCATGGGGGACATTGTGCTGTTGGCCATGTCGTATAGGTGACTTCCAAGTCAGCCATATTGCATGGGGGACATTGTGCTGGTTGTCTTGTATAGGTGACTTCCAAGTCAGCCATATTGCTTGGGGGACATTGTGCTGGTTGTATTGTATAGGTGACTTCCAAGTCAGCCATATTGCATGGGGGACATTGTGCTGGTTGCCATGTTGTATAGGTGACTTCCAAGTCAGCCATATTGCATGGGGGACATTGTGCTGGTGGCCATGTTCTATAGGTGACTTCCAAGTCAGCCATATTGCTTGGAGGACATTGTGCTGGTTGCCATGTTGTATAGGTGACTTCCAAGTCAGCCATATTGCATGGGGGACATTGTGCTGGTGGCCATGTTCTATAGGTGACTTCCAAGTCAGCCATATTGCATGGGGGACATTGTGCTGGTTGTCTTGTATAGGTGACTTCCAAGTCAGCCATATTGCATGGGGGACATTGTGCTGGTTGTGTTGTATAGGTGACTTCCAAATCAGCCATATTGCATGGGGGACATTGTGCTGGTTGTATTGTATAGGTGACTTCCAAGTCAGCCATATTGCATGGGGGACATTGTGCTGGTGGCCATGTCCTATAGGTGACTTCCAAGTGAGCCATATTGCATGGGGGACATTGTGCTGGTTGTCTTGTATAGGTGACTTCCAAGTCAGCCATATTGCTTTCGGGACATTGTGCTGGTTGTATTGTATAGGTGACTTCCAAGTCAGCCATATTGCATGGGGGACATTGTGCTGGTTGCCATGTTGTATAGGTGACTTCCAAGTCAGCCATATTGCAGGGGGACATTGTGCTGGTGGCCATGTTCTATAGGTGACTTCCAAGTCAGCCATATTGCATTTGGGACATTGTGCTGGTTGTCTTGTATAGGTGACTTCCAAGTCAGCCATATTGCATGGGAGATATTGTGCTGGTTGTGTTGTATAGGTGACTTCCAAGTCAGCCATATTGCATGGGGGACATTGTGCTGGTTGTATTGTATAGGTGACTTCCAAGTCAGCCATATTGCATGGGGGACATTGTGCTGGTTGTATTGTATAGGTGACTTCCAAGTCAGCCATATTGCATGGGGGGCATTGTGCTGGTGGCCATGTCCTATAGGTGACTTCCAAGTCAGCCATATTGCATGGGGGACATTCTGCTGGTTGTCTTGTATAGGTGACTTCCAAGTCAGCCATATTGCTTGGGGGACATTGTGCTGGTTGTATTGTATAGGTGACTTCCAAGTCAGCCATATTGCATGGGGGACATTGTGCTGGTTGCCATGTTGTATAGGTGACTTCCAAGTCAGCCATATTGCATGGGGGACGTTGTGCTGGTGGCCATGTTCTATAGGTGACTTCCAAGTCAGCCATATTGCATTTGGGACATTGTGCTGGTTGTCTTGTATAGGTGACTTCCAAGTCAGCCATATTGCTTGGGGGACATTGTGCTGGTTGCCATGTCCTATAGGTGACTTCCAAGTCAGCCATATTGCATGGGGAACATTGTGCTGGTTGTCTTGTATAGGTGACTTCCAAGTCAGCCATATTGCATGGGGGACATTGTGCTGGTTGCCATGTTGTATAGGTGACTTCCAAGTCAGCCATATTGCATGGGGGACATTGTGCTGGTTGCCATGTTGTAGAGGTGACTTCCAAGTGAGCCATATTGCTTGGGGGACATTGTGCTGGTTGTGTTGTATAAGTGACTTACAAGTCAGCCATATTGCATGGGGGACATTGTGCTGGTTGTCTTGTATAGGTGACTTCCAAGTCAGCCGTGTTGCATGGGGGACATTGTGCTGGTGGCCATGTTCTATAGGTGACTTCCAAGTCAGCCATATTGCATGGGGGACATTGTGCTGGTTGCCATGTTGTATAGGTGACTTCCAAGTCAGCCATATTGCTTGGGGGACATTGTGCTGGTTGCCATGTCCTATAGGTGACTTGCAAGTCAGCCATATTGCATGGGGGACATTGTGCTGGTTGTGTTGTATAGGTGACTTCCAAATCAGCCATATTGCATGGGGGACATTGTGCTGGTTGTATTGTATAGGTGACTTCCAAGTCAGCCATATTGCATGGGGGACATTGTGCTGGTGGCCATGTCCTATAGGTGACTTCCAAGTGAGCCATATTGCATGGGGGACATTGTGCTGGTTGTCTTGTATAGGTTACTTCCAAGTCAGCCATATTGCTTGGGGGACTTTGTGCTGGTTGCCATGTTGTATAGGTGACTTCCAAGTCAGCCATATTGCATGGGGGACATTGTGCTGGTGGCCATGTTCTATAGGTGACTTCCAAGTCAGCCATATTGCATTTGGGACATTGTGCTGGTTTTCTTGTATAGGTGACTTCCAAGTCAGCCATATTGCATGGGGGACATTGTGCTGGTTGTGTTGTATAGGTGACTTCCAAATCAGCCATATTGCATGGGGGACATTGTGCTGGTTGTATTGTATAGGTGACTTCCAAGTCAGCCATATTGCATGGGGGATATTGTGCTGGTTGTATTGTATAGGTGACTTCCAAGTCAGCCATATTGCATGGGGGACATTGTGCTGGTGGCCATGTCCTATAGGTGACTTCCAAGTCAGCCATATTGCATGGGGGACATTGTGCTGGTTGTCTTGTATAGGTGACTTCCAAGTCAGCCATATTGCTTGGGGGACATTGTGCTGGTTGTATTGTATAGGTGACTTCCAAGTCAGCCATATTGCATGGGGGACATTGTGCTGGTTGCCATGTTGTATAGGTGACTTCCAAGTCAGCCATACTGCATGGGGGACATTGTGCTGGTGGCCATGTTCTATAGGTGACTTCCAAGTCAGCCATATTGCATTTGGGACATTGTGCTGGTTGTCTTGTATAGGTGACTTCCAAGTCAGCCATATTGCTTGGGGGACATTGTGCTGGTTGCCATGTCCTATAGGTGACTTCCAAGTCAGCCATATTGCATGGGGGACATTGTGCTGGTTGTCTTGTATAGGTGACTTCCAAGTCAGCCATATTGCATGGGGGACATTGTGCTGGTTGCCATGTTGAATAGGTGACTTCCAAGTCAGCCATATTGCATGGGGGACATTGTGCTGGTTGCCATGTGATATAGGTGACTTCCAAGTGAGCCATATTGCTTGGGGGACATTGTGCTGGTTGTGTTGTAAAGGTGACTTCCAAGTCAGCCATATTGCATTGGGGACATTGCGCTGGTTGTCTTGTATAGGTGACTTCCAAGTCAGCCGTGTTGCATGAGGGACATTGTGCTGGTGGCCATGTTCTATAGGTGACTTCCAAGTCAGCCATATTGCATGAGGGACATTGTGCTGGTTGCCATGTTGTATAGGTGACTTCCAAGTCAGCCATATTGCTTGGGGGACATTGTGCTGGTTGCCATGTTCTATAGGTGACTTCCAAGTGAGCCATATTGCTTGGGGGACATTGTGCTGGTTGCCATGTTGTATAGGTGACTTCCAAGTCAGCCATATTGCATGGGGGACATTGTGCTGGTGGCCATGTTCTATAGGTGACTTCCAAGTCAGCCATATTGCATGGGGGACATTGTGCTGGTTGTCTTGTATAGGTGACTTCCAAGTCAGCCATATTGCATGGGGGACATTGTGCTGGTGGCCATGTTCTATAGGTGACTTCCAAGTCAGCCATATTGCATGGGGGACATTGTGCTGGTTGCCATGTTGTATAGGTGACTTCCAAGTCAGCCATATTGCTTGGGGGACATTGTGCTGGTTGCCATGTCCTATAAGTGACTTGCAAGTCAGCCATATTGCATGGGGGACATTGTGCTGGTTGTGTTGTATAGGTGACTTCCAAATCAGCCATATTGCATGGGGGACATTGTGCTGGTTGTATTGTATAGGTGACTTCCAAGTCAGCCATATTGCATGGGGGACATTGTGCTGGTGGCCATGTCCTATAGGTGACTTCCAAGTGAGCCATATTGCATGGGGGACATTGTGCTGGTTGTCTTGTATAGGTTACTTCCAAGTCAGCCATATTGCTTGGGGGAATTTGTGCTGGTTGCCATGTTGTATAGGTGACTTCCAAGTCAGCCATATTGCATGGGGGACATTGTGCTGGTGGCCATGTTCTATAGGTGACTTCCAAGTCAGCCATATTGCATTTGGGACATTGTGCTGGTTGTCTTGTATAGGTGACTTCCAAGTGAGCCATATTGCATGGGGGACATTGTGCTGGTTGTCTTGTATAGGTTACTTCCAAGTCAGCCATATTGCTTGGGGGACTTTGTGCTGGTTGCCATGTTGTATAGGTGACTTCCAAGTCAGCCATATTGCATGGGGGACATTGTGCTGGTGGCCATGTTCTATAGGTGACTTCCAAGTCAGCCATATTGCATTTGGGACATTGTGCTGGTTGTCTTGTATAGGTGACTTCCAAGTCAGCCATATTGCATGGGGGACATTGTGCTGGTTGTGTTGTATAGGTGACTTCCAAATCAGCCATATTGCATGGGGGACATTGTGCTGGTTGTATTGTATAGGTGACTTCCAAGTCAGCCATATTGCATGGGGGATATTGTGCTGGTTGTATTGTATAGGTGACTTCCAAGTCAGCCATATTGCATGGGGGACATTGTGCTGGTGGCCATGTCCTATAGGTGACTTCCAAGTCAGCCATATTGCATGGGGGACATTGTGCTGGTTGTCTTGTATAGGTGACTTCCAAGTCAGCCATATTGCTTGGGGGACATTGTGCTGGTTGTATTGTATAGGTGACTTCCAAGTCAGCCATATTGCATGGGGGACATTGTGCTGGTTGCCATGTTGTATAGGTGACTTCCAAGTCAGCCATACTGCATGGGGGACATTGTGCTGGTGGCCATGTTCTATAGGTGACTTCCAAGTCAGCCATATTGCATTTGGGACATTGTGCTGGTTGTCTTGTATAGGTGACTTCCAAGTCAGCCATATTGCTTGGGGGACATTGTGCTGGTTGCCATGTCCTATAGGTGACTTCCAAGTCAGCCATATTGCATGGGGGACATTGTGCTGGTTGTCTTGTATAGGTGACTTCCAAGTCAGCCATATTGCATGGGGGACATTGTGCTGGTTGCCATGTTGAATAGGTGACTTCCAAGTCAGCCATATTGCATGGGGGACATTGTGCTGGTTGCCATGTGATATAGGTGACTTCCAAGTGAGCCATATTGCTTGGGGGACATTGTGCTGGTTGTGTTGTAAAGGTGACTTCCAAGTCAGCCATATTGCATTGGGGACATTGCGCTGGTTGTCTTGTATAGGTGACTTCCAAGTCAGCCGTGTTGCATGAGGGACATTGTGCTGGTGGCCATGTTCTATAGGTGACTTCCAAGTCAGCCATATTGCATGAGGGACATTGTGCTGGTTGCCATGTTGTATAGGTGACTTCCAAGTCAGCCATATTGCTTGGGGGACATTGTGCTGGTTGCCATGTTCTATAGGTGACTTCCAAGTGAGCCATATTGCTTGGGGGACATTGTGCTGGTTGCCATGTTGTATAGGTGACTTCCAAGTCAGCCATATTGCATGGGGGACATTGTGCTGGTGGCCATGTTCTATAGGTGACTTCCAAGTCAGCCATATTGCATGGGGGACATTGTGCTGGTTGTGTTGTATAGGTGACTTCCAAGTCAGCCATGTTGCATGGGGGACATTGTGCTGGTTGCCATGTTGTATAGGTGACTTCCAAGTCAGCCATATTGCATGGGGGACATTGTGCTGGTTGTGTTGTATAGGTGACTTCCAAGTCAGCCATATTGCATGGGGGACATTGTGCTGGTTGTGTTGTATAGGTGACTTCCAAGTCAGCCATATTGCATGGGGGTCATTGTGCTGGTTGTATTGTATAGGTGACTTCCAAGTGAGCCATATTGCTTGGGGGACATTGTGCTGGTGGCCATGTTCTATAGGTGACTTCTAAGTCAGCCATATTGCATGGGGGACATTTTGCTGGTTGCCATGTCCTATAGGTGACTTCCAAGTCAGCCATATTGCATGGGGGACATTGTGCTGGTGGCCATGTTGTAAAGGTGACTTCCAAGTCAGCCATATTGCATGGGGGACATTGTGCTGGTTGCCATGTTGTATAGGTGACTTCCAAGTCAGCCATATTGCATGGGGGACATTGTGCTGGTTGCCATGTTGTATAGGTGACTTACAAGTCAGCCATATTGCATGGTGGACATTGTGCTGGTTGCCATGTCCCATAGGCGACTTCCAAGTCAGCCATATTGCATGGGGGAAATTGTGCTGGTTGTCTTGTATAGGTGACTTTTAAGTCAGCAATATTGCTTGGGGGACATTGTGCTGGTTGCCATGTTCTATAGGTGACTTGCAAGTCAGCCATATTGCTTGGGGGACATTGTGCTGGTTGCCATGTTGTATAGGTGACTTCCAAGTCAGCCATATTGCTTGGGGGACATTGTGCTGGTTGCCATGTTGTATAGGTGACTTCCAAGTCAGCCATATTGCATGGGGGACATTGTGCTGGTTGCCATGTTCTATAGGTGACTTCCATGTCAGCCATATTGCATTTGGGACATTGTGCTGGTTGTCTTGTATAGGTGACTTCCAAGTCAGCCATATTGCATGGGGGACATTGTGCTGGTTGTGTTGTATAGGTGACTTCCAAATCAGCCATATTGCATGGGGGACATTGTGCTGGTTGTATTGTATAGGTGACTTCCAAGTCAGCCATATTGCATGGGGGACATTGTGCTGGTTGTATTGTATAGGTGACTTCCAAGTCAGCCATATTGCATGGGGGACATTGTGCTGTTGGCCATGTCGTATAGGTGACTTCCAAGTCAGCCATATTGCATGGGGGACATTGTGCTGGTTGTCTTGTATAGGTGACTTCCAAGTCAGCCATATTGCTTGGGGGACATTGTGCTGGTTGTATTGTATAGGTGACTTACAAGTCAGCCATATTGCATGGGGGACATTGTGCTGGTTGCCATGTTGTATAGGTGACTTCCAAGTCAGCCATATTGCATGGGGGACATTGTGCTGGTGGCCATGTTCTATAGGTGACTTCCAAGTCAGCCATATTGCATTTGGGACATTGTGCTGGTTGTATTGTATAGGTGACTTCCAAGTCAGCCATATTGCATGGGGGACATTGTGCTGGTTGTATTGTATAGATGACTTCCAAGTGAGCCATATTGCTTGGGGGACATTGTGCTGGTGGCCATGTTCTATAGGTGACTTCCAAGTCAGCCATATTGCATGGGGGACATTGTGCTGGTTGCATTGTCCTATAGGTGACTTCCAAGTCAGCCATATTGCATGGGGGACATTGTGCTGGTGGCCATGTTCTATAGGTGACTTCCAAGTCAGCCATATTGCATGGGGGACATTGTGCTGGTTGTCTTGTATAGGTGACTTCCAAGTCAGCCATATTGCATGGGGGACATTGTGCTGGTGGCCATGTTCTATAGGTGACTTCCAAGTCAGCCATATTGCTTGGGGGACAATGTGCTGGTTGTATTGTATAGGTGACTTCCAATTCAGCCATATTGCATGGGGGACATTGTGCTGGTTGCCATGCTGTATAGGTGACTTCCAAGTCAGCCATATTGCATGGGGGACATTGTGCTGGTTGTCTTGTATAGGTGACTTCCAAGTCAGCCATATTGCATGGGGGACATTGTGCTGGTTGCCATGTTGTATAGGTGACTTCCAAGTCAGGCATATTGCATGGGGGACATTGTGCTGGTTGCCATGTTGTATAGGTGACTTCCAAGTGAGCCATATTGCTTGGGGGACATTGTGCTGGTTGTGTTGTATAGGTGACTTCCAAGTCAGCCATATTGCATGGGGGACATTGTGCTGGTTGTCTTGTATAGGTGACTTCCAAGTCAGCCGTGTTGCATGGGGGACATTGTGCTGGTGGCCATGTTCTATAGGTGACTTCCAAGTCAGCCATATTGCATTTGGGACATTGTGCTGGTTGTCTTGTATAGGTGACTTCCAAGTCAGCCATATTGCATGGGGGACATTGTGCTGGTTGTGTTGTATAGGTGACTTCCAAATCAGCCATATTGCATGGGGGACATTGTGCTGGTTGTATTGTATAGGTGACTTCCAAGTCAGCCATATTGCATGGGGGACATTGTGCTGTTGGCCATGTCGTATAGGTGACTTCCAAGTCAGCCATATTGCATGGGGGACATTGTGCTGGTTGTCTTGTATAGGTGACTTCCAAGTCAGCCATATTGCTTGGGGGACATTGTGCTGGTTGTATTGTATAGGTGACTTCCAAGTCAGCCATATTGCATGGGGGACATTGTGCTGGTTGCCATGTTGTATAGGTGACTTCCAAGTCAGCCATATTGCATGGGGGACATTGTGCTGGTGGCCATGTTCTATAGGTGACTTCCAAGTCAGCCATATTGCATTTGGGACATTGTGCTGGTTGTATTTGTATAGGTGACTTCCAAGTCAGCCATATTGCATGGGGGACATTGTGCTGGTTGTATTGTATAAGTGACTTCCAAGTGAGCCATATTGCTTGGGGGACATTGTGCTGGTGGCCATGTTCTATAGGTGACTTCCAAGTCAGCCATATTGCATGGGGGACATTGTGCTGGTTGCATTGTCCTATAGGTGACTTCCAAGTCAGCCATATTGCATGGGGGACATTGTGCTGGTTGTCTTGTATAGGTGACTTCCAAGTCAGCCATATTGCATGGGGGACATTGTGCTGGTGGCCATGTTCTATAGGTGACTTCCAAGTCAGCCATATTGCTTGGGGGACATTGTGCTGGTTGTATTGTATAGGTGACTTCCAAGTCAGCCATATTGCATGGGGGACATTGTGCTGGTTGCCATGCTGTATAGGTGACTTCCAAGTCAGCCATATTGCATGGGGGACATTGTGCTGGTTGTCTTGTATAGGTGACTTCCAAGTCAGCCATATTGCATGGGGGACATTGTGCTGGTTGCCATGTTGTATAGGTGACTTCCAAGTCAGGCATATTGCATGGGGGACATTGTGCTGGTTGCCATGTTGTATAGGTGACTTCCAAGTGAGCCATATTGCTTGGGGGACATTGTGCTGGTTGTGTTGTATAGGTGACTTCCAAGTCAGCCATATTGCATGGGGGACATTGTGCTGGTTGTCTTGTATAGGTGACTTCCAAGTCAGCCGTGTTGCATGGGTGACATTGTGCTGGTGGCCATGTTCTATAGGTGACTTCCAAGTCAGCCATATTGCATTTGGGACATTGTGCTGGTTGTCTTGTATAGGTGACTTCCAAGTCAGCCATATTGCATGGGGGACATTGTGCTGGTTGTGTTGTATAGGTGACTTCCAAATCAGCCATATTGCATGGGGGACATTGTGCTGGTTGTATTGTATAGGTGACTTCCAAGTCAGCCATATTGCATGGGGGACATTGTGCTGGTTGTATTGTATAGGTGACTTCCAAGTCAGCCATATTGCATGGGGGACATTGTGCTGGTGGCCATGTCGTATAGGTGACTTCCAAGTCAGCCATATTGCATGGGGGACATTGTGCTGGTGGCCATGTGCTATAGGTGACTTCCAAGTCAGCCATATTGCATTTGGGACATTGTGCTGGTTGTATTGTATAGGTGACTTCCAAGTCAGCCATATTGCATGGGGGACATTGTGCTGGTTGTATTGTATAGGTGACTTCCAAGTGAGCCATATTCCTTGGGGGACATTGTGCTGGTGGCCATGTTCTATAGGTGACTTCCAAGTCAGCCATATTGCATGGGGGACATTGTGCTGGTTGCATTGTCCTATAGGTGACTTCCAAGTCAGCCATATTGCATGGGGGACATTGTGCTGGTGGCCATGTTGTATAGGTGACTTCCAAGTCAGCCATATTGCATGGGGGACATTGTGCTGGTGGCCATGTTCTATAGGTGACTTCCAAGTCAGCCATATTGCATTTGGGACATTGTGCTGGTTGTATTGTATAGGTGACTTCCAAGTCAGCCATATTGCAATGGGGACATTGTGCTGGTTGTATTGTATAGGTGACTTCCAAGTGAGCCATATTGCTTGGGGGACATTGTGCTGGTGGCCATGTTCTATAGGTGACTTCCAAGTCAGCCATATTGCATGGGGGACATTGTGCTGGTTGCATTGTCCTATAGGTGACTTCCAAGTCAGCCATATTGCATGGGGGACATTGTGCTGGTGGCCATGTTCTATAGGTGACTTCCAAGTCAGCCATATTGCATGGGGGACATTGTGCTGGTTGTCTTGTATAGGTGACTTCCAAGTCAGCCATATTGCATGGGGGACATTGTGCTGGTGGCCATGTTCTATAGGTGACTTCCAAGTCAGCCATATTGCTTGGGGGACAATGTGCTGGTTGTATTGTATAGGTGACTTCCAAGTCAGCCATATTGCATGGGGGACATTGTGCTGGTTGCCATGCTGTATAGGTGACTTCCAAGTCAGCCATATTGCATGGGGGACATTGTGCTGGTTGTCTTGTATAGGTGACTTCCAAGTCAGCCATATTGCATGGGGGACATTGTGCTGGTTGCCATGTTGTATAGGTGACTTCCAAGTCAGGCATATTGCATGGGGGACATTGTGCTGGTTGCCATGTTGTATAGGTGACTTCCAAGTGAGCCATATTGCTTGGGGGACATTGTGCTGGTTGTGTTGTATAGGTGACTTCCAAGTCAGCCATATTGCATGGGGGACATTGTGCTGGTTGTCTTGTATAGGTGACTTCCAAGTCAGCCGTGTTGCATGGGGGACATTGTGCTGGTGGCCATGTTCTATAGGTGACGTCCAAGTCAGCCATATTGCATTTGGGACATTGTGCTGGTTGTCTTGTATAGGTGACTTCCAAGTCAGCCATATTGCATGGGGGACATTGTGCTGGTTGTGTTGTATAGGTGACTTCCAAATCAGCCATATTGCATGGGGGACATTGTGCTGGTTGTATTGTATAGGTGACTTCCAAGTCAGCCATATTGCATGGGGGACATTGTGCTGTTGGCCATGTCGTATAGGTGACTTCCAAGTCAGCCATATTGCATGGGGGACATTGTGCTGGTTGTCTTGTATAGGTGACTTCCAAGTCAGCCATATTGCTTGGGGGACATTGTGCTGGTTGTATTGTATAGGTGACTTCCAAGTCAGCCATATTGCATGGGGGACATTGTGCTGGTGGCCATGTTGTATAGGTGACTTCCAAGTCAGCCATATTGCATGGGGGACATTGTGCTGGTGGCCATGTTCTATAGGTGACTTCCAAGTCAGCCATATTGCATTTGGGACATTGTGCTGGTTGTATTGTATAGGTGACTTCCAAGTCAGCCATATTGCATGGGGGACATTGTGCTGGTTGTATTGTATAGGTGACTTCCAAGTCAGCCATATTGCATGGGGGACATTGTGCTGTTGGCCATGTCGTATAGGTGACTTCCAAGTCAGCCATATTGCATGGGGGACATTGTGCTGGTTGTCTTGTATAGGTGACTTCCAAGTCAGCCATATTGCTTGGGGGACATTGTGCTGGTTGTATTGTATAGGTGACTTCCAAGTCAGCCATATTGCATGGGGGACATTGTGCTGGTTGCCATGTTGTATAGGTGACTTCCAAGTCAGCCATATTGCATGGGGGACATTGTGCTGGTGGCCATGTTCTATAGGTGACTTCCAAGTCAGCCATATTGCATTTGGGACATTGTGCTGGTTGTATTGTATAGGTGACTTCCAAGTCAGCCATATTGCATGGGGGACATTGTGCTGGTTGTATTGTATAGGTGACTTCCAAGTGAGCCATATTGCTTGGGGGACATTGTGCTGGTGGCCATGTTCTATAGGTGACTTCCAAGTCAGCCATATTGCATGGGGGACATTGTGCTGGTTGCATTGTCCTATAGGTGACTTCCAAGTCAGCCATATTGCATGGGGGACATTGTGCTAGTGGCCATGTTCTATAGGTGACTTCCAAGTCAGCCATATTGCATGGGGGACATTGTGCTGGTTGTCTTGTATAGGTGACTTCCAAGTCAGCCATATTGCATGGGGGACATTGTGCTGGTGGCCATGTTCTATAGGTGACTTCCAAGTCAGCCATATTGCTTGGGGGACATTCTGCTGGTTGTATTGTATAGGTGACTTCCAAGTCAGCCATATTGCATGGGGGACATTGTGCTGGTTGCCATGCTGTATAGGTGACTTCCAAGTCAGCCATATTGCATGGGGAACATTGTGCTGGTTGTCTTGTATAGGTGACTTCCAAGTCAGCCATATTGCATGGGGGACATTGTGCTGGTTGCCATGTTGTATAGGTGACTTCCAAGTCAGGCATATTGCATGGGGGACATTGTGCTGGTTGCCATGTTGTATAGGTGACTTCCAAGTGAGCCATATTGCTTGGGGGACATTGTGCTGGTTGTGTTGTATAGGTGACTTCCAAGTCAGCCATATTGCATGGGGGACATTGTGCTGGTTGTCTTGTATAGGTGACTTCCAAGTCAGCCGTGTTGCATGGGGGACATTGTGCTGGTGGCCATGTTCTATAGGTGACTTCCAAGTCAGCCATATTGCATTTGTGACATTGTGCTGGTTGTCTTGTATAGGTGACTTCCAAGTCAGCCATATTGCATGGGGGACATTGTGCTGGTTGTGTTGTATAGGTGACTTCCAAATCAGCCATATTGCATGGGGGACATTGTGCTGGTTGTATTGTATAGGTGACTTCCAAGTCAGCCATATTGCATGGGGGACATTGTGCTGGTTGTATTGTATAGGTGACTTCCAAGTCAGCCATATTGCATGGGGGACATTGTGCTGGTGGCCATGTCGTATAGGTGACTTCCAAGTCAGCCATATTGCATGGGGGACATTGTGCTGGTTGTCTTGTATAGGTGACTTCCAAGTCAGCCATATTGCTTGGGGGACATTGTGCTGGTTGTATTGTATAGGTGACTTCCAAGTCAGCCATATTGCATGGGGGACATTGTTCTGGTTGCCATGTTGTATAGGTGACTTCCAAGTCAGCCATATTGCATGGGGGACATTGTGCTGGTGGCCATGTGCTATAGGTGACTTCCAAGTCAGCCATATTGCATTTTGGACATTGTGCTGGTTGTATTGTATAGGTGACTTCCAAGTCAGCCATATTGCATGGGGGACATTGTGCTGGTTGTATTGTATAGGTGACTTCCAAGTGAGCCATATTGCTTGGGGGACATTGTGCTGGTGGCCATGTTCTATAGGTGACTTCCAAGTCAGCCATATTGCATGGGGGACATTGTGCTGGTTGCATTGTCCTATAGGTGACTTCCAAGTCAGCCATATTGCATGGGGGACATTGTGCTGGTGGCCATGTTGTATAGGTGACTTCCAAGTCAGCCATATTGCATGGGGGACATTGTGCTGGTGGCCATGTTCTATAGGTGACTTCCAAGTCAGCCATATTGCATTTGGGACATTGTGCTGGTTGTATTGTATAGGTGACTTCCAAGTCAGCCATATTGCATGGGGGACATTGTGCTGGTTGTATTGTATAGGTGACTTCCAAGTGAGCCATATTGCTTGGGGGACATTGTGCTGGTGGCCATGTTCTATAGGTGACTTCCAAGTCAGCCATATTGCATGGGGGACATTGTGCTGGTTGCATTGTCCTATAGGTGACTTCCAAGTCAGCCATATTGCATGGGGGACATTGTGCTGGTGGCCATGTTCTATAGGTGACTTCCAAGTCAGCCATATTGCATGGGGGACATTGTGCTGGTTGTCTTGTATAGGTGACTTCCAAGTCAGCCATATTGCATGGGGGACATTGTGCTGGTGGCCATGTTCTCTAGGTGACTTCCAAGTCAGCCATATTGCTTGGGGGACAATGTGCTGGTTGTGTTGTATAGGTGACTTCCAAATCAGCCATATTGCATGGAGGACATTGTGCTGGTTGTATTGTATAGGTGACTTCCAAGTCAGCCATATTGCATGGGGGACATTGTGCTGGTTGTATTGTATAGGTGACTTCCAAGTCAGCCATATTGCATGGGGGACATTGTGCTGTTGGCCATGTCGTATAGGTGACTTCCAAGTCAGCCATATTGTATGGGGGACATTGTGCTGGTTGTCTTGTATAGGTGACTTCCAAGTCAGCCATATTGCTTGGGGGACATTGTGCTGGTTGTATTGTATAGGTGACTTCCAAGTCAGCCATATTGCATGGGGGACATTGTGCTGGTTGCCATGTTGTATAGGTGACTTCCAAGTCAGCCATATTGCATGGGGGACATTGTGCTGGTGGCCATGTTCTATAGGTGACTTCCAAGTCAGCCATATTGCATTTGGGACATTGTGCTGGTTGTATTGTATAGGTGACTTCCAAGTCAGCCATATTGCATGGGGGACATTGTGCTGGTTGTATTGTATAGGTGACTTCCAAGTGAGCCATATTGCTTGGGGGACATTGTGCTGGTGGCCATGTTCTATAGGTGACTTCCAAGTCAGCCATATTGCATGGGGGACATTGTGCTGGTTGCATTGTCCTATAGGTGACTTCCAAGTCAGCCATATTGCATGGGGGACATTGTGCTAGTGGCCATGTTCTATAGGTGACTTCCAAGTCAGCCATATTGCATGGGGGACATTGTGCTGGTTGTCTTGTATAGGTGACTTCCAAGTCAGCCATATTGCATGGGGGACATTGTGCTGGTGGCCATGTTCTATAGGTGACTTCCAAGTCAGCCATATTGCTTGGGGGACATTCTGCTGGTTGTATTGTATAGGTGACTTCCAAGTCAGCCATATTGCATGGGGGACATTGTGCTGGTTGCCATGCTGTATAGGTGACTTCCAAGTCAGCCATATTGCATGGGGGACATTGTGCTGGTTGTCTTGTATAGGTGACTTCCAAGTCAGCCATATTGCATGGGGGACATTGTGCTGGTTGCCATGTTGTATAGGTGACTTCCAAGTCAGGCATATTGCATGGGGGACATTGTGCTGGTTGCCATGTTGTATAGGTGACTTCCAAGTGAGCCATATTGCTTGGGGGACATTGTGCTGGTTGTGTTGTATAGGTGACTTCCAAGTCAGCCATATTGCATGGGGGACATTGTGCTGGTTGTCTTGTATAGGTGACTTCCAAGTCAGCCGTGTTGCATGGGGGACATTGTGCTGGTGGCCATGTTCTATAGGTGACTTCCAAGTCAGCCATATTGCATGGGGGACATTGTGCTGGTGGCCATGTCGTATAGGTGACTTCCAAGTCAGCCATATTGCATGGGGGACATTGTGCTGGTTGTATTGTATAGGTGACTTCCAAGTCAGCCATATTGCATGGGGGACATTGTGCTGGTTGTATTGTATAGGTGACTTCCAAGTCAGCCATATTGCATGGGGGACATTGTGCTGGTGGCCATGTCGTATAGGTGACTTCCAAGTCAGCCATATTGCATGGGGGACATTGTGCTGGTTGTCTTGTATAGGTGACTTCCAAGTCAGCCATATTGCTTGGGGGACATTGTGCTGGTTGTATTGTATAGGTGACTTCCAAGTCAGCCATATTGCATGGGGGACATTGTGCTGGTTGCCATGTTGTATAGGTGACTTCCAAGTCAGCCATATTGCATGGGGGACATTGTGCTGGTGGCCATGTGCTATAGGTGACTTCCAAGTCAGCCATATTGCATTTTGGACATTGTGCTGGTTGTATTGTATAGGTGACTTCCAAGTCAGCCATATTGCATGGGGGACATTGTGCTGGTTGTATTGTATAGGTGACTTCCAAGTGAGCCATATTGCTTGGGGGACATTGTGCTGGTGGCCATGTTCTATAGGTGACTTCCAAGTCAGCCATATTGCATGGGGGACATTGTGCTGGTTGCATTGTCCTATAGGTGACTTCCAAGTCAGCCATATTGCATGGGGGACATTGTGCTGGTGGCCATGTTGTATAGGTGACTTCCAAGTCAGCCATATTGCATGGGGGACATTGTGCTGGTGGCCATGTTCTATAGGTGACTTCCAAGTCAGCCATATTGCATTTGGGACATTGTGCTGGTTGTATTGTATAGGTGACTTCCAAGTCAGCCATATTGCATGGGGGACATTGTGCTGGTTGTATTGTATAGGTGACTTCCAAGTGAGCCATATTGCTTGGGGGACATTGTGCTGGTGGCCATGTTCAATAGGTGACTTCCAAGTCAGCCATATTGCATGGGGGACATTGTGCTGGTTGCATTGTCCTATAGGTGACTTCCAAGTCAGCCATATTGCATGGGGGACATTGTGCTGGTGGCCATGTTCTATAGGTGACTTCCAAGTCAGCCATATTGCATGGGGGACATTGTGCTGGTTGTCTTGTATAGGTGACTTCCAAGTCAGCCATATTGCATGGGGGACATTGTGCTGGTGGCCATGTTCTATAGGTGACTTCCAAGTCAGCCATATTGCTTGGGGGACAATGTGCTGGTTGTATTGTATAGGTGACTTCCAAGTCAGCCATATTGCATGGGGGACATTGTGCTGGTTGCCATGCTGTATAGGTGACTTCCAAGTCAGCCATATTGCATGGGGGACATTGTGCTGGTTGTCTTGTATAGGTGACTTCCAAGTCAGCCATATTGCATGGGGGACATTGTGCTGGTTGCCATGTTGTATAGGTGACTTCCAAGTCAGGCATATTGCATGGGGGACATTGTGCTGGTTGCCATGTTGTATAGGTGACTTCCAAGTGAGCCATATTGCTTGGGGGACATTGTGCTGGTTGTGTTGTATAGGTGACTTCCAAGTCAGCCATATTGCATGGGGGACATTGTGCTGGTTGTCTTGTATAGGTGACTTCCAAGTCAGCCGTGTTGCATGGGGGACATTGTGCTGGTTGTGTTGTATAGGTGACTTCCAAATCAGCCATATTGCATGGGGGACATTGTGCTGGTTGTATTGTATAGGTGACTTCCAAGTCAGCCATATTGCATGGGGGACATTGTGCTGTTGGCCATGTCGTATAGGTGACTTCCAAGTCAGCCATATTGCATGGGGGACATTGTGCTGGTTGTCTTGTATAGGTGACTTCCAAGTCAGCCATATTGCTTGGGGGACATTGTGCTGGTTGTATTGTATAGGTGACTTCCAAGTCAGCCATATTGCATGGGGGACATTGTGCTGGTTGCCATGTTGTATAGGTGACTTCCAAGTCAGCCATATTGCATGGGGGACATTGTGCTGGTGGCCATGTTCTATAGGTGACTTCCAAGTGAGCCATATTGCTTGGGGGACATTGTGCTGGTGGCCATGTTCTATAGGTGACTTCCAAGTCAGCCATATTGCATGGGGGACATTGTGCTTGTTGCATTGTCCTATAGGTGACTTCCAAGTCAGCCATATTGCATGGGGGACATTGTGCTGGTGGCCATGTTCTATAGGTGACTTCCAAGTCAGCCATATTGCATGGGGGACATTGTGCTGGTTGTCTTGTATAGGTGACTTCCAAGTCAGCCATATTGCATGGGGGACATTGTGCTGGTGGCCATGTTCTATAGGTGACTTCCAAGTCAGCCATATTGCTTGGGGGACAATGTGCTGGTTGTATTGTATAGGTGACTTCCAAGTCAGCCATATTGCATGGGGGACATTGTGCTGGTTGCCATGCTGTATAGGTGACTTCCAAGTCAGCCATATTGCATGGGGGACATTGTGCTGGTTGTCTTGTATAGGTGACTTCCAAGTCAGCCATATTGCATGGGGGACATTGTGCTGGTTGCCATGTTGTATAGGTGACTTCCAAGTCAGGCATATTGCATGGGGGACATTGTGCTGGTTGCCATGTTGTATAGGTGACTTCCAAGTGAGCCATATTGCTTGGGGGACATTGTGCTGGTTGTGTTGTATAGGTGACTTCCAAGTCAGCCATATTGCATGGGGGACATTGTGCTGGTTGTCTTGTATAGGTGACTTCCAAGTGAGCCATATTGCTTGGGGGACATTGTGCTGGTGGCCATGTTCAATAGGTGACTTCCAAGTCAGCCATATTGCATGGGGGACATTGTGCTGGTTGCATTGTCCTATAGGTGACTTCCAAGTCAGCCATATTGCATGGGGGACATTGTGCTGGTGGCCATGTTCTATAGGTGACTTCCAAGTCAGCCATATTGCATGGGGGACATTGTGCTGGTTGTCTTGTATAGGTGACTTCCAAGTCAGCCATATTGCATGGGGGACATTGTGCTGGTGGGCATGTTCTATAGGTGACTTCCAAGTCAGCCATATTGCTTGGGGGACAATGTGCTGGTTGTATTGTATAGGTGACTTCCAAGTCAGCCATATTGCATGGGGGACATTGTGCTGGTTGCCATGCTGTATAGGTGACTTCCAAGTCAGCCATATTGCATGGGGGACATTGTGCTGGTTGTCTTGTATAGGTGACTTCCAAGTCAGCCATATTGCATGGGGGACATTGTGCTGGTTGCCATGTTGTATAGGTGACTTCCAAGTCAGGCATATTGCATGGGGGACATTGTGCTGGTTGCCATGTTGTATAGGTGACTTCCAAGTGAGCCATATTGCTTGGGGGACATTGTGCTGGTTGTGTTGTATAGGTGACTTCCAAGTCAGCCATATTGCATGGGGGACATTGTGCTGGTTGTCTTGTATAGGTGACTTCCAAGTCAGCCGTGTTGCATGGGGGACATTGTGCTGGTTGTGTTGTATAGGTGACTTCCAAATCAGCCATATTGCATGGGGGACATTGTGCTGGTTGTATTGTATAGGTGACTTCCAAGTCAGCCATATTGCATGGGGGACATTGTGCTGTTGGCCATGTCGTATAGGTGACTTCCAAGTCAGCCATATTGCATGGGGGACATTGTGCTGGTTGTCTTGTATAGGTGACTTCCAAGTCAGCCATATTGCTTGGGGGACATTGTGCTGGTTGTATTGTATAGGTGACTTCCAAGTCAGCCATATTGCATGGGGGACATTGTGCTGGTTGCCATGTTGTATAGGTGACTTCCAAGTCAGCCATATTGCATGGGGGACATTGTGCTGGTGGCCATGTTCTATAGGTGACTTCCAAGTGAGCCATATTGCTTGGGGGACATTGTGCTGGTGGCCATGTTCTATAGGTGACTTCCAAGTCAGCCATATTGCATGGGGGACATTGTGCTTGTTGCATTGTCCTATAGGTGACTTCCAAGTCAGCCATATTGCATGGGGGACATTGTGCTGGTGGCCATGTTCTATAGGTGACTTCCAAGTCAGCCATATTGCATGGGGGACATTGTGCTGGTTGTCTTGTATAGGTGACTTCCAAGTCAGCCATATTGCATGGGGGACATTGTGCTGGTGGCCATGTTCTATAGGTGACTTCCAAGTCAGCCATATTGCTTGGGGGACAATGTGCTGGTTGTATTGTATAGGTGACTTCCAAGTCAGCCATATTGCATGGGGGACATTGTGCTGGTTGCCATGCTGTATAGGTGACTTCCAAGTCAGCCATATTGCATGGGGGACATTGTGCTGGTTGTCTTGTATAGGTGACTTCCAAGTCAGCCATATTGCATGGGGGACATTGTGCTGGTTGCCATGTTGTATAGGTGACTTCCAAGTCAGGCATATTGCATGGGGGACATTGTGCTGGTTGCCATGTTGTATAGGTGACTTCCAAGTGAGCCATATTGCTTGGGGGACATTGTGCTGGTTGTGTTGTATAGGTGACTTCCAAGTCAGCCATATTGCATGGGGGACATTGTGCTGGTTGTCTTGTATAGGTGACTTCCAAGTCAGCCGTGTTGCATGGGGGACATTGTGCTGGTGGCCATGTTCTATAGGTGACTTCCAAGTCAGCCATATTGCATTTGGGACATTGTGCTGGTTGTCTTGTATAGGTGACTTCAAGTCAGCCATATTGCATGGGGGACATTGTGCTGGTTGTGTTGTATAGGTGACTTCCAAATCAGCCATATTGCATGGGGGACATTGTGCTGGTTGTATTGTATAGGTGACTTCCAAGTCAGCCATATTGCATGGGGGACATTGTGCTGTTGGCCATGTCGTATAGGTGACTTCCAAGTCAGCCATATTGCATGGGGGACATTGTGCTGGTGGCCATGTTCTATAGGTGACTTCCAAGTCAGCCATATTGCATTTGGGACATTGTGCTGGTTGTATTGTATAGGTGACTTCCAAGTCAGCCATATTGCATGTGGGACATTGTGCTGGTTGTATTGTATAGGTGACTTCCAAGTGAGCCATATTGCTTGGGGGACATTGTGCTGGTGGCCATGTTCTATAGGTGACTTCCAAGTCAGCCATATTGCATGGGGGACATTGTGCTGGTTGCATTGTCCTATAGGTGACTTCCAAGTCAGCCATATTGCATGGGGGACATTGTGCTGGTGGCCATGTTCTATAGGTGACTTCCAAGTCAGCCATATTGCATGGGGGACATTGTGCTGGTTGTCTTGTATAGGTGACTTCCAAGTCAGCCATATTGCATGGGGGACATTGTGCTGGTGGCCATGTTCTATAGGTGACTTCCAAGTCAGCCATATTGCTTGGGGGACATTGTGCTGGTTGTATTGTATAGGTGACTTCCAAGTCAGCCATATTGCATGGGGGACATTGTGCTGGTTGCCATGCTGTATAGGTGACTTCCAAGTCAGCCATATTGCATGGGGGACATTGTGCTGGTTGTCTTGTATAGGTGACTTCCAAGTCAGCCATATTGCATGGGGGACATTGTGCTGGTTGCCATGTTGTATAGGTGACTTCCAAGTCAGGCATATTGCATGGGGGACATTGTGCTGGTTGCCATGTTGTATAGGTGACTTCCAAGTGAGCCATATTGCTTGGGGGACATTGTGCTGGTTGTGTTGTATAGGTGACTTCCAAGTCAGCCATATTGCATGGGGGACATTGTGCTGGTTGTCTTGTATAGGTGACTTCCAAGTCAGCCGTGTTGCATGGGGGACATTGTGCTGGTGGCCATGTTCTATAGGTGACTTCCAAGTCAGCCATATTGCATTTGGGACATTGTGCTGGTTGTCTTGTATAGGTGACTTTCAAGTCAGCCATATTGCATGGGGGACATTGTGCTGGTTGTGTTGTATAGGTGACTTCCAAATCAGCCATATTGCATGGGGGACATTGTGCTGGTTGTATTGTATAGGTGACTTCCAAGTCAGCCATATTGCATGGGGGACATTGTGCTGGTTGTATTGTATAGGTGACTTCCAAGTCAGCCATATTGCATGGGGGACATTGTGCTGGTGGCCATGTCGTATAGGTGACTTCCAAGTCAGCCATATTGCATGGGGGACATTGTGCTGGTTGTCTTGTATAGGTGACTTCCAAGTCAGCCATATTGCTTGGGGGACATTGTGCTGGTTGTATTGTATAGGTGACTTCCAAGTCAGCCATATTGCATGGGGGACATTGTGCTGGTTGCCATGTTGTATAGGTGACTTCCAAGTCAGCCATATTGCATGGGGGACATTGTGCTGGTGGCCATGTGCTATAGGTGACTTCCAAGTCAGCCATATTGCATTTGGGACATTGTGCTGGTTGTATTGTATAGGTGACTTCCAAGTCAGCCATATTGCATGGGGGACATTGTGCTGGTTGTATTGTATAGGTGACTTCCAAGTGAGCCATATTGCTTGGGGGACATTGTGCTGGTGGCCATGTTCTATAGGTGACTTCCAAGTCAGCCATATTGCATGGGGGACATTGTGCTGGTTGCATTGTCCTATAGGTGACTTCCAAGTCAGCCATATTGCATGGCGGACATTGTGCTAGTGGCCATGTTCTATAGGTGACTTCCAAGTCAGCCATATTGCATGGGGGACATTGTGCTGGTTGTCTTGTATAGGTGACTTCCAAGTCAGCCATATTGCATGGGGGACATTGTGCTGGTGGCCATGTTCTATAGGTGACTTCCAAGTCAGCCATATTGCTTGGGGGACATTGTGCTGGTTGTATTGTCTAGGTGACTTCCAAGTCAGCCATATTGCATGGGGGACATTGTGCTGGTTGCCATGTTGTATAGGTGACTTCCAAGTCAGCCATATTGCATGGGGGACATTGTGCTGGTTGTCTTGTATAGGTGACTTCCAAGTCAGCCATATTGCATGGGGGACATTGTGCTGCTTGCCATGTTGTATAGGTGACTTCCAAGTCAGGCATATTGCATGGGGGACATTGTGCTGGTTGCCATGTTGTATAGGTGACTTCCAAGTGAGCCATATTGCTTGGGGGACATTGTGCTGGTTGTGTTGTATAGGTGTCTTCCAAGTCAGCCATATTGCATAGGGGACATTGTGCTGGTTGTCTTGTATAGGTGACTTCCAAGTCAGTCGTTTTGCATGGGGGACATTGTGCTGGTGGCCATGTTCTATAGGTGACTTCCAAGTCAGCCATATTGCATGGAGGACATTGTGCTGGTTGTCTTGTATAGGTGACTTCCAAGTCAGACATATTGCTTGGCGGACATTGTGCTGGTTGTCTTGTATAGGTGACTTCCAAGTCAGCCATATTACATGGGGGAAATTGTGCTGGTTGCCATGTTGTATAGGTGACTTCCAAGTCAGCCATATTGCATGGGGGACATTGTGCTGGTTGCCATGTTGTATAGGTGACTTCCAAGTCAGCCATATTGCATGGGGGACATTGTGCTGGTGGCCATGTCCTATAGGTGACTTCCAAGTCAGCCATATTGCATGGGGGACATTGTGCTGGTTGTCTTGTATAGGTGACTTCCAAGTCAGCCATATTGCTTGGGGGACATTGTGCTGGTTGTATTGTATAGGTGACTTCCAAGTCAGCCATATTGCATGGGGGACATTGTGCTGGTTGCCATGTTCTATAGGTGACTTCCAAGTCATCCATATTGCATGGGGGACATTGTGCTGGTGGCCATGTTCTATACGTGACTTCCAAGTCAGCCATATTGCATTTGGGACATTGTGCTGGTTGTCTTGTATAGGTGACTTCCAAGTCAGCCATATTGCATGGGGGACATTGTGCTGGTTGTGTTGTATAGGTGACTTCCAAATCAGCCATATTGCATGGAGGACATTGTGCTGGTTGTATTGTATAGGTGACTTCCAAGTCAGCCATATTGCATGGGGGACATTGTGCTGGTTGTCTTGTATAGGTGACTTCCAAGTCAGCCATATTGCTTGGGGGACATTGTGCTGGTTGTATTGTATAGGTGACTTCCAAGTCAGCCATATTGCATGGGGGACATTGTGCTGGTTGCCATGTTGTATAGGTGACTTCCAAGTCAGCCATATTGCATGGGGGACATTGTGCTGGTGGCCATGTTCTATAGGTGACTTCTAAGTCAGCCATATTGCATTTGGGACATTGTGCTGGTTGTATTGTATAGGTGACTTCCAAGTCAGCCATATTGCATGGGGGACATTGTGCTGGTTGTCTTGTATAGGTGACTTCCAAGTCAGCCATATTGCTTGGGGGACATTGTGCTGGTTGCCATGTTCTATAGGTGACTTCCAAGTCAGCCATATTGCTTGGGGGACATTGTGCTGGTGGCCATGTTCTATAGGTGACTTCCAAGTCAGCCATATTGCATGAGGGACATTGTGCTGGTTGTCTTGTATAGGTGACTTCCAAGTCAGCCGTGTTGCATGGGGGACATTGTGCTGGTTGTATTGTATAGGTGACTTCCAAGTCAGCCATATTGCATGGGGGACATTGTGCTGGTGGCCATGTCCTATAGGTGACTTCCAAGTCAGCCATATTGCATGGGGGACATTGTGCTGGTTGTCTTGTATAGGTGACTTCCAAGTCAGCCATATTGCTTGGGGGACATTGTGCTGGTTGTATTGTATAGGTGACTTCCAAGTCAGCCATATTGCATGGGGGACATTGTGCTGGTTGCCATGTTCTATAGGTGACTTCCAAGTCATCCATATTGCATGGGGGACATTGTGCTGGTGGCCATGTTCTATACGTGACTTCCAAGTCAGCCATATTGCATTTGGGACATTGTGCTAGTTGTCTTGTATAGGTGACTTCCAAGTCAGCCATATTGCATGGGGGACATTGTGCTGGTTGTGTTGTATAGGTGACTTCCAAATCAGCCATATTGCATGGGGGACATTGTGCTGGTTGTATTGTATAGGTGACTTCCAAGTCAGCCATATTGCATGGGGGACATTGTGCTGGTTGTCTTGTATAGGTGACTTCCAAGTCAGCCATATTGCTTGGGGGACATTGTGCTGGTTGTATTGTATAGGTGACTTCCAAGTCAGCCATACTGCATGGGGGACATTGTGCTGGTTGCCATGTTGTATAGGTGACTTCCAAGTCAGCCATATTGCATGGGGGACATTGTGCTGGTGGCCATGTTCTATAGGTGACGTGTAAGTCAGCCATATTGCATTTGGGACATTGTGCTGGTTGTAGTGTATAGGTGACTTCCAAGTCAGCCATATTGCATGGGGGACATTGTGCTGGTTGTCTTGTATAGGTGACTTCCAAGTCAGCCATATTGCCTGGGGGACATTGTGCTGGTTGCCATGTTCTATAGGTGACTTCCAAGTCAGCCATATTGCTTGGGGGACATTGTGCTGGTGGCCATGTTCTATAGGTGACTTCCAAGTCAGCCATATTGCATGGGGGACATTGTGCTGGTTGTCTTGTATAGGTGACTTCCAAGTCAGCCGTGTTGCATGGGGGACATTGTGCTGGTTGTATTGTATAGGTGACTTCCAAGTCAGCCATATTGCATGGGGGACATTGTGCTGGTTGCCATGTTGTAAAGGTGACTTCCAAGTCAGCCATATTGCATGGGGGACATTGTGCTGGTTGTCTTGTATAGGTGACTTCCAAGTCAGCCATATTGCTTGGGGGACATTGTGCTGGTTGTATTGTGTAGGTGACTTCCAAGTCAGCCATATTGCATGGGGGACATTGTGCTGGTTGCCATGTTGTATAGGTGACTTCCAAGTCAGCCATATTGCATGGGGGACATTGTGCTGGTGGCCATGTTCTATAGGTGACTTCTAAGTCAGCCATATTGCATTTGGGACATTGTGCTGGTTGTATTGTATAGGTGACTTCCAAGTCAGCCATATTGCATGGGGGACATTGTGCTGGTTGTCTTGTATAGGTGACTTCCAAGTCAGCCATATTGCTTGGGGGACATTGTGCTGGTTGCCATGTTCTATAGGTGACTTCCAAGTCAGCCATATTGCTTGGGGGACATTGTGCTGGTGGCCATGTTCTATAGGTGACTTCCAAGTCAGCCATATTGCATGAGGGACATTGTGCTGGTTGTCTTGTATAGGTGACTTCCAAGTCAGCCGTGTTGCATGGGGGACATTGTGCTGGTTGTATTGTATAGGTGACTTCCAAGTCAGCCATATTGCATGGGGGACATTGTGCTGGTGGCCATGTCCTATAGGTGACTTCCAAGTCAGCCATATTGCATGGGGGACATTGTGCTGGTTGTCTTGTATAGGTGACTTCCAAGTCAGCCATATTGCTTGGGGGACATTGTGCTGGTTGTATTGTATAGGTGACTTCCAAGTCAGCCATATTGCATGGGGGACATTGTGCTGGTTGCCATGTTCTATAGGTGACTTCCAAGTCATCCATATTGCATGGGGGACATTGTGCTGGTGGCCATGTTCTATACGTGACTTCCAAGTCAGCCATATTGCATTTGGGACATTGTGCTAGTTGTCTTGTATAGGTGACTTCCAAGTCAGCCATATTGCATGGGGGACATTGTGCTGGTTGTGTTGTATAGGTGACTTCCAAATCAGCCATATTGCATGGGGGACATTGTGCTGGTTGTATTGTATAGGTGACTTCCAAGTCAGCCATATTGCATGGGGGACATTGTGCTGGTTGTCTTGTATAGGTGACTTCCAAGTCAGCCATATTGCTTGGGGGACATTGTGCTGGTTGTATTGTATAGGTGACTTCCAAGTCAGCCATATTGCATGGGGGACATTGTGCTGGTTGCCATGTTGTATAGGTGACTTCCAAGTCAGCCATATTGCATGGGGGACATTGTGCTGGTGGCCATGTTCTATAGGTGACGTGTAAGTCAGCCATATTGCATTTGGGACATTGTGCTGGTTGTAGTGTATAGGTGACTTCCAAGTCAGCCATATTGCATGGGGGACATTGTGCTGGTTGTCTTGTATAGGTGACTTCCAAGTCAGCCATATTGCCTGGGGGACATTGTGCTGGTTGCCATGTTCTATAGGTGACTTCCAAGTCAGCCATATTGCTTGGGGGACATTGTGCTGGTGGCCATGTTCTATAGGTGACTTCCAAGTCAGCCATATTGCATGGGGGACATTGTGCTGGTTGTCTTGTATAGGTGACTTCCAAGTCAGCCGTGTTGCATGGGGGACAATGTGCTGGTTGTATTGTATAGGTGACTTCCAAGTCAGCCATATTGCATGGGGGACATTGTGCTGGTTGCCATGTTGTAAAGGTGACTTCCAAGTCAGCCATATTGCATGGGGGACATTGTGCTGGTTGTCTTGTATAGGTGACTTCCAAGTCAGCCATATTGCTTGGGGGACATTGTGCTGGTTGTATTGTATAGGTGACTTCCAAGTCAGCCATATTGCATGGGGGACATTGTGCTGGTTGCCATGTTCTATAGGTGACTTCCAAGTCATCCATATTGCATGGGGACATTGTGCTGGTGGCCATGTTCTATACGTGACTTCCAAGTCAGCCATATTGCATTTGGGACATTGTGCTGGTTGTCTTGTATAGGTGACTTCCAAGTCAGCCATATTGCATGGGGGACATTGTGCTGGTTGTGTTGTATAGGTGACTTCCAAATCAGCCATATTGCATGGGGGACATTGTGCTGGTTGTATTGTATAGGTGAATTCCATGTCAGCCATATTGCATGGGGGACATTGTGCTGGTTGTCTTGTATAGGTGACTTCCAAGTCAGCCATATTGCATGGGGGACATTGTGCTGGTTGCCATGTTGTATAGGTGACTTCCAAGTCAGCCATATTGCATGGGGGACATTGTGCTGGTGGCCATGTTCTATAGGTGACTTCTAAGTCAGCCATATTGCATTTGGGACATTGTGCTGGTTGTATTGTATAGGTGACTTCCAAGTCAGCCATATTGCATGGGGGACATTGTGCTGGTTGTCTTGTATAGGTGACTTCCAAGTCAGCCATATTGCTTGGGGGACATTGTGCTGGTTGCCATGTTCTATAGGTGACTTCCAAGTCAGCCATATTGCTTGGGGGACATTGTGCTGGTGGCCATGTTCTATAGGTGACTTCCAAGTCAGCCATATTGCATGGGGGACATTGTGCTGGTTGTCTTGTATAGGTGACTTCCAAGTCAGCCGTGTTGCATGGGGGACATTGTGCTGGTTGTATTGTATAGGTGACTTCCAAGTCAGCCATATTGCATGGGGGACATTGTGCTGGTTGCCATGTTGTAAAGGTGACTTCCAAGTCAGCCATATTGCATGGGGGACATTGTGCTGGTTGTCTTGTATAGGTGACTTCCAAGTCAGCCATATTGCTTGGGGGACATTGTGCTGGTTGTATTGTATAGGTGACTTCCAAGTCAGCCATATTGCTTGGGGGACATTGTGCTGGTTGTATTGTATAGGTGACTTCCAAGTCAGCCATATTGCATGGGGGACATTGTGCCGGTTGCCATGTTCTATAGGTGACTTCCAAGTCATCCATATTGCATGGGGGACATTGTGCTGGTGGCCATGTTCCATAGGTGACTTCTAAGTCAGCCATATTGCATTTGGGACATTGTGCTGGTTGTATTGTATAGGTGACTTCCAAGTCAGCCATATTGCATGGGGGACATTGTGCTGGTTGTCTTGTATAGGTGACTTCCAAGTCAGCCATATTGCTTGGGGGACATTGTGCTGGTTGCCATGTTCTATAGGTGACTTCCAAGTCAGCCATATTGCTTGGGGGACATTGTGCTGGTGGCCATGTTCTATAGGTGACTTCCAAGTCAGCCATATTGCATGGGGGACATTGTGCTGGTTGTCTTGTATAGGTGACTTCCAAGTCAGCCGTGTTGCATGGGGGACATTGTGCTGGTTGTATTGTATAGGTGACTTCCAAGTCAGCCGTGTTGCATGGGGGACATTGTGCTGGTTGTATTGTATAGGTGACTTCCAAGTCAGCCATATTGCATGGGGGACATTGTGCTGGTTGCCATGTTGTATAGGTGACTTCCAAGTCAGCCATATTGCATGGGGGACATTGTGCTGGTTGCGATGTCCTATAGGTGACTTCCAAGTCAGCCATATTGCATGGGGGAAATTGTGCTGGTTGTCTTGTATAGGTGACTTTTAAGTCAGCCATATTGCTTGGGGGACATTGTGCTAGTTGCCATGTTCTATAGGTGACTTCCAAGTCAGCCATATTGCTTGGGGGACATTGTGCTGGTTGCCATGTTGTATAGGTGACTTCCAAGTCAGCCATATTGCTTGGGGGACATTGTGCTGGTTGCCATGTTGTATAGGTGACTTCCAAGTCTGCCATATTGCATGGGGGACATTGTGCTGGTGGCCATGTTCTATAGGTGACTTCCAAGTCAGCCATATTGCATGGGGGACATTGTGCTGGTTGTCTTGTATAGGTGACGTCCAAATCAGCCATATTGCATGGGGGACATTGTGCTGGTTGTCTTGTATAGGTGACTTCCAAGTCAGCCATATTGCATGGGGGACATTGTGCTGGTTGTGTTGTATAGGTGACTTCCAAATCAGCCATATTGCATGGGGGACATTGTGCTGGTTGTATTGTATAGGTGACTTCCAAGTCAGCCATATTGCATGGGGGACATTGTGCTGGTTGTATTGTATAGGTGACTTCCAAGTCAGCCATATTGCATGGGGGACATTGTGCTGTTGGCCATGTCGTATAGGTGACTTCCAAGTCAGCCATATTGCATGGGGGACATTGTGCTGGTTGTCTTGTATAGGTGACTTCCAAGTCAGCCATATTGCTTGGGGGACATTGTGCTGGTTGTATTGTATAGGTGACTTCCAAGTCAGCCATATTGCATGGGGGACGTTGTGCTGGTTGTGTTGTATAGGTGACTTCCAAATCAGCCATATTGCATGGGGGACATTGTGCTGGTTGTATTGTATAGGTGACTTCCAAGTCAGCCATATTGCATGGGGGACATTGTGCTGGTTGTCTTGTATAGGTGACTTCCAAGTCAGACATATTGCTTGGGGGACATTGTGCTGGTTGTATTGTATAGGTGACTTCCAAGTCAGCCATATTGCATGGGGGACATTGTGCTGGTTGCCATGTTGTATAGGTGACTTCCAAGTCAGCCATATTGCATGGGGGACATTGTGCTGGTGGCCATGTTCTATAGGTGACGTCTAAGTCAGCCATATTGCATTTGGGACATTGTGCTGGTTGTAGTGTATAGGTGACTTCCAAGTCAGCCATATTGCATGGGGGACATTGTGCTGGTTGTCTTGTATAGGTGACTTCCAAGTCAGCCATATTGCCTGGGGGACATTGTGCTGGTTGCCATGTTCTATAGGTGACTTCCAAGTCAGCCATATTGCTTGGGGGACATTGTGCTGGTGGCCATGTTCTATAGGTGACTTCCAAGTCAGCCATATTGCATGGGGGACATTGTGCTGGTTGTCTTGTATAGGTGACTTCCAAGTCAGCCGTGTTGCATGGGGGACATTGTGCTGGTTGTATTGTATAGGTGACTTCCAAGTCAGCCATATTGCATGGGGGACATTGTGCTGGTTGCCATGTTGTAAAGGTGACTTCCAAGTCAGCCATATTGCATGGGGGACATTGTGCTGGTTGTCTTGTATAGGTGACTTCCAAGTCAGCCATATTGCTTGGGGGACATTGTGCTGGTTGTATTGTATAGGTGACTTCCAAGTCAGCCATATTGCATGGGGGACATTGTGCTGGTTGCCATGTTCTATAGGTGACTTCCAAGTCATCCATATTGCATGGGGGACATTGTGCTGGTGGCCATGTTCTATACGTGACTTCCAAGTCAGCCATATTGCATTTGGGACATTGTGCTGGTTGTCTTGTATAGGTGACTTCCAAGTCAGCCATATTGCATGGGGGACATTGTGCTGGTTGTGTTGTATAGGTGACTTCCAAATCAGCCATATTGCATGGGGGACATTGTGCTGGTTGTATTGTATAGGTGAATTCCATGTCAGCCATATTGCATGGGGGACATTGTGCTGGTTGTCTTGTATAGGTGACTTCCAAGTCAGCCATATTGCATGGGGGACATTGTGCTGGTTGCCATGTTGTATAGGTGACTTCCAAGTCAGCCATATTGCATGGGGGACATTGTGCTGGTGGCCATGTTCTATAGGTGACTTCTAAGTCAGCCATATTGCATTTGGGACATTGTGCTGGTTGTATTGTATAGGTGACTTCCAAGTCAGCCATATTGCATGGGGGACATTGTGCTGGTTGTCTTGTATAGGTGACTTCCAAGTCAGCCATATTGCTTGGGGGACATTGTGCTGGTTGCCATGTTCTATAGGTGACTTCCAAGTCAGCCATATTGCTTGGGGGACATTGTGCTGGTGGCCATGTTCTATAGGTGACTTCCAAGTCAGCCATATTGCATGGGGGACATTGTGCTGGTTGTCTTGTATAGGTGACTTCCAAGTCAGCCGTGTTGCATGGGGGACATTGTGCTGGTTGTATTGTATAGGTGACTTCCAAGTCAGCCATATTGCATGGGGGACATTGTGCTGGTTGCCATGTTGTAAAGGTGACTTCCAAGTCAGCCATATTGCATGGGGGACATTGTGCTGGTTGTCTTGTATAGGTGACTTCCAAGTCAGCCATATTGCTTGGGGGACATTGTGCTGGTTGTATTGTATAGGTGACTTCCAAGTCAGCCATATTGCATGGGGGACATTGTGCTGGTTGCCATGTTCTATAGGTGACTTCCAAGTCATCCATATTGCATGGGGGACATTGTGCTGGTGGCCATGTTCTATACGTGACTTCCAAGTCAGCCATATTGCATTTGGGACATTGTGCTGGTTGTCTTGTATAGGTGACTTCCAAGTCAGCCATATTGCATGGGGGACATTGTGCTGGTTGTGTTGTATAGGTGACTTCCAAATCAGCCATATTGCATGGGGGACTTTGTGCTGGTTGTATTGTATAGGTGACTTCCAAGTCAGCCATTTTGCATGGGGGACATTGTGCTGGTTGTCTTGTATAGGTGACTTCCAAGTCAGCCATATTGCTTGGGGGACATTGTGCTGGTTGTATTGTATAGGTGACTTCCAAGTCAGCCATATTGCATGGGGGACATTGTGCTGGTTGCCATGTTGTATATGTGACTTCCAAGTCAGCCATATTGCATGGGGGACATTGTGCTGGTGGCCATGTTCCATAGGTGACTTCTAAGTCAGCCATATTGCATTTGGGACATTGTGCTGGTTGTATTGTATAGGTGACTTCCAAGTCAGCCATATTGCATGGGGGACATTGTGCTGGTTGTCTTGTATAGGTGACTTCCAAGTCAGCCATATTGCTTGGGGGACATTGTGCTGGTTGCCATGTTCTATAGGTGACTTCCAAGTCAGCCATATTGCTTGGGGGACATTGTGCTGGTGGCCATGTTCTATAGGTGACTTCCAAGTCAGCCATATTGCATGGGGGACATTGTGCTGGTTGTCTTGTATAGGTGACTTCCAAGTCAGCCGTGTTGCATGGGGGACATTGTGCTGGTTGTATTGTATAGGTGACTTCCAAGTCAGCCGTGTTGCATGGGGGACATTGTGCTGGTTGTATTGTATAGGTGACTTCCAAGTCAGCCATATTGCATGGGGGACATTGTGCTGGTTGCCATGTTGTATAGGTGACTTCCAAGTCAGCCATATTGCATGGGGGACATTGTGCTGGTTGCGATGTCCTATAGGTGACTTCCAAGTCAGCCATATTGCATGGGGGAAATTGTGCTGGTTGTCTTGTATAGGTGACTTTTAAGTCAGCCATATTGCTTGGGGGACATTGTGCTAGTTGCCATGTTCTATAGGTGACTTCCAAGTCAGCCATATTGCTTGGGGGACATTGTGCTGGTTGCCATGTTGTATAGGTGACTTCCAAGTCAGCCATATTGCTTGGGGGACATTGTGCTGGTTGCCATGTTGTATAGGTGACTTCCAAGTCTGCCATATTGCATGGGGGACATTGTGCTGGTGGCCATGTTCTATAGGTGACTTCCAAGTCAGCCATATTGCATGGGGGACATTGTGCTGGTTGTCTTGTATAGGTGACTTCCAAATCAGCCATATTGCATGGGGGACATTGTGCTGGTTGTCTTGTATAGGTGACTTCCAAGTCAGCCATATTGCATGGGGGACATTGTGCTGGTTGTGTTGTATAGGTGACTTCCAAATCAGCCATATTGCATGGGGGACATTGTGCTGGTTGTATTGTATAGGTGACTTCCAAGTCAGCCATATTGCATGGGGGACATTGTGCTGGTTGTATTGTATAGGTGACTTCCAAGTCAGCCATATTGCATGGGGGACATTGTGCTGTTGGCCATGTCGTATAGGTGACTTCCAAGTCAGCCATATTGCATGGGGGACATTGTGCTGGTTGTCTTGTATAGGTGACTTCCAAGTCAGCCATATTGCTTGGGGGACATTGTGCTGGTTGTATTGTATAGGTGACTTCCAAGTCAGCCATATTGCATGGGGGACGTTGTGCTGGTTGCCATGTTGTATAGGTGACTTCCAAGTCAGCCATATTGCATGGGGGACATTGTGCTGGTGGCCATGTTCTATAGGTGACTTCCAAGTCAGCCATATTGCATTTGGGACATTGTGCTGGTTGTATTGTATAGGTGACTTCCAAGTCAGCCATATTGCATGGGGGACATTGTGCTGGTTGTATTGTATAGGTGACTTCCAAGTGAGCCATATTGCTTGGGGGACATTGTGCTGGTGGCCATGTTCTATAGGTGACTTCCAAGTCAGCCATATTGCATGGGGGACATTGTGCTGGTTGCATTGTCCTATAGGTGACTTCCAAGTCAGCCATATTGCATGGGGGACATTGTGCTGGTGGCCATGTTCTATAGGTGACTTCCAAGTCAGCCATATTGCATGGGGGACATTGTGCTGGTTGTCTTTTATAGGTGACTTCCAAGTCAGCCATATTGCATGGGGGACATTGTGCTGGTGGCCATGTTCTATAGGTGACTTCCAAGTCAGCCATATTGCTTGGGGGACATTGTGCTGGTTGTATTGTATAGGTGACTTCCAAGTCAGCCATATTGCATGGGGGACATTGTGCTGGTTGCCATGCTGTATAGGTGACTTCCAAGTCAGCCATATTGCATGGGGGACATTGTGCTGGTTGTCTTGTATAGGTGACTTCCAAGTCAGCCATATTGCATGGGGGACACTGTGCTGGTTGCCATGTTGTATAGGTGACTTCCAAGTCAGGCATATTGCATGGGGGACATTGTGCTGGTTGCCATGTTGTATAGGTGACTTCCAAGTGAGCCATATTGCTTGGTGGACATTGTGCTGGTTGTGTTGTATAGGTGACTTCCAAGTCAGCCATATTGCATGGGGGACATTGTGCTGGTTGTCTTGTATAGGTGACTTCCAAGTCAGCCGTGTTGCATGGGGGACATTGTGCTGGTGTCCATGTTCTATAGGTGACTTCCAAGTCAGCCATATTGCATTTGGGACATTGTGCTGGTTGTCTTGTATAGGTGACTTCCAAGTCAGCCATATTGTATGGGGGACATTGTGCTGGTTGTATTGTATAGGTGACTTCCAAGTCAGCCATATTGCATGGGGGACATTGTGCTGGTTGTATTGTATAGGTGACTTCCAAGTCAGCCATATTGCATGGGGGACATTGTGCTGGTGGCCATGTCGTATAGGTGACTTCCAAGTCAGCCATATTGCATGGGGGACATTGTGCTGGTTGTCTTGTATAGGTGACTTCCAAGTCAGCCATATTGCATGGGGGACATTGTGCTGGTTGCCATGTTGTATAGGTGACTTCCAAGTCAGCCATATTGCATGGGGGACATTGTGCTGGTGGCCATGTGCTATAGGTGACTTCCAAGTCAGCCATATTGCATTTGGGACATTGTGCTGGTTGTATTGTATAGGTGACTTCCAAGTCAGCCATATTGCATGGGGGACATTGTGCTGGTTGTATTGTATAGGTGACTTCCAAGTGAGCCATATTGCTTGGGGGACATTGTGCTGGTGGCCATGTTCTATAGGTGACTTCCAAGTCAGCCATATTGCATGGGGGACATTGTGCTGGTTGCATTGTCCTATAGGTGACTTCCAAGTCAGCCATATTGCATGGGGGACATTGTGCTGGTGGCCATGTTCAATAGGTGACTTCCAAGTCAGCCATATTGCATGGGGGACATTGTGCTGGTTGTCTTGTATAGGTGACTTCCAAGTCAGCCATATTGCATGGGGGACATTGTGCTGGTGGCCATGTTCTATAGGTGACTTCCAAGTCAGCCATATTGCTTGGGGGACATTGTGCTGGTTGTATTGTATAGGTGACTTCCAAGTCAGCCATATTGCATGGGGGACATTGTGCTGGTTGCCATGTTGTATAGGTGACTTCCAAGTCAGCCATATTGCATGGGGGACATTGTGCTGGTTGTCTTGTATAGGTGACTTCCAAGTCAGCCATATTGCATGGGGGACATTGTGCTGCTTGCCATGTTGTATAGGTGACTTCCAAGTCAGGCATATTGCATGGGGGACATTGTGCTGGTTGCCATGTTGTATAGGTGACTTCCAAGTGAGCCATATTGCTTGGGGGACATTGTGCTGGTTGTGTTGTATAGGTGTCTTCCAAGGCAGCCATATTGCATAGGGGACATTGTGCTGGTTGTCTTGTATAGGTGACTTCCAAGTCAGTCGTGTTGCATGGGGGACATTGTGCAGGTGGCCATGTTCTATAGGTGACTTCCAAGTCAGCCATATTGCATGGGGGACATTGTGCTGGTTGCCATGTTGTATAGGTGACTTCCAAGTGAGCCATATTGCTTGGGGGACATTGTGCTGGTGGCCATGTTCTATAGGTGACTTCCAAGTCAGCCATATTGCTTGGAGGACATTGTGCTGGTTGTCTTGTATAGGTGACTTCCAAGTCAGCCATATTGCATGGAGGACATTGTGCTGGTTGTCTTGTATAGGTGACTTCCAAGTCAGCCATATTGCTTGGCGGACATTGTGCTGGTTGTCTTGTATAGGTGACTTCCAAGTCAGCCATATTACATGGGGGAAATTGTGCTGGTTGCCATGTTGTATAGGTGACTTCCAAGTCAGCCATATTGCATGGGGGACATTGTGCTGGTTGCCATGTTGTATAGGTGACTTCCAAGTGAGCCATATTGCTTGGGGGACATTGTGCTGGTTGTGTTGTATAGGTGTCTTCCAAGTCAGCCATATTGCATAGGGGACATTGTGCTGGTTGTCTTGTATAGGTGACTTCCAAGTCAGTCGTGTTGCATGGGGGACATTGTGCAGGTGGCCATGTTCTATAGGTGACTTCCAAGTCAGCCATATTGCATGGGGGACATTGTGCTGGTTGCCATGTTGTATAGGTGACTTCCAAGTGAGCCATATTGCTTGGGGGACATTGTGCTGGTGGACATGTTCTATAGGTGACTTCCAAGTCAGCCATATTACTTGGAGGACATTGTGCTGGTTGTCTTGTATAGGTGACTTCCAAGTCAGCCATATTGCATGGAGGACATTGTGCTGGTTGTCTTGTATAGGTGACTTCCAAGTCAGCCATATTGCTTGGCGGACATTGTGCTGGTTGTCTTGTATAGGTGACTTCCAAGTCAGCCATATTACATGGGGGAAATTGTGCTGGTTGCCATGTTGTATAGGTGACTTCCAAGTCAGCCATATTGCATGGGGGACATTGTGCTGGTTGCCATGTTGTATAGGTGACTTCCAAGTCAGCCATATTGCATGGGGGACATTGTGCTGGTTGCCATGTTGTATAGGTGACTTTCAAGTGAGCCATATTGCATGGGGGACATTGTGCTGGTTGTGTTGTATAGGTGACTTCCAAGTCAGCCATATTGCATGGGGGACATTGTGCTGGTTGTGTTGTATAGGTGACTTCCAAGTCAGCCATATTGCATGGGGGACATTGTGCTCGTTGTATTGTATAGGTGACTTCCAAGTCAGCCATATTGCATGGGGGACATTGTGCTGGTTGTATTGTATAGGTGACTTCCAAGTGAGCCATATTGCATGGGGGACATTGTGCTGGTTGCCATGTTGTATAGGTGACTTTCAAGTGAGCCATATTGCATGGGGGACATTGTGCTGGTTGTGTTGTATAGGTGACTTCCAAGTCAGCCATATTGTATGGGGGACATTGTGCTGGTTGTGTTGTATAGGTGACTTCCAAGTCAGCCATATTGCATGGGGGACATTGTGCTGGTTGTATTGTATAGGTGACTTCCAAGTCAGCCATATTGCATGGGGGACATTGTGCTGGTTGTATTGTATAGGTGACTTCCAAGTGAGCCATATTGCATGGGGGACATTGTGCTGGTGGCCATGTTCTATAGATGACTTCCAAGTCAGCCATATTGCATGGGGGACATTGTGCTGGTTGTGTTCTTTAGGTGACTTCCAAGTCAGCCATATTGCATGGGGGACATTGTGCTGGTTGTGTTGTATAGGTGACTTCCAAGTCAGCCATATTGCATGGGGGACATTGTGCTGGTTGTATTGTATAGGTGACTTCCAAGTCAGCCATATTGCATGGGGGACATTGTGCTGGTTGTATTGTATAGGTGACTTCCAAGTCAGCCATATTGCATGGGGGACATTGTGCTGGTTGTCTTGTATAGGTGACTTCCAAGTCAGCCATATTGCTTGGGGGACATTGTGCTGGTTGCCATTTTCTATAGGTGACTTCCAATTCAGCCATATTGCATGGGGGACAATGTGCTGGTTGTATTGTATAGGTGACTTCCAAGTCAGCCATATTGCATGGGGGACATTGTGCTGGTTGTATGTATAGGTGACTTCCAAGTCAGCCATATTGCATGGGGGACATTGTGCTGGTTGCCATGTCCTATAGGTGACTTCCAAGTCAGCCATATTGCATGGGGGACATTGTGCTGGTTGTCTTGTATAGGTGACTTCCAAGTCAGCCATATTGCTTGGGGGACATTGTGCTGGTTGCCATGTTCTATAGGTGACTTCCAAGTCAGCCATATTGCTTGGGGGACATTGTGCTGGTGGCCATGTTCTATAGGTGACTTCCAAGTCAGCCATATTGCTTGGGGGACATTGTGCTGGTTGCCATGTTGTATAGGTGACTTCCAAGTCAGCCATATTGCATGGGGGACATTGTGCTGGTGGCCATGTTCTATAGGTGACTTCCAAGTCAGCCATATTGCATGGGGGACATTGTGCTGTTTGTCTTGTATAGGTGACTTCCAAGTCAGCCATATTGCATGGGGGACATTGTGCTGGTGGCCATGTTCTATAGGTGACTTCCAAGTCAGCCATATTTCTTGGGGGACATTGTGCTGGTTGTATTGTATAGGTGACTTCCAAGTCAGCCATATTGCATGGGGGACATTGTGCTGGTTGCCATGTTGTATAGGTGACTTCCAAGTGAGCCATATTGCTTGGGGGACATTGTGCTGGTTGTGTTGTATAGGTGACTTCCAAGTCAGCCATATTGCATGGGGGACATTGTGCTGGTTGTCTTGTATAGGTGACTTCCAAGTCAGCCGTGTTGCATGGGGGACATTGTGCTGGTGGCCATGTTGTATAGGTAACTTCCAAGTCAGCCATATTGCTTGGGGGACATTGTGCTGGTGGCCATGTTCTATAGGTGACTTCCAAGTCAGCCATATTGCATGGGGGACATTGTGCTGGTGGCCATGTTCTATAGGTGACTTCCAAGTCAGCCATATTGCATTTGGGACATTGTGCTGGTTGTATTGTATAGGTGACTTCCAAGTCAGCCATATTGCATGGGGGACATTGTGCTGGTTGTATTGTATAGGTGACTTCCAAGTGAGCCATATTGCTTGGGGGACATTGTGCTGGTGGCCATGTTCTATAGGTGACTTCCAAGTCAGCCATATTGCATGGGGGACATTGTGCTGGTTGCATTGTCCTATAGGTGACTTCCAAGTCAGCCATATTGCATGGGGGACATTGTGCTGGTGGCCATGTTCTATAGTTGACTTCCAAGTCAGCCATATTGCATGGGGGACATTGTGCTGGTTGTCTTGTATAGGTGACTTCCAAGTCAGCCATATTGCATGTGGGACATTGTGCTGGTGGCCATGTTCTATAGGTGACTTCCAAGTCAGCCATATTGCTTGGGGGACATTGTGCTGGTTGTATTGTATAGGTGACTTCCAATTCAGCCATATTGCATGGGGGACATTGTGCTGGTTGCCATGTTGTATAGGTGACTTCCAAGTCAGGCATATTGCATGGGGGACATTGTGCTGGTTGCCATGTTGTATAAGTGACTTCCAAGTGAGCCATATTGCTTGGGGGACATTGTGCTGGTTGTGTTGTATAGGTGACTTCCAAGTCAGCCATATTGCATGGGGGACATTGTGCTGGTTGTCTTGTATAGGTGACTTCCAAGTCAGCCATATTGCATGGGGGACATTGTGCTGGTTGTGTTGTATAGGTGACTTCCAAATCAGCCATATTGCATGAGGGACATTGTGCTGGTTGTATTGTATAGGTGACTTCCAAGTCAGCCATATTGCATGGGGGACATTGTGCTTGTTGTATTGTATAGGTGACTTCCAAGTCAGCCATATTGCATGGGGGACATTGTGCTGGTGGCCATGTCGTATAGGTGACTTCCAAGTCAGCCATATCGCATGGGGGACATTGTGCTGGTTGTCTTGTATAGGTGACTTCCAAGTCAGCCATATTGCTTGGGGGACGTTGTGCTGGTTGTATTGTATAGGTGACTTCCAAGTGAGCCATATTGCTTGGGGGACATTGTGCTGGTGGCCATGTTCTATAGGTGACTTCCAAGTCAGCCATATTGCATGGGGGACATTGTGCTGGTTGCATTGTCCTATAGGTGACTTCCAAGTCAGCCATATTGCATGGGGGACATTGTGCTGGTGGCCATGTTCTATAGGTGACTTCCAAGTCAGCCATATTGCATGGGGGACATTGTGCTGGTTGTCTTGTATAGGTGACTTCCAAGTCAGCCATATTGCATGGGGGACATTGTGCTGGTGGCCATGTTCTATAGGTGACTTCCAAGTCAGCCATATTGCTTGGGGGACATTGTGCTGGTTGTATTGTATAGGTGACTTCCAAGTCAGCCATATTGCATGGGGGACATTGTGCTGGTTGCCATGTTGTATAGGTGACTTCCAAGTCAGCCATATTGCATGGGGGACATTGTGCTGGTTGTCTTGTATAGGTGACTTCCAAGTCAGCCATATTGCATGGGGGACATTGTGCTGCTTGCCATGTTGTATAGGTGACTTCCAAGTCAGGCATATTGCATGGGGGACATTGTGCTGGTTGCCATGTTGTATAGGTGACTTCCAAGTGAGCCATATTGCTTGGGGGACATTGTGCTGGTTGTGTTGTATAGGTGTCTTCCAAGTCAGCCATATTGCATGGGGGACATTGTGCTGGTTGTCTTGTATAGGTGACTTCCAAGTCAGTCGTGTTGCATGGGGGACATTGTGCTGGTGGCCATGTTCTATAGGTGACTTCCAAGTCAGCCATATTGCATGTGGGACATTGTGCTGGTGGCCATGTTCTATAGGTGACTTCCAAGTCAGCCATATTGCTTGGGGGACATTGTGCTGGTTGTATTGTATAGGTGACTTCCAAGTCAGCCATATTGCATGGGGGACATTGTGCTGGTTGCCATGTTGTATAGGTGACTTCCAAGTCAGGCATATTGCATGGGGGACATTGTGCTGGTTGCCATGTTGTATAGGTGACTTCCAAGTGAGCCATATTGCTTGGGGGACATTGTGCTGGTTGTGTTGTATAGGTGACTTCCAAGTCAGCCATATTGCATGGGGGACATTGTGCTGGTTGTCTTGTATAGGTGACTTCCAAGTCAGCCATATTGCATGGGGGACATTGTGCTGGTTGTGTTGTATAGGTGACTTCCAAATCAGCCATATTGCATGAGGGACATTGTGCTGGTTGTATTGTATAGGTGACTTCCAAGTCAGCCATATTGCATGGGGGACATTGTGCTTGTTGTATTGTATAGGTGACTTCCAAGTCAGCCATATTGCATGGGGGACATTGTGCTGGTGGCCATGTCGTATAGGTGACTTCCAAGTCAGCCATATTGCATGGGGGACATTGTGCTGGTTGTCTTGTATAGGTGACTTCCAAGTCAGCCATATTGCTTGGGGGACGTTGTGCTGGTTGTATTGTATAGGTGACTTCCAAGTGAGCCATATTGCTTGGGGGACATTGTGCTGGTGGCCATGTTCTATAGGTGACTTCCAAGTCAGCCATATTGCATGGGGGACATTGTGCTGGTTGCATTGTCCTATAGGTGACTTCCAAGTCAGCCATATTGCATGGGGGACATTGTGCTGGTGGCCATGTTCTATAGGTGACTTCCAAGTCAGCCATATTGCATGGGGGACATTGTGCTGGTGGCCATGTTCTATAGGTGACTTCCAAGTCAGCCATATTGCTTGGGGGACATTGTGCTGGTTGTATTGTATAGGTGACTTCCAAGTCAGCCATATTGCATGGGGGACATTGTGCTGGTTGCCATGTTGTATAGGTGACTTCCAAGTCAGCCATATTGCATGGGGGACATTGTGCTGGTTGTCTTGTATAGGTGACTTCCAAGTCAGCCATATTGCATGGGGGACATTGTGCTGCTTGCCATGTTGTATAGGTGACTTCCAAGTCAGGCATATTGCATGGGGGACATTGTGCTGGTTGCCATGTTGTATAGGTGACTTCCAAGTGAGCCATATTGCTTGGGGGACATTGTGCTGGTTGTGTTGTATAGGTGTCTTCCAAGTCAGCCATATTGCATGGGGGACATTGTGCTGGTTGTCTTGTATAGGTGACTTCCAAGTCAGTCGTGTTGCATGGGGGACATTGTGCTGGTGGCCATGTTCTATAGGTGACTTCCAAGTCAACCATATTGCATGGGGGACATTGTGCTGGTTGCCATGTTGTATAGGTGACTTCCAAGTGAGCCATATTGCTTGGGGGACATTGTGCTGGTTGCCATGTTGTATAGGTGACTTCCAAGTCAGCCATATTGCATGGGGGACATTGTGCTGGTGGCCATGTTCTATAGGTGACTTCCAAGTCAGCCATATTGCATTTGGGACATTGTGCTGGTTGTATTGTATAGGTGACTTCCAAGTCAGCCATATTGCATGGGGGACATTGTGCTGGTTGTATTGTATAGGTGACTTCCAAGTGAGCCATATTGCTTGGGGGACATTGTGCTGGTGGCCATGTTCTATAGGTGACTTCCAAGTCAGCCATATTGCATGGGGGACATTGTGCTGGTTGCATTGTCCTATAGGTGACTTCCAAGTCAGCCATATTGCATGGGGGACATTGTGCTGGTGGCCATGTTCTATAGTTGACTTCCAAGTCAGCCATATTGCATGGGGGACATTGTGCTGGTTGTCTTGTATAGGTGACTTCCAAGTCAGCCATATTGCATGTGGGACATTGTGCTGGTGGCCATGTTCTATAGGTGACTTCCAAGTCAGCCATATTGCTTGGGGGACATTGTGCTGGTTGCCATGTTGTATAGGTGACTTCCAAGTCAGGCATATTGCATAGGGGACATGGTGCTGGTTGCCATGTTGTATAGGTGACTTCCAAGTCAGGCATATTGCATGGGGGACATGGTGCTGGTTGCCATGTTGTATAGGTGACTTCCAAGTGAGCCATATTGCTTGGGGGACATTGTGCTGGTTGTGTTGTATAGGTGACTTCCAAGTCAGCCATATTGCATGGGGGACATTGTGCTGGTTGCCATGTTGTATAGGTGACTTCCAAGTCAGGCATATTGCATGGGGGACATGGTGCTGGTTGCCATGTTGTATAGGTGACTTCCAAGTGAGCCATATTGCTTGGGGGACATTGTGCTGGTTGCCATGTTGTATAGGTGACTTCCAAGTCAGCCATATTGCATGGGGGACATTGTGCTGGTGGCCATGTTCTATAGGTGACTTCCAAGTCAGCCATATTGCATTTGGGACATTGTGCTGGTTGTATTGTATAGGTGACTTCCAAGTCAGCCATATTGCATGGGGGACATTGTGCTGGTTGTATTGTATAGGTGACTTCCAAGTGAGCCATATTGCTTGGGGGACATTGTGCTGGTGGCCATGTTCTATAGGTGACTTCCAAGTCAGCCATATTGCATGGGGGACATTGTGCTGGTTGCATTGTCCTATAGGTGACTTCCAAGTCAGCCATATTGCATGGGGGACATTGTGCTGGTGGCCATGTTCTATAGTTGACTTCCAAGTCAGCCATATTGCATGGGGGACATTGTGCTGGTTGTCTTGTATAGGTGACTTCCAAGTCAGCCATATTGCATGTGGGACATTGTGCTGGTGGCCATGTTCTATAGGTGACTTCCAAGTCAGCCATATTGCTTGGGGGACATTGTGCTGGTTGCCATGTTGTATAGGTGACTTCCAAGTCAGGCATATTGCATGGGGGACATGGTGCTGGTTGCCATGTTGTATAGGTGACTTCCAAGTCAGGCATATTGCATGGGGGACATGGTGCTGGTTGCCATGTTGTATAGGTGACTTCCAAGTGAGCCATATTGCTTGGGGGACATTGTGCTGGTTGTGTTGTATAGGTGACTTCCAAGTCAGCCATATTGCATGGGGGACATTGTGCTGGTTGCCATGTTGTATAGGTGACTTCCAAGTCAGGCATATTGCATGGGGGACATGGTGCTGGTTGCCATGTTGTATAGGTGACTTCCAAGTGAGCCATATTGCTTGGGGGACATTGTGCTGGTTGTGTTGTATAGGTGACTTCCAAGTCAGCCATATTGCATGGGGGACATTGTGCTGGTTGCCATGTTGTATAGGTGACTTCCAAGTCAGGCATATTGCATGGGGGACATGGTGCTGGTTGCCATGTTGTATAGGTGACTTCCAAGTGAGCCATATTGCTTGGGGGACATTGTGCTGGTTGTGTTGTATAGGTGACTTCCAAGTCAGCCATATTGCATGGGGGACATTGTGCTGGTTGTCTTGTATAGGTGACTTCCAAGTCAGCCATATTGCATGGGGGACATTGTGCTGGTTGTGTTGTATAGGTGACTTCCAAATCAGCCATATTGCATGAGGGACATTGTGCTGGTTGTATTGTATAGGTGACTTCCAAGTCAGCCATATTGCATGGGGGACATTGTGCTTGTTGTATTGTATAGGTGACTTCCAAGTCAGCCATATTGCATGGGGGACATTGTGCTGGTGGCCATGTCGTATAGGTGACTTCCAAGTCAGCCATATTGCATGGCGGACATTGTGCTGGTTGTCTTGTATAGGTGACTTCCAAGTCAGCCATATTGCTTGGGGGACGTTGTGCTGGTTGTATTGTATAGGTGACTTCCAAGTGAGCCATATTGCTTGGGGGACATTGTGCTGGTGGCCATGTTCTATAGGTGACTTCCAAGTCAGCCATATTGCATGGGGGACATTGTGCTGGTTGCATTGTCCTATAGGTGACTTCCAAGTCAGCCATATTGCATTTGGGACATTGTGCTGGTTGTATTGTATAGGTGACTTCCAAGTCAGCCATATTGCATGGGGGACATTGTGCTGGTTGTATTGTATAGGTGACTTCCAAGTGAGCCATATTGCTTGGGGGACATTGTGCTGGTGGCCATGTTCTATAGGTGACTTCCAAGTCAGCCATATTGCATGGGGGACATTGTGCTGGTTGCATTGTCCTATAGGTGACTTCCAAGTCAGCCATATTGCATGGGGGACATTGTGCTGGTGGCCATGTTCTATAGGTGACTTCCAAGTCAGCCATATTGCATGGGGGACATTGTGCTGGTTGTCTTTTATAGGTGACTTCCAAGTCAGCCATATTGCATGGGGGACATTGTGCTGGTGGCCATGTTCTATAGGTGACTTCCAAGTCAGCCATATTGCTTGGGGGACATTGTGCTGGTTGTATTGTATAGGTGACTTCCAAGTCAGCCATATTGCATGGGGGACATTGTGCTGGTTGCCATGCTGTATAGGTGACTTCCAAGTCAGCCATATTGCATGGGGGACATTGTGCTGGTTGTCTTGTATAGGTGACTTCCAAGTCAGCCATATTGCATGGGGGACATTGTGCTGGTTGCCATGTTGTATAGGTGACTTCCAAGTCAGGCATATTGCATGGGGGACATTGTGCTGGTTGCCATGTTGTATAGGTGACTTCCAAGTGAGCCATATTGCTTGGTGGACATTGTGCTGGTTGTGTTGTATAGGTGACTTCCAAGTCAGCCATATTGCATGGGGGACATTGTGCTGGTTGTCTTGTATAGGTGACTTCCAAGTCAGCCGTGTTGCATGGGGGACATTGTGCTGGTGTCCATGTTCTATAGGTGACTTCCAAGTCAGCCATATTGCATTTGGGACATTGTGCTGGTTGTCTTGTATAGGTGACTTCCAAGTCAGCCATATTGTATGGGGGACATTGTGCTGGTTGTATTGTATAGGTGACTTCCAAGTCAGCCATATTGCATGGGGGACATTGTGCTGGTTGTATTGTATAGGTGACTTCCAAGTCAGCCATATTGCATGGGGGACATTGTGCTGGTGGCCATGTCGTATAGGTGACTTCCAAGTCAGCCATATTGCATGGGGGACATTGTGCTGGTTGTCTTGTATAGGTGACTTCCAAGTCAGCCATATTGCATGGGGGACATTGTGCTGGTTGCCATGTTGTATAGGTGACTTCCAAGTCAGCCATATTGCATGGGGGACATTGTGCTGGTGGCCATGTGCTATAGGTGACTTCCAAGTCAGCCATATTGCATTTGGGACATTGTGCTGGTTGTATTGTATAGGTGACTTCCAAGTCAGCCATATTGCATGGGGGACATTGTGCTGGTTGTATTGTATAGGTGACTTCCAAGTGAGCCATATTGCTTGGGGGACATTGTGCTGGTGGCCATGTTCTATAGGTGACTTCCAAGTCAGCCATATTGCATGGGGGACATTGTGCTGGTTGCATTGTCCTATAGGTGACTTCCAAGTCAGCCATATTGCATGGGGGACATTGTGCTGGTGGCCATGTTCAATAGGTGACTTCCAAGTCAGCCATATTGCATGGGGGACATTGTGCTGGTTGTCTTGTATAGGTGACTTCCAAGTCAGCCATATTGCATGGGGGACATTGTGCTGGTGGCCATGTTCTATAGGTGACTTCCAAGTCAGCCATATTGCTTGGGGGACATTGTGCTGGTTGTATTGTATAGGTGACTTCCAAGTCAGCCATATTGCATGGGGGACATTGTGCTGGTTGCCATGTTGTATAGGTGACTTCCAAGTCAGCCATATTGCATGGGGGACATTGTGCTGGTTGTCTTGTATAGGTGACTTCCAAGTCAGCCATATTGCATGGGGGACATTGTGCTGCTTGCCATGTTGTATAGGTGACTTCCAAGTCAGGCATATTGCATGGGGGACATTGTGCTGGTTGCCATGTTGTATAGGTGACTTCCAAGTGAGCCATATTGCTTGGGGGACATTGTGCTGGTTGTGTTGTATAGGTGTCTTCCAAGGCAGCCATATTGCATAGGGGACATTGTGCTGGTTGTCTTGTATAGGTGACTTCCAAGTCAGTCGTGTTGCATGGGGGACATTGTGCAGGTGGCCATGTTCTATAGGTGACTTCCAAGTCAGCCATATTGCATGGGGGACATTGTGCTGGTTGCCATGTTGTATAGGTGACTTCCAAGTGAGCCATATTGCTTGGGGGACATTGTGCTGGTGGCCATGTTCTATAGGTGACTTCCAAGTCAGCCATATTGCTTGGAGGACATTGTGCTGGTTGTCTTGTATAGGTGACTTCCAAGTCAGCCATATTGCATGGAGGACATTGTGCTGGTTGTCTTGTATAGGTGACTTCCAAGTCAGCCATATTGCTTGGCGGACATTGTGCTGGTTGTCTTGTATAGGTGACTTCCAAGTCAGCCATATTACATGGGGGAAATTGTGCTGGTTGCCATGTTGTATAGGTGACTTCCAAGTCAGCCATATTGCATGGGGGACATTGTGCTGGTTGCCATGTTGTATAGGTGACTTCCAAGTGAGCCATATTGCTTGGGGGACATTGTGCTGGTTGTGTTGTATAGGTGTCTTCCAAGTCAGCCATATTGCATAGGGGACATTGTGCTGGTTGTCTTGTATAGGTGACTTCCAAGTCAGTCGTGTTGCATGGGGGACATTGTGCAGGTGGCCATGTTCTATAGGTGACTTCCAAGTCAGCCATATTGCATGGGGGACATTGTGCTGGTTGCCATGTTGTATAGGTGACTTCCAAGTGAGCCATATTGCTTGGGGGACATTGTGCTGGTGGCCATGTTCTATAGGTGACTTCCAAGTCAGCCATATTACTTGGAGGACATTGTGCTGGTTGTCTTGTATAGGTGACTTCCAAGTCAGCCATATTGCATGGAGGACATTGTGCTGGTTGTCTTGTATAGGTGACTTCCAAGTCAGCCATATTGCTTGGCGGACATTGTGCTGGTTGTCTTGTATAGGTGACTTCCAAGTCAGCCATATTACATGGGGGAAATTGTGCTGGTTGCCATGTTGTATAGGTGACTTCCAAGTCAGCCATATTGCATGGGGGACATTGTGCTGGTTGCCATGTTGTATAGGTGACTTCCAAGTCAGCCATATTGCATGGGGGACATTGTGCTGGTTGCCATGTTGTATAGGTGACTTTCAAGTGAGCCATATTGCATGGGGGACATTGTGCTGGTTGTGTTGTATAGGTGACTTCCAAGTCAGCCATATTGCATGGGGGACATTGTGCTGGTTGTGTTGTATAGGTGACTTCCAAGTCAGCCATATTGCATGGGGGACATTGTGCTGGTTGTATTGTATAGGTGACTTCCAAGTCAGCCATATTGCATGGGGGACATTGTGCTGGTTGTATTGTATAGGTGACTTCCAAGTGAGCCATATTGCATGGGGGACATTGTGCTGGTTGCCATGTTGTATAGGTGACTTTCAAGTGAGCCATATTGCATGGGGGACATTGTGCTGGTTGTGTTGTATAGGTGACTTCCAAGTCAGCCATATTGTATGGGGGACATTGTGCTGGTTGTGTTGTATAGGTGACTTCCAAGTCAGCCATATTGCATGGGGGACATTGTGCTGGTTGTATTGTATAGGTGACTTCCAAGTCAGCCATATTGCATGGGGGACATTGTGCTGGTTGTATTGTATAGGTGACTTCCAAGTGAGCCATATTGCATGGGGGACATTGTGCTGGTGGCCATGTTCTATAGATGACTTCCAAGTCAGCCATATTGCATGGGGGACATTGTGCTGGTTGTGTTCTTTAGGTGACTTCCAAGTCAGCCATATTGCATGGGGGACATTGTGCTGGTTGTGTTGTATAGGTGACTTCCAAGTCAGCCATATTGCATGGGGGACATTGTGCTGGTTGTATTGTATAGGTGACTTCCAAGTCAGCCATATTGCATGGGGGACATTGTGCTGGTTGTATTGTATAGGTGACTTCCAAGTCAGCCATATTGCATGGGGGACATTGTGCTGGTTGTCTTGTATAGGTGACTTCCAAGTCAGCCATATTGCTTGGGGGACATTGTGCTGGTTGCCATTTTCTATAGGTGACTTCCAATTCAGCCATATTGCATGGGGGACAATGTGCTGGTTGTATTGTATAGGTGACTTCCAAGTCAGCCATATTGCATGGGGGACATTGTGCTGGTTGTATGTATAGGTGACTTCCAAGTCAGCCATATTGCATGGGGGACATTGTGCTGGTTGCCATGTCCTATAGGTGACTTCCAAGTCAGCCATATTGCATGGGGGACATTGTGCTGGTTGTCTTGTATAGGTGACTTCCAAGTCAGCCATATTGCTTGGGGGACATTGTGCTGGTTGCCATGTTCTATAGGTGACTTCCAAGTCAGCCATATTGCTTGGGGGACATTGTGCTGGTGGCCATGTTCTATAGGTGACTTCCAAGTCAGCCATATTGCTTGGGGGACATTGTGCTGGTTGCCATGTTGTATAGGTGACTTCCAAGTCAGCCATATTGCATGGGGGACATTGTGCTGGTGGCCATGTTCTATAGGTGACTTCCAAGTCAGCCATATTGCATGGGGGACATTGTGCTGTTTGTCTTGTATAGGTGACTTCCAAGTCAGCCATATTGCATGGGGGACATTGTGCTGGTGGCCATGTTCTATAGGTGACTTCCAAGTCAGCCATATTTCTTGGGGGACATTGTGCTGGTTGTATTGTATAGGTGACTTCCAAGTCAGCCATATTGCATGGGGGACATTGTGCTGGTTGCCATGTTGTATAGGTGACTTCCAAGTGAGCCATATTGCTTGGGGGACATTGTGCTGGTTGTGTTGTATAGGTGACTTCCAAGTCAGCCATATTGCATGGGGGACATTGTGCTGGTTGTCTTGTATAGGTGACTTCCAAGTCAGCCGTGTTGCATGGGGGACATTGTGCTGGTGGCCATGTTGTATAGGTAACTTCCAAGTCAGCCATATTGCTTGGGGGACATTGTGCTGGTGGCCATGTTCTATAGGTGACTTCCAAGTCAGCCATATTGCATGGGGGACATTGTGCTGGTGGCCATGTTCTATAGGTGACTTCCAAGTCAGCCATATTGCATTTGGGACATTGTGCTGGTTGTATTGTATAGGTGACTTCCAAGTCAGCCATATTGCATGGGGGACATTGTGCTGGTTGTATTGTATAGGTGACTTCCAAGTGAGCCATATTGCTTGGGGGACATTGTGCTGGTGGCCATGTTCTATAGGTGACTTCCAAGTCAGCCATATTGCATGGGGGACATTGTGCTGGTTGCATTGTCCTATAGGTGACTTCCAAGTCAGCCATATTGCATGGGGGACATTGTGCTGGTGGCCATGTTCTATAGTTGACTTCCAAGTCAGCCATATTGCATGGGGGACATTGTGCTGGTTGTCTTGTATAGGTGACTTCCAAGTCAGCCATATTGCATGTGGGACATTGTGCTGGTGGCCATGTTCTATAGGTGACTTCCAAGTCAGCCATATTGCTTGGGGGACATTGTGCTGGTTGTATTGTATAGGTGACTTCCAAGTCAGCCATATTGCATGGGGGACATTGTGCTGGTTGCCATGTTGTATAGGTGACTTCCAAGTCAGGCATATTGCATGGGGGACATTGTGCTGGTTGCCATGTTGTATAAGTGACTTCCAAGTGAGCCATATTGCTTGGGGGACATTGTGCTGGTTGTGTTGTATAGGTGACTTCCAAGTCAGCCATATTGCATGGGGGACATTGTGCTGGTTGTCTTGTATAGGTGACTTCCAAGTCAGCCATATTGCATGGGGGACATTGTGCTGGTTGTGTTGTATAGGTGACTTCCAAATCAGCCATATTGCATGAGGGACATTGTGCTGGTTGTATTGTATAGGTGACTTCCAAGTCAGCCATATTGCATGGGGGACATTGTGCTTGTTGTATTGTATAGGTGACTTCCAAGTCAGCCATATTGCATGGGGGACATTGTGCTGGTGGCCATGTCGTATAGGTGACTTCCAAGTCAGCCATATCGCATGGGGGACATTGTGCTGGTTGTCTTGTATAGGTGACTTCCAAGTCAGCCATATTGCTTGGGGGACGTTGTGCTGGTTGTATTGTATAGGTGACTTCCAAGTGAGCCATATTGCTTGGGGGACATTGTGCTGGTGGCCATGTTCTATAGGTGACTTCCAAGTCAGCCATATTGCATGGGGGACATTGTGCTGGTTGCATTGTCCTATAGGTGACTTCCAAGTCAGCCATATTGCATGGGGGACATTGTGCTGGTGGCCATGTTCTATAGGTGACTTCCAAGTCAGCCATATTGCATGGGGGACATTGTGCTGGTTGTCTTGTATAGGTGACTTCCAAGTCAGCCATATTGCATGGGGGACATTGTGCTGGTGGCCATGTTCTATAGGTGACTTCCAAGTCAGCCATATTGCTTGGGGGACATTGTGCTGGTTGTATTGTATAGGTGACTTCCAAGTCAGCCATATTGCATGGGGGACATTGTGCTGGTTGCCATGTTGTATAGGTGACTTCCAAGTCAGCCATATTGCATGGGGGACATTGTGCTGGTTGTCTTGTATAGGTGACTTCCAAGTCAGCCATATTGCATGGGGGACATTGTGCTGCTTGCCATGTTGTATAGGTGACTTCCAAGTCAGGCATATTGCATGGGGGACATTGTGCTGGTTGCCATGTTGTATAGGTGACTTCCAAGTGAGCCATATTGCTTGGGGGACATTGTGCTGGTTGTGTTGTATAGGTGTCTTCCAAGTCAGCCATATTGCATGGGGGACATTGTGCTGGTTGTCTTGTATAGGTGACTTCCAAGTCAGTCGTGTTGCATGGGGGACATTGTGCTGGTGGCCATGTTCTATAGGTGACTTCCAAGTCAGCCATATTGCATGTGGGACATTGTGCTGGTGGCCATGTTCTATAGGTGACTTCCAAGTCAGCCATATTGCTTGGGGGACATTGTGCTGGTTGTATTGTATAGGTGACTTCCAAGTCAGCCATATTGCATGGGGGACATTGTGCTGGTTGCCATGTTGTATAGGTGACTTCCAAGTCAGGCATATTGCATGGGGGACATTGTGCTGGTTGCCATGTTGTATAGGTGACTTCCAAGTGAGCCATATTGCTTGGGGGACATTGTGCTGGTTGTGTTGTATAGGTGACTTCCAAGTCAGCCATATTGCATGGGGGACATTGTGCTGGTTGTCTTGTATAGGTGACTTCCAAGTCAGCCATATTGCATGGGGGACATTGTGCTGGTTGTGTTGTATAGGTGACTTCCAAATCAGCCATATTGCATGAGGGACATTGTGCTGGTTGTATTGTATAGGTGACTTCCAAGTCAGCCATATTGCATGGGGGACATTGTGCTTGTTGTATTGTATAGGTGACTTCCAAGTCAGCCATATTGCATGGGGGACATTGTGCTGGTGGCCATGTCGTATAGGTGACTTCCAAGTCAGCCATATTGCATGGGGGACATTGTGCTGGTTGTCTTGTATAGGTGACTTCCAAGTCAGCCATATTGCTTGGGGGACGTTGTGCTGGTTGTATTGTATAGGTGACTTCCAAGTGAGCCATATTGCTTGGGGGACATTGTGCTGGTGGCCATGTTCTATAGGTGACTTCCAAGTCAGCCATATTGCATGGGGGACATTGTGCTGGTTGCATTGTCCTATAGGTGACTTCCAAGTCAGCCATATTGCATGGGGGACATTGTGCTGGTGGCCATGTTCTATAGGTGACTTCCAAGTCAGCCATATTGCATGGGGGACATTGTGCTGGTTGTCTTGTATAGGTGACTTCCAAGTCAGCCATATTGCATGGGGGACATTGTGCTGGTGGCCATGTTCTATAGGTGACTTCCAAGTCAGCCATATTGCTTGGGGGACATTGTGCTGGTTGTATTGTATAGGTGACTTCCAAGTCAGCCATATTGCATGGGGGACATTGTGCTGGTTGCCATGTTGTATAGGTGACTTCCAAGTCAGCCATATTGCATGGGGGACATTGTGCTGGTTGTCTTGTATAGGTGACTTCCAAGTCAGCCATATTGCATGGGGGACATTGTGCTGCTTGCCATGTTGTATAGGTGACTTCCAAGTCAGGCATATTGCATGGGGGACATTGTGCTGGTTGCCATGTTGTATAGGTGACTTCCAAGTGAGCCATATTGCTTGGGGGACATTGTGCTGGTTGTGTTGTATAGGTGTCTTCCAAGTCAGCCATATTGCATGGGGGACATTGTGCTGGTTGTCTTGTATAGGTGACTTCCAAGTCAGTCGTGTTGCATGGGGGACATTGTGCTGGTGGCCATGTTCTATAGGTGACTTCCAAGTCAACCATATTGCATGGGGGACATTGTGCTGGTTGCCATGTTGTATAGGTGACTTCCAAGTGAGCCATATTGCTTGGGGGACATTGTGCTGGTTGCCATGTTGTATAGGTGACTTCCAAGTCAGCCATATTGCATGGGGGACATTGTGCTGGTGGCCATGTTCTATAGGTGACTTCCAAGTCAGCCATATTGCATTTGGGACATTGTGCTGGTTGTATTGTATAGGTGACTTCCAAGTCAGCCATATTGCATGGGGGACATTGTGCTGGTTGTATTGTATAGGTGACTTCCAAGTGAGCCATATTGCTTGGGGGACATTGTGCTGGTGGCCATGTTCTATAGGTGACTTCCAAGTCAGCCATATTGCATGGGGGACATTGTGCTGGTTGCATTGTCCTATAGGTGACTTCCAAGTCAGCCATATTGCATGGGGGACATTGTGCTGGTGGCCATGTTCTATAGTTGACTTCCAAGTCAGCCATATTGCATGGGGGACATTGTGCTGGTTGTCTTGTATAGGTGACTTCCAAGTCAGCCATATTGCATGTGGGACATTGTGCTGGTGGCCATGTTCTATAGGTGACTTCCAAGTCAGCCATATTGCTTGGGGGGCATTGTGCTGGTTGCCATGTTGTATAGGTGACTTCCAAGTCAGGCATATTGCATAGGGGACATGGTGCTGGTTGCCATGTTGTATAGGTGACTTCCAAGTCAGGCATATTGCATGGGGGACATGGTGCTGGTTGCCATGTTGTATAGGTGACTTCCAAGTGAGCCATATTGCTTGGGGGACATTGTGCTGGTTGTGTTGTATAGGTGACTTCCAAGTCAGCCATATTGCATGGGGGACATTGTGCTGGTTGCCATGTTGTATAGGTGACTTCCAAGTCAGGCATATTGCATGGGGGACATGGTGCTGGTTGCCATGTTGTATAGGTGACTTCCAAGTGAGCCATATTGCTTGGGGGACATTGTGCTGGTTGCCATGTTGTATAGGTGACTTCCAAGTCAGCCATATTGCATGGGGGACATTGTGCTGGTGGCCATGTTCTATAGGTGACTTCCAAGTCAGCCATATTGCATTTGGGACATTGTGCTGGTTGTATTGTATAGGTGACTTCCAAGTCAGCCATATTGCATGGGGGACATTGTGCTGGTTGTATTGTATAGGTGACTTCCAAGTCAGGCATATTGCATGGGGGACATTGTGCTGGTTGCATTGTCCTATAGGTGACTTCCAAGTCAGCCATATTGCATGGGGGACATTGTGCTGGTGGCCATGTTCTATAGTTGACTTCCAAGTCAGCCATATTGCATGGGGGACATTGTGCTGGTTGTCTTGTATAGGTGACTTCCAAGTCAGCCATATTGCATGTGGGACATTGTGCTGGTGGCCATGTTCTATAGGTGACTTCCAAGTCAGCCATATTGCTTGGGGGACATTGTGCTGGTTGCCATGTTGTATAGGTGACTTCCAAGTCAGGCATATTGCATGGGGGACATGGTGCTGGTTGCCATGTTGTATAGGTGACTTCCAAGTCAGGCATATTGCATGGGGGACATGGTGCTGGTTGCCATGTTGTATAGGTGACTTCCAAGTGAGCCATATTGCTTGGGGGACATTGTGCTGGTTGTGTTGTATAGGTGACTTCCAAGTCAGCCATATTGCATGGGGGACATTGTGCTGGTTGCCATGTTGTATAGGTGACTTCCAAGTCAGGCATATTGCATGGGGGACATGGTGCTGGTTGCCATGTTGTATAGGTGACTTCCAAGTGAGCCATATTGCTTGGGGGACATTGTGCTGGTTGTGTTGTATAGGTGACTTCCAAGTCAGCCATATTGCATGGGGGACATTGTGCTGGTTGCCATGTTGTATAGGTGACTTCCAAGTCAGGCATATTGCATGGGGGACATGGTGCTGGTTGCCATGTTGTATAGGTGACTTCCAAGTGAGCCATATTGCTTGGGGGACATTGTGCTGGTTGTGTTGTATAGGTGACTTCCAAGTCAGCCATATTGCATGGGGGACATTGTGCTGGTTGTCTTGTATAGGTGACTTCCAAGTCAGCCATATTGCATGGGGGACATTGTGCTGGTTGTGTTGTATAGGTGACTTCCAAATCAGCCATATTGCATGAGGGACATTGTGCTGGTTGTATTGTATAGGTGACTTCCAAGTCAGCCATATTGCATGGGGGACATTGTGCTTGTTGTATTGTATAGGTGACTTCCAAGTCAGCCATATTGCATGGGGGACATTGTGCTGGTGGCCATGTCGTATAGGTGACTTCCAAGTCAGCCATATTGCATGGCGGACATTGTGCTGGTTGTCTTGTATAGGTGACTTCCAAGTCAGCCATATTGCTTGGGGGACGTTGTGCTGGTTGTATTGTATAGGTGACTTCCAAGTGAGCCATATTGCTTGGGGGACATTGTGCTGGTGGCCATGTTCTATAGGTGACTTCCAAGTCAGCCATATTGCATGGGGGACATTGTGCTGGTTGCATTGTCCTATAGGTGACTTCCAAGTCAGCCATATTGCATGGGGGACATTGTGCTGGTGGCCATGTTCTATAGGTGACTTCCAAGTCAGCCATATTGCATGGGGGACATTGTGCTGGTTGTCTTGTATAGGTGACTTCCAAGTCAGCCATATTGCATGGGGGACATTGTGCTGGTGGCCATGTTCTATAGGTGACTTCCAAGTCAGCCATATTGCTTGGGGGACATTGTGCTGGTTGTATTGTATAGGTGACTTCCAAGTCAGCCATATTGCATGGGGGACATTGTGCTGGTTGCCATGTTGTATAGGTGACTTCCAAGTCAGCCATATTGCATGGGGGACATTGTGCTGGTTGTCTTGTATAGGTGACTTCCAAGTCAGCCATATTGCATGGGGGACATTGTGCTGCTTGCCATGTTGTATAGGTGACTTCCAAGTCAGGCATATTGCATGGGGGACATTGTGCTGGTTGCCATGTTGTATAGGTGACTTCCAAGTGAGCCATATTGCTTGGGGGACATTGTGCTGGTTGTGTTGTATAGGTGTCTTCCAAGTCAGCCATATTGCATGGGGGACATTGTGCTGGTTGTCTTGTATAGGTGACTTCCAAGTCAGTCGTGTTGCATGGGGGACATTGTGCTGGTGGCCATGTTCTATAGGTGACTTCCAAGTCAACCATTTTGCATGGGGGACATTGTGCTGGTTGCCATGTTGTATAGGTGACTTCCAAGTGAGCCATATTGCTTGGGGGACATTGTGCTGGTTGCCATGTTGTATAGGTGACTTCCAAGTCAGCCATATTGCATGGGGGACATTGTGCTGGTGGCCATATTCTATAGGTGACTTCCAAGTCAGCCATATTGCTTGGAGGACATTGTGCTGGTTGTCTTGTATAGGTGACTTCCAAGTCAGCCATATTGCATGGGGGACATTGTGCTGGTTGTCTTGTATAGGTGACTTCCAAGTCAGCCATATTGCTTGGCGGACATTGTGCTGGTTGTCTTGTATAGGTGACTTCCAAGTCAGCCATATTACATGGGGGAAATTGTGCTGGTTGCCATGTTGTATAGGTGACTTCCAAGTCAGCCATATTGCATGGGGGACATTGTGCTGGTTGCCATTTTGTATAGGTGACTTTCAAGTGAGCCATATTGCATGGGGGACATTGTGCTGGTTGTGTTGTATAGGTGACTTCCAAGTCAGCCATATTGCATGGGGGACATTGTGCTGGTTGTGTTGTATAGGTGACTTCCAAGTTAGCCATATTGCATGGGGGACATTGTGCTGGTTGTATTGTATAGGTGACTTCCAAGTCAGCCATATTGCATGGGGGACATTGTGCTGGTTGTATTGTATAGGTGACTTCCAAGTGAGCCATATTGCATGGGGGACATTGTGCTGGTGGCCATGTTCTATAGGTGACTTCCAAGTCAGCCATATTGCATGGGGGACATTTGTGCTGGTTGTGTTGTTTAGGTGACTTCCAAGTCAGCCATATTGCATGGGGGACATTGTGCTGGTTGTGTTGTATAGGTGACTTCCAAGTCAGCCATATTGCATGGGGGACATTGTGCTGGTTGTATTGTATAGGTGACTTCCAAGTCAGCCATATTGCATGGGGGACATTGTGCTGGTTGTATTGTATAGGTGACTTCCAAGTCAGCCATATTGCATGGGGGACATTTTGCTGGTTGTCTTGTATAGGTGACTTCCAAGTCAGCCATATTGCTTGGGGGACATTGTGCTGGTTGCCATTTTCTATAGGTGACTTCCAATTCAGCCATATTGCATGGGGGACATTGTGCTGGTGGCCATGTTCTATAGGTGACTTCCAAGTCAGCCATATTGCATGGGGGACATTGTGCTGGTTGTATTGTATAGGTGACTTCCAAGTCAGCCATATTGCATGGGGGACATTGTGCTGCTTGCCATGTTGTATAGGTGACTTCCAAGTCAGGCATATTGCATGGGGGACATTGTGCTGGTTGCCATGTTGTATAGGTGACTTCCAAGTGAGCCATATTGCTTGGGGGACATTGTGCTGGTTGTGTTGTATAGGTGTCTTCCAAGTCAGCCATATTGCATGGGGGACATTGTGCTGGTTGTCTTGTATAGGTGACTTCCAAGTCAGTCGTGTTGCATGGGGGACATTGTGCTGGTGGCCATGTTCTATAGGTGACTTCCAAGTCAACCATATTGCATGGGGGACATTGTGCTGGTTGCCGTGTTGTATAGGTGACTTCCAAGTGAGCCATATTGCTTGGGGGACATTGTGCTGGTTGCCATGTTGTATAGGTGACTTCCAAGTCAGCCATATTGCATGGGGGGCATTGTGCTGGTGGCCATGTTCTATAGGTGACTTCCAAGTCAGCCATATTGCATTTGGGACATTGTGCTGGTTGTATTGTATAGGTGACTTCCAAGTCAGCCATATTGCATGGGGGACATTGTGCTGGTTGTATTGTATAGGTGACTTCCAAGTGAGCCATATTGCTTGGGGGACATTGTGCTGGTGGCCATGTTCTATAGGTGACTTCCAAGTCAGCCATATTGCATGGGGGACATTGTGCTGGTTGCATTGTCCTATAGGTGACTTCCAAGTCAGCCATATTGCATGGGGGACATTGTGCTGGTGGCCATGTTCTATAGTTGACTTCCAAGTCAGCCATATTGCATGGGGGACATTGTGCTGGTTGTCTTGTATAGGTGACTTCCAAGTCAGCCATATTGCATGTGGGACATTGTGCTGGTGGCCATGTTCTATAGGTGACTTCCAAGTCAGCCATATTGCTTGGGGGACATTGTGCTGGTTGCCATGTTGTATAGGTGACTTCCAAGTCAGGCATATTGCATGGGGGACATGGTGCTGGTTGCCATGTTGTATAGGTGACTTCCAAGTCAGGCATATTGCATGGGGGACATGGTGCTGGTTGCCATGTTGTATAGGTGACTTCCAAGTGAGCCATATTGCTTGGGGGACATTGTGCTGGTTGTGTTGTATAGGTGACTTCCAAGTCAGCCATATTGCATGGGGTACATTGTGCTGGTTGCCATGTTGTATAGGTGACTTCCAAGTCAGGCATATTGCATGGGGGACATGGTGCTGGTTGCCATGTTGTATAGGTGACTTCCAAGTGAGCCATATTGCTTGGGGGACATTGTGCTGGTTGTGTTGTATAGGTGACTTCCAAGTCAGCCATATTGCATGGGGGACATTGTGCTGGTTGCCATGTTGTATAGGTGACTTCCAAGTCAGGCATATTGCATGGGGGACATGGTGCTGGTTGCCATGTTGTATAGGTGACTTCCAAGTGAGCCATATTGCTTGGGGGACATTGTGCTGGTTGTGTTGTATAGGTGACTTCCAAGTCAGCCATATTGCATGGGGGACATTGTGCTGGTTGTCTTGTATAGGTGACTTCCAAGTCAGCCATATTGCATGGGGGACATTGTGCTGGTTGTGTTGTATAGGTGACTTCCAAATCAGCCATATTGCATGAGGGACATTGTGCTGGTTGTATTGTATAGGTGACTTCCAAGTCAGCCATATTGCATGGGGGACATTGTGCTTGTTGTATTGTATAGGTGACTTCCAAGTCAGCCATATTGCATGGGGGACATTGTGCTGGTGGCCATGTCGTATAGGTGACTTCCAAGTCAGCCATATTGCATGGGGGACATTGTGCTGGTTGTCTTGTATAGGTGACTTCCAAGTCAGCCATATTGCTTGGGGGACGTTGTGCTGGTTGTATTGTATAGGTGACTTCCAAGTGAGCCATATTGCTTGGGGGACATTGTGCTGGTGGCCATGTTCTATAGGTGACTTCCAAGTCAGCCATATTGCATGGGGGACATTGTGCTGGTTGCATTGTCCTATAGGTGACTTCCAAGTCAGCCATATTGCATGGGGGACATTGTGCTGGTGGCCATGTTCTATAGGTGACTTCCAAGTCAGCCATATTGCATGGGGGACATTGTGCTGGTTGTCTTGTATAGGTGACTTCCAAGTCAGCCATATTGCATGGGGGACATTGTGCTGGTGGCCATGTTCTATAGGTGACTTCCAAGTCAGCCATATTGCTTGGGGGACATTGTGCTGGTTGTATTGTATAGGTGACTTCCAAGTCAGCCATATTGCATGGGGGACATTGTGCTGGTTGCCATGTTGTATAGGTGACTTCCAAGTCAGCCATATTGCATGGGGGACATTGTGCTGGTTGTCTTGTATAGGTGACTTCCAAGTCAGCCATATTGCATGGGGGACATTGTGCTGCTTGCCATGTTGTATAGGTGACTTCCAAGTCAGGCATATTGCATGGGGGACATTGTGCTGGTTGCCATGTTGTATAGGTGACTTCCAAGTGAGCCATATTGCTTGGGGGACATTGTGCTGGTTGTGTTGTATAGGTGTCTTCCAAGTCAGCCATATTGCATGGGGGACATTGTGCTGGTTGTCTTGTATAGGTGACTTCCAAGTCAGTCGTGTTGCATGGGGGACATTGTGCTGGTGGCCATGTTCTATAGGTGACTTCCAAGTCAACCATTTTGCATGGGGGACATTGTGCTGGTTGCCATGTTGTATAGGTGACTTCCAAGTGAGCCATATTGCTTGGGGGACATTGTGCTGGTTGCCATGTTGTATAGGTGACTTCCAAGTCAGCCATATTGCATGGGGGACATTGTGCTGGTGGCCATATTCTATAGGTGACTTCCAAGTCAGCCATATTGCTTGGAGGACATTGTGCTGGTTGTCTTGTATAGGTGACTTCCAATTCAGCCATATTGCATGGGGGACATTGTGCTGGTTGTCTTCTATAGGTGACTTCCAAGTCAGCCATATTGCTTGGCGGACATTGTGCTGGTTGTCTTGTATAGGTGACTTCCAAGTCAGCCATATTACATGGGGGAAATTGTGCTGGTTGCCATGTTGTATAGGTGACTTCCAAGTCAGCCATATTGCATGGGGGACATTGTGCTGGTTGCCATTTTGTATAGGTGACTTTCAAGTGAGCCATATTGCATGGGGGACATTGTGCTGGTTGTGTTGTATAGGTGACTTCCAAGTCAGCCATATTGCATGGGGGACATTGTGCTGGTTGTGTTGTATAGGTGACTTCCAAGTTAGCCATATTGCATGGGGGACATTGTGCTGGTTGTATTGTATAGGTGACTTCCAAGTCAGCCATATTGCATGGGGGACATTGTGCTGGTTGTATTGTATAGGTGACTTCCAAGTGAGCCATATTGCATGGGGGACATTGTGCTGGTGGCCATGTTCTATAGGTGACTTCCAAGTCAGCCATATTGCATGGGGGACATTTGTGCTGGTTGTGTTGTTTAGGTGACTTCCAAGTCAGCCATATTGCATGGGGGACATTGTGCTGGTTGTGTTGTATAGGTGACTTCCAAGTCAGCCATATTGCATGGGGGACATTGTGCTGGTTGTATTGTATAGGTGACTTCCAAGTCAGCCATATTGCATGGGGGACATTGTGCTGGTTGTATTGTATAGGTGACTTCCAAGTCAGCCATATTGCATGGGGGACATTTTGCTGGTTGTCTTGTATAGGTGACTTCCAAGTCAGCCATATTGCTTGGGGGACATTGTGCTGGTTGCCATTTTCTATAGGTGACTTCCAATTCAGCCATATTGCATGGGGGACATTGTGCTGGTGGCCATGTTCTATAGGTGACTTCCAAGTCAGCCATATTGCATTTGGGACATTGTGCTGGTTGTATTGTATAGGTGACTTCCAAGTCAGCCATATTGCATGGGGGACATTGTGCTGGTTGTATTGTATAGGTGACTTCCAAGTGAGCCATATTGCTTGGGGGACATTGTGCTGGTGGCCATGTTCTATAGGTGACTTCCAAGTCAGCCATATTGCATGGGGGACATTGTGCTGGTTGCATTGTCCTATAGGTGACTTCCAAGTCAGCCATATTGCATGGGGGACATTGTGCTGGTGGCCATGTTCTATAGTTGACTTCCAAGTCAGCCATATTGCATGGGGGACATTGTGCTGGTTGTCTTGTATAGGTGACTTCCAAGTCAGCCATATTGCATGTGGGACATTGTGCTGGTGGCCATGTTCTATAGGTGACTTCCAAGTCAGCCATATTGCTTGGGGGACATTGTGCTGGTTGTATTGTATAGGTGACTTCCAAGTCAGCCATATTGCATGGGGGACATTGTGCTGGTTGCCATGTTGTATAGGTGACTTCCAAGTCAGGCATATTGCATGGGGGACATTGTGCTGGTTGCCATGTTGTATAGGTGACTTCCAAGTGAGCCATATTGCTTGGGGGACATTGTGCTGGTTGTGTTGTATAGGTGACTTCCAAGTCAGCCATATTGCATGGGGGACATTGTGCTGGTTGTCTTGTATAGGTGACTTCCAAGTCAGCCATATTGCATGGGGGACATTGTGCTGGTTGTGTTGTATAGGTGACTTCCAAATCAGCCATATTGCATGAGGGACATTGTGCTGGTTGTATTGTATAGGTGACTTCCAAGTCAGCCATATTGCATGGGGGACATTGTGCTTGTTGTATTGTATAGGTGACTTCCAAGTCAGCCATATTGCATGGGGGACATTGTGCTGGTGGCCATGTCGTATAGGTGACTTCCAAGTCAGCCATATTGCATGGGGGACATTGTGCTGGTTGTCTTGTATAGGTGACTTCCAAGTCAGCCATATTGCTTGGGGGACGTTGTGCTGGTTGTATTGTATAGGTGACTTCCAAGTGAGCCATATTGCTTGGGGGACATTGTGCTGGTGGCCATGTTCTATAGGTGACTTCCAAGTCAGCCATATTGCATGGGGGACATTGTGCTGGTTGCATTGTCCTATAGGTGACTTCCAAGTCAGCCATATTGCATGGGGGACATTGTGCTGGTGGCCATGTTCTATAGGTGACTTCCAAGTCAGCCATATTGCATGGGGGACATTGTGCTGGTTGTCTTGTATAGGTGACTTCCAAGTCAGCCATATTGCATGGGGGACATTGTGCTGGTGGCCATGTTCTATAGGTGACTTCCAAGTCAGCCATATTGCTTGGGGGACATTGTGCTGGTTGTATTGTATAGGTGACTTCCAAGTCAGCCATATTGCATGGGGGACATTGTGCTGGTTGCCATGTTGTATAGGTGACTTCCAAGTCAGCCATATTGCATGGGGGACATTGTGCTGGTTGTCTTGTATAGGTGACTTCCAAGTCAGCCAAATTGCATGGGGGACATTGTGCTGCTTGCCATGTTGTATAGGTGACTTCCAAGTCAGGCATATTGCATGGGGGACATTGTGCTGGTTGCCATGTTGTATAGGTGACTTCCAAGTGAGCCATATTGCTTGGGGGACATTGTGCTGGTTGTGTTGTATAGGTGTCTTCCAAGTCAGCCATATTGCATGGGGGACATTGTGCTGGTTGTCTTGTATAGGTGACTTCCAAGTCAGTCGTGTTGCATGGGGGACATTGTGCTGGTGGCCATGTTCTATAGGTGACTTCCAAGTCAACCATATTGCATGGGGGACATTGTGCTGGTTGCCATGTTGTATAGGTGACTTCCAAGTGAGCCATATTGCTTGGGGGACATTGTGCTGGTTGCCATGTTGTATAGGTGACTTCCAAGTCAGCCATATTGCATGGGGGACATTGTGCTGGTGGCCATATTCTATAGGTGACTTCCAAGTCAGCCAAATTGCTTGGAGGACATTGTGCTGGTTGTCTTGTATAGGTGACTTCCAAGTCAGCCATATTGCATGGGGGACATTGTGCTGGTTGTCTTATATAGGTGACTTCCAAGTCAGCCATATTGCTTGGCGGACATTGTGCTGGTTGTCTTGTATAGGTGACTTCCAAGTCAGCCATATTACATGGGGAAATTGTGCTGGTTGCCATGTTGTATAGGTGACTTCCAAGTCAGCCATATTGCATGGGGGACATTGTGCTGGTTGCCATTTTGTATAGGTGACTTTCAAGTGAGCCATATTGCATGGGGGACATTGTGCTGGTTGTGTTGTATAGGTGACTTCCAAGTCAGCCATATTGCATGGGGGACATTGTGCTGGTTGTGTTGTATAGGTGACTTCCAAGTTAGCCATATTGCATGGGGGACATTGTGCTGGTTGTATTGTATAGGTGACTTCCAAGTCAGCCATATTGCATGGGGGACATTGTGCTGGTTGTATTGTATAGGTGACTTCCAAGTGAGCCATATTGAATGGGGGACATTGTGCTGGTGGCCATGTCGTATAGGTGACTTCCAAGTCAGCCATATTGCATGGGGGACATTGTGCTGGTTGTCTTGTATAGGTGACTTCCAAGTCAGCCATATTGCTTGGGGGACGTTGTGCTGGTTGTATTGTATAGGTGACTTCCAAGTGAGCCATATTGCTTGGGGGACATTGTGCTGGTGGCCATGTTCTATAGGTGACTTCCAAGTCAGCCATATTGCATGGGGGACATTGTGCTGGTTGCATTGTCCTATAGGTGACTTCCAAGTCAGCCATATTGCATGGGGGACATTGTGCTGGTGGCCATGTTCTATAGGTGACTTCCAAGTCAGCCATATTGCATGGGGGACATTGTGCTGGTTGTCTTGTATAGGTGACTTCCAAGTCAGCCATATTGCATGGGGGACATTGTGCTGGTGGCCATGTTCTATAGGTGACTTCCAAGTCAGCCATATTGCTTGGGGGACATTGTGCTGGTTGTATTGTATAGGTGACTTCCAAGTCAGCCATATTGCATGGGGGACATTGTGCTGGTTGCCATGTTGTATAGGTGACTTCCAAGTCAGCCATATTGCATGGGGGACATTGTGCTGGTTGTCTTGTATAGGTGACTTCCAAGTCAGCCATATTGCATGGGGGACATTGTGCTGCTTGCCATGTTGTATAGGTGACTTCCAAGTCAGGCATATTGCATGGGGGACATTGTGCTGGTTGCCATGTTGTATAGGTGACTTCCAAGTGAGCCATATTGCTTGGGGGACATTGTGCTGGTTGTGTTGTATAGGTGTCTTCCAAGTCAGCCATATTGCATGGGGGACATTGTGCTGGTTGTCTTGTATAGGTGACTTCCAAGTCAGTCGTGTTGCATGGGGGACATTGTGCTGGTGGCCATGTTCTATAGGTGACTTCCAAGTCAACCATATTGCATGGGGGACATTGTGCTGGTTGCCATGTTGTATAGGTGACTTCCAAGTGAGCCATATTGCTTGGGGGACATTGTGCTGGTTGCCATGTTGTATAGGTGACTTCCAAGTCAGCCATATTGCATGGGGGACATTGTGCTGGTGGCCATATTCTATAGGTGACTTCCAAGTCAGCCATATTGCTTGGAGGACATTGTGCTGGTTGTCTTGTATAGGTGACTTCCAAGTCAGCCATATTGCATGGGGGACATTGTGCTGGTTGTCTTGTATAGGTGACTTCCAAGTCAGCCATATTGCTTGGCGGACATTGTGCTGGTTGTCTTGTATAGGTGACTTCCAAGTCAGCCATATTACATGGGGGAAATTGTGCTGGTTGCCATGTTGTATAGGTGACTTCCAAGTCAGCCATATTGCATGGGGGACATTGTGCTGGTTGCCATTTTGTATAGGTGACTTTCAAGTGAGCCATATTGCATGGGGGACATTGTGCTGGTTGTGTTGTATAGGTGACTTCCAAGTCAGCCATATTGCATGGGGGACATTGTGCTGGTTGTGTTGTATAGGTGACTTCCAAGTTAGCCATATTGCATGGGGGACATTGTGCTGGTTGTATTGTATAGGTGACTTCCAAGTCAGCCATATTGCATGGGGGACATTGTGCTGGTTGTATTGTATAGGTGACTTCCAAGTGAGCCATATTGCATGGGGGACATTGTGCTGGTGGCCATGTTCTATAGGTGACTTCCAAGTCAGCCATATTGCATGGGGGACATTTGTGCTGGTTGTGTTGTTTAGGTGACTTCCAAGTCAGCCATATTGCATGGGGGACATTGTGCTGGTTGTGTTGTATAGGTGACTTCCAAGTCAGCCATATTGCATGGGGGACATTGTGCTGGTTGTATTGTATAGGTGACTTCCAAGTCAGCCATATTGCATGGGGGACATTGTGCTGGTTGTATTGTATAGGTGACTTCCAAGTCAGCCATATTGCATGGGGGACATTTTGCTGGTTGTCTTGTATAGGTGACTTCCAAGTCAGCCATATTGCTTGGGGGACATTGTGCTGGTTGTCATTTTCTATAGGTGACTTCCAATTCAGCCATATTGCATGGGGGACATTGTGCTGGATGTATTTTATAGGTGACTTCCAAGTCAGCCATATTGCATGGGGGACATTGTGCTGGTTGTATGTATAGGTGACTTCCAAGTCAGCCATATTGCATGGGGGACATTGTGCTGGTTGTCTTGTATAGGTGACTTCCAAGTCAGCCATATTGCTTGGGGGACATTGTGCTGGTTGCCATGTTCTATAGGTGACTTCCAAGTCAGCCATATTGCTTGGGGGACATTGTGCTGGTGGCCATGTTCTATAGGTGACTTCCAAGTCAGCCATATTGCTTGGGGAACATTGTGCTGGTTGCCATGTTGTATAGGTGACTTCCAAGTCAGCCATATTGCATGGGGGACATTGTGCTGGTGGCCATGTTCTATAGGTGACTTCCAAGTCAGCCATATTGCATGGGGGACATTGTGCTGGTTGTCTTGTATAGGTGACTTCCAAGTCAGCCATATTGCATGGGGGACATTGTGCTGGTGGCCATGTTCTATAGGTGACTTCCAAGTCAGCCATATTGCTTGGGGGACATTGTGCTGGTTGCCATGTTGTATAGGTGACTTCCAAGTGAGCCATATTGCTTGGGGGACATTGTGCTGGTTGTGTTGTATAGGTGACTTCCAAGTCAGCCATATTGCATGGGGGACATTGTGCTGGTCGTCTTGTATAGGTGACTTCCAAGTCAGCCGTGTTGCATCGGGGACATTGTGCTGGTTGCCATGTTCTATAGGTGACTTCCAAGTCAGCCATATTGCTTGGGGGACATTGTGCTGGTTGCCATGTTGTATAGGTGACTTCCAAGTCAGCCATATTGCTTGGAGGACATTGTGCTGGTTGCATGTTGTATAGGTGACTTCCAAGTCAGCCATATTGCATGGGGGACATTGTGCTGGTGGCCATGTTCTATAGGTGACTTCCAAGTCAGCCATATTGCATGGGGGACATTGTGCTGGTTGTCTTGTATAGGTGACTTCCAAGTCAGCCATATTGCATGGGGGACATTGTGCTGGTTGTGTTGTATAGGTGACTTCCAAATCAGCCATATTGCATGGGGGACATTGTGCTGGTTGTATTGTATAGGTGACTTCCAAGTCAGCCATATTGCATGGGGGACATTGTGCTGGTGGCCATGTCCTATAGGTGACTTCCTAGTGAGCCATATTGCATGGGGGACATTGTGCTGGTTGTCTTGTATAGGTGACTTCCAAGTCAGCCATATTGCTTTCGGGACATTGTGCTGGTTGTATTGTATAGGTGACTTCCAAGTCAGCCATATTGCATGGGGGACATTGTGCTGGTTGCCATGTTGTATAGGTGACTTCCAAGTCAGCCATATTGCATGGGGGACATTGTGCTGGTTGTATTGTATAGGTGACTTCCAAGTCAGCCATATTGCATGGGGGACATTGTGCTGGTTGTATTGTATAGGTGACTTCCAAGTCAGCCATATTGCATGGGGGACATTTTGCTGGTTGTCTTGTATAGGTGACTTCCAAGTCAGCCATATTGCTTGGGGGACATTGTGCTGGTTGCCATTTTCTATAGGTGACTTCCAATTCAGCCATATTGCATGGGGGACATTGTGCTGGATGTATTTTATAGGTGACTTCCAAGTCAGCCATATTGCATGGGGGACATTGTGCTGGTTGTATGTATAGGTGACTTCCAAGTCAGCCATATTGCATGGGGGACATTGTGCTGGTTGTCTTGTATAGGTGACTTCCAAGTCAGCCATATTGCTTGGGGGACATTGTGCTGGTTGCCATGTTCTATAGGTGACTTCCAAGTCAGCCATATTGCTTGGGGGACATTGTGCTGGTGGCCATGTTCTATAGGTGACTTCCAAGTCAGCCATATTGCTTGGGGGACATTGTGCTGGTTGCCATTTTGTATAGGTGACTTCCAAGTCAGCCATATTGCATGGGGGACATTGTGCTGGTGGCCATGTTCTATAGGTGACTTCCAAGTCAGCCATATTGCATGGGGGACATTGTGCTGGTTGTCTTGTATAGGTGACTTCCAAGTCAGCCATATTGCATGGGGGACATTGTGCTGGTGGCCATGTTCTATAGGTGACTTCCAAGTCAGCCATATTGCTTGGGGGACATTGTGCTGGTTGCCATGTTGTATAGGTGACTTCCAAGTGAGCCATATTGCTTGGGGGACATTGTGCTGGTTGTGTTGTATAGGTGACTTCCAAGTCAGCCATATTGCATGGGGGACATTGTGCTGGTCGTCTTGTATAGGTGACTTCCAAGTCAGCCGTGTTGCATCGGGGACATTGTGCTGGTTGCCATGTTCTATAGGTGACTTCCAAGTCAGCCATATTGCTTGGGGGACATTGTGCTGGTTGCCATGTTGTATAGGTGACTTCCAAGTCAGCCATATTGCTTGGAGGACATTGTGCTGGTTGCATGTTGTATAGGTGACTTCCAAGTCAGCCATATTGCATGGGGGACATTGTGCTGGTGGCCATGTTCTATAGGTGACTTCCAAGTCAGCCATATTGCATGGGGGACATTGTGCTGGTTGTCTTGTATAGGTGACTTCCAAGTCAGCCATATTGCATGGGGGACATTGTGCTGGTTGTGTTGTATAGGTGACTTCCAAATCAGCCATATTGCATGGGGGACATTGTGCTGGTTGTATTGTATAGGTGACTTCCAAGTCAGCCATATTGCATGGGGGACATTGTGCTGGTGGCCATGTCCTATAGGTGACTTCCTAGTGAGCCATATTGCATGGGGGACATTGTGCTGGTTGTCTTGTATAGGTGACTTCCAAGTCAGCCATATTGCTTTCGGGACATTGTGCTGGTTGTATTGTATAGGTGACTTCCAAGTCAGCCATATTGCATGGGGGACATTGTGCTGGTTGCCATGTTGTATAGGTGACTTCCAAGTCAGCCATATTGCATGGGGGACATTGTGCTGGTGGCCATGTTCTATAGGTGACTTCCAAGTCAGCCATATTGCATGGGGGACATTGTGCTGGTTGTGTTGTATAGGTGACTTCCAAGTCAGCCATATTGCATGGGGGACATTGTGCTGGTTGTATTGTATAGGTGACTTCCAAGTCAGCCATATTGCATGGGGGACATTGTGCTGGTGGCCATGTTCTATAGGTGACTTCCAAGTCAGCCATATTGCATGGGGGACATTGTGCTGGTTGTCTTGTATAGGTGACTTCCAAGTCAGCCATATTGCATGGGGGACATTGTGCTGGTGGCCATGTTCTATAGGTGACTTCCAAGTCAGCCATATTGCTTGGGGGACATTGTGCTGGTTGCCATGTTGTATAGGTGACTTCCAAGTGAGCCATATTGCTTGGGGGACATTGTGCTGGTTGTGTTGTATAGGTGACTTCCAAGTCAGCCATATTGCATGGGGGACATTGTGCTGGTCGTCTTGTATAGGTGACTTCCAAGTCAGCCGTGTTGCATCGGGGACATTGTGCTGGTTGCCATGTTCTATAGGTGACTTCCAAGTCAGCCATATTGCTTGGGGGACATTGTGCTGGTTGCCATGTTGTATAGGTGACTTCCAAGTCAGCCATATTGCTTGGAGGACATTGTGCTGGTTGCATGTTGTATAGGTGACTTCCAAGTCAGCCATATTGCATGGGGGACATTGTGCTGGTGGCCATGTTCTATAGGTGACTTCCAAGTCAGCCATATTGCATGGGGGACATTGTGCTGGTTGTCTTGTATAGGTGACTTCCAAGTCAGCCATATTGCATGGGGGACATTGTGCTGGTTGTGTTGTATTGGTGACTTCCAAATCAGCCATATTGCATGGGGGACATTGTGCTGGTTGTATTGTATAGGTGACTTCCAAGTCAGCCATATTGCATGGGGGACATTGTGCTGGTGGCCATGTCCTATAGGTGACTTCCAAGTGAGCCATATTGCATGGGGGACATTGTGCTGGTTGTCTTGTATAGGTGAATTCCAAGTCAGCCATATTGCTTTCGGGACATTGTGCTGGTTGTATTGTATAGGTGACTTCCAAGTCAGCCATATTGCATGGGGGACATTGTGCTGGTTGCCATGTTGTATAGGTGACTTCCAAGTCAGCCATATTGCATGGGGGACATTGTGCTGGTGGCCATGTTCTATAGGTGACTTCCAAGTCAGCCATATTGCATGGGGGACATTGTGCTGGTTGTGTTGTATAGGTGACTTCCAAGTCAGCCATATTGCATGGGGGACATTGTGCTGGTTGTATTGTATAGGTGACTTCCAAGTCAGCCATATTGCATGGGGGACATTGTGCTGGTTGTATTGTATAGGTAACTTCCAAGTCAGCCATATTGCATGGGGGACATTGTGCTGGTTGTCTTGTATAGGTGACATCCAAGTCAGCCATATTGCTTGGGGGACATTGTGCTGGTTGCCATTTTCTATAGGTGACTTCCAATTCAGCCATATTGCATGGGGGACATTGTGCTGGTTGTATTGTATAGGTGACTTCCAAGTCAGCCATATTGCATGGGGGACATTGTGCTGGTTGTATGTATAGGTGACTTCCAAGTCAGCCATATTGCATGGGGGACATTGTGCTGGTTGTATTGTATAGGTGACTTCCAAGTCAGCCATATTGCATGGGGGACATTGTGCTGGTGGCCATGTTCTATAGGTGACTTCCAAGTCAGCCATATTGCATGGGGGACATTGTGCTGGTTGTCTTGTATAGGTGACTTCCAAGTCAGCCATATTGCATGGGGGACATTGTGCTGGTGGCCATGTTCTATAGGTGACTTCCAAGTCAGCCATATTGCTTGGGGGACATTGTGCTGGTTGCCATGTTGTATAGGTGACTTCCAAGTGAGCCATATTGCTTGGGGGACATTGTGCTGGTTGTGTTGTATAGGTGACTTCCAAGTCAGCCATATTGCATGGGGGACATTGTGCTGGTCGTCTTGTATAGGTGACTTCCAAGTCAGCCGTGTTGCATCGGGGACATTGTGCTGGTTGCCATGTTCTATAGGTGACTTCCAAGTCAGCCATATTGCTTGGGGGACATTGTGCTGGTTGCCATGTTGTATAGGTGACTTCCAAGTCAGCCATATTGCTTGGAGGACATTGTGCTGGTTGCATGTTGTATAGGTGACTTCCAAGTCAGCCATATTGCATGGGGGACATTGTGCTGGTGGCCATGTTCTATAGGTGACTTCCAAGTCAGCCATATTGCATGGGGGACATTGTGCTGGTTGTCTTGTATAGGTGACTTCCAAGTCAGCCATATTGCATGGGGGACATTGTGCTGGTTGTGTTGTATAGGTGACTTCCAAATCAGCCATATTGCATGGGGGACATTGTGCTGGTTGTATTGTATAGGTGACTTCCAAGTCAGCCATATTGCATGGGGGACATTGTGCTGGTGGCCATGTCCTATAGGTGACTTCCAAGTGAGCCATATTGCATGGGGGACATTGTGCTGGTTGTCTTGTATAGGTGACTTCCAAGTCAGCCATATTGCTTTCGGGACATTGTGCTGGTTGTATTGTATAGGTGACTTCCAAGTCAGCCATATTGCATGGGGGACATTGTGCTGGTTGCCATGTTGTATAGGTGACATCCAAGTCAGCCATATTGCATGGGGGACATTGTGCTGGTGGCCATGTTCTATAGGTGACTTCCAAGTCAGCCATATTGCATGGGGGACATTGTGCTGGTTGTGTTGTATAGGTGACTTCCAAGTCAGCCATATTGCATGGGGGACATTGTGCTGGTTGTATTGTATAGGTGACTTCCAAGTCAGCCATATTGCATGGGGGACATTGTGCTGGTTGTATTGTATAGGTAACTTCCAAGTCAGCCATATTGCATGGGGGACATTGTGCTGGTTGTCTTGTATAGGTGACATCCAAGTCAGCCATATTGCTTGGGGGACATTGTGCTGGTTGCCATTTTCTATAGGTGACTTCCAATTCAGCCATATTGCATGGGGGACATTGTGCTGGTTGTATTGTATAGGTGACTTCCAAGTCAGCCATATTGCATGGGGGACATTGTGCTGGTTGTATGTATAGGTGACTTCCAAGTCAGCCATATTGCATGGGGGACATTGTGCTGGTTGCCATGTCCTATAGGTGACTTCCAAGTCAGCCATATTGCATGGGGGACATTGTGCTGGTTGTCTTGTATAGGTGAATTCCAAGTCAGCCATATTGCTTGGGGGACATTGTGCTGGTTGTGTTGTATAGGTGACTTCCAAATCAGCCATATTGCATGGGGGACATTGTGCTGGTTGTATTGTATAGGTGACTTCCAAGTCAGCCATATTGCATGGGGGACATTGTGCTGGTGGCCATGTCCTATAGGTGACTTCCAAGTGAGCCATATTGCATGGGGGACATTGTGCTGGTTGTCTTGTATAGGTGACTTCCAAGTCAGCCATATTGCTTTCGGGACATTGTGCTGGTTGTATTGTATAGGTGACTTCCAAGTCAGCCATATTGCATGGGGGACATTGTGCTGGTTGCCATGTTGTATAGGTGACTTCCAAGTCAGCCATATTGCATGGGGGACATTGTGCTGGTGGCCATGTTCTATAGGTGACTTCCAAGTCAGCCATATTGCATGGGGGACATTGTGCTGGTTGTGTTGTATAGGTGACTTCCAAGTCAGCCATATTGCATGGGGGACATTGTGCTGGTTGTATTGTATAGGTGACTTCCAAGTCAGCCATATTGCATGGGGGACATTGTGCTGGTTGTATTGTATAGGTGACTTCCAAGTCAGCCATATTGCATGGGGGACATTGTGCTGGTTGTCTTGTATAGGTGACTTCCAAGTCAGCCATATTGCTTGGTGGACATTGTGCTGGTTGCCATTTTCTATAGGTGACTTCCAATTCAGCCATATTGCATGGGGGACATTGTGCTGGTTGTATTGTATAGGTGACTTCCAAGTCAGCCATATTGCATGGGGGACATTGTGCTGGTTGTATGTATAGGTGACTTCCAAGTCAGCCATATTGCATGGGGGACATTGTGCTGGTTGCCATGTCCTATAGGTGACTTCCAAGTCAGCCATATTGCATGGGGGACATTGTGCTGGTTGTCTTGTATAGGTGACTTCCAAGTCAGCCATATTGCTTGGGGGACATTGTGCTGGTGGCCATGTTCTATAGGTGACTTCCAAGTCAGCCATATTGCTTGGGGGACATTGTGCTGGTTGCCATGTTGTAAAGGTGACTTCCAAGTCAGCCATATTGCATGGGGGACATTGTGCTGGTGGCCATGTTCTATAGGTGACATCCAAGTCAGCCATATTGCATGGGGGACATTGTGCTGGTTGTCTTGTATAGGTGACTTCCAAGTCAGCCATATTGCATGGGGGACATTGTGCTGGTGGCCATGTTCTATAGGTGACTTCCAAGTCAGCCATATTGCTTGGGGGACATTGTGCTGGTTGTATTGTATAGGTGACTTCCAAGTCAGCCATATTGCATGGGGGACATTGTGCTGGTTGCAATGTTGTATAGGTGACTTCCAAGTGAGCCATATTGCTTGGGGGACATTGTGCTGGTTGTGTTGTATAGGTGACTTCCAAGTCAGCCATATTGCATGGGGGACATTGTGCTGGTTGTCTTGTATAGGTGACTTCCAAGTCAGCCGTGTTGCATGGGGGACATTGTGCTGGTGGCCATGTTGTATAGGTGACTTCCAAGTCAGCCATATTGCTTGGGGGACATTGTGCTGGTGGCCATGTTCTATAGGTGACTTCCAAGTCAGCCATATTGCATGGGGGACATTGTGCTGGTTGCCATGTTGTATTGGTGACTTATAAGTCAGCCATATTGCATCGGGGACATTGTGCTGGTTGCCATGTCCTATAGGTGACTTCCAAGTCAGCCATATTGCATGGGGGAAATTGTGCTGCTTGTCTTGTATAGGTGACTTTTAAGTCAGCCATATTGCTTGGGGGACATTGTGCTGGTTGCCATGTTCTATAGGTGACTTCCAAGTCAGCCATATTGCATTTGGGACATTGTGCTGGTTGTCTTGTATAGGTGACTTCCAAGTCAGCCATATTGCATGGGGGACATTGTGCTGGTTGTGTTTGTATAGGTGACTTCCAAATCAGCCATATTGCATCGGGGACATTGTGCTGGTTGTATTGTATAGGTGACTTCCAAGTCAGCCATATTGGATGGGGGACATTGTGCTGGTTGTCTTGTATAGGTGACTTCCAAGTCAGCCATATTGCTTGGGGGACATTGTGCTGGTTGTATTGTATAGGTGACTTCCAAGTCAGCCATATTGCATGGGGACATTGTGCTGGTTGTCTTGTATAGGTGACTTCCAAGTCAGCCATATTGCTTGGGGGACATTGTGCTGGTGGCCATGTTGTATAGGTGACTTCCAAGTCAGCCATATTGCTTGGGGGACATTGTGCTGGTTGCCATGTTCTATAGGTGACTTCCAAGTCAGCCATATTGCATGGGGGACATTGTGCTGGTTGTGTTGTATAGGTGAGTTCCAAGTCAGCCATATTGCATGGGGGACATTGTGCTGGTTGTGTTGTATAGGTGACTTCCAAGTCAGCCATATTGCATGGGGGACATTGTGCTGGTTGCCATGTTGTATAGGTGACTTCCAAGTGAGCCATATTGCTTGGGGGACATTGTGCTGGTTTGCCATGTTGTATAGGTGACTTCCAAGTCAGCCATATTGCATGGGGGACATTGTGCTGGTGGCCATGTTCTATAGGTGACTTCCAAGTCAGCCATATTGCATGGGGACATTGTGCTGGTTGTCTTGTATAGGTGACTTCCAAGTCAGCCATATTGCATGGGGGACATTGTGCTGGTTGCCATGTTGTATAGGTGACTTCCAAGTGAGCCATATTGCTTGGGGGACATTGTGCTGGTTGCCATGTTGTATAGGTGACTTCCAAGTCAGCCATATTGCATGGGGGACATTGTGCTGGTGGCCATGTTCTATAGGTGACTTCCAAGTCAGCCATATTGCATGGGGACATTGTGCTGGTTGTCTTGTATAGGTGACTTCCAAGTCAGCCATATTGCATGGGGGACATTGTGCTGGTTGCCATGTTGTATAGGTGACTTCCAAGTCAGCCATATTGCATGGGGGACATTGTGCTGGTTGCCATGTTGTATAGGTGACTTCCAAGTCAGCCATATTGCATGGGGGACATTGTGCTGGTTGTGTTGTATAGGTGACTTCCAAGTCAGCCATATTGCTTGGGGGACATTGTGCTGGTGGCCATGTTGTATAGGTGACTTCCAAGTCAGCCATATTGCTTGGGGGACATTGTGCTGGTTGCCATGTTCTATAGGTGACTTCCAAGTCAGCCATATTGCATGGGGGACATTGTGCTGGTTGTGTTGTATAGGTGAGTTCCAAGTCAGCCATATTGCATGGGGGACATTTTGCTGGTTGTGTTGTATAGGTGACTTCCAAGTCAGCCATATTGCATGGGGGACATTGTGCTGGTTGCCATGTTGTATAGGTGACTTCCAAGTGAGCCATATTGCTTGGGGGACATTGTGCTGGTTGCCATGTTGTATAGGTGACTTCCAAGTCAGCCATATTGCATGGGGGACACTGTGCTGGTGGCCATGTTCTATAGGTGACTTCCAAGTCAGCCATATTGCATGGGGACTTTGTGCTGGTTGTCTTGTATAGGTGACTTCCAAGTCAGCCATATTGCATGGGGGACATTGTGCTGGTTGCCATGTTGTATAGGTGACTTCCAAGTCAGCCATATTGCATGGGGGACATTGTGCTGGTTGTGTTGTATAGGTGTCTTCCAAGTCAGCCATATTGCTTGGGGGACATTGTGCTGGTGGCCATGTTGTATAGGTGACTTCCAAGTCAGCCATATTGCTTGGGGGACATTGTGCTGGTTGCCATGTTCTATAGGTGACTTCCAAGTCAGCCATATTGCATGGGGGACATTGTGCTGGTTGTGTTGTATAGGTGACTTCCAAGTCAGCCATATTGCTTGAGGGACATTGTGCTGGTGGCCATGTTGTATAGGTGACTTCCAAGTCAGCCATATTGCTTGGGGGACATTGTGCTGGTTGCCATGTTCTATAGGTGACTTCCAAGTCAGCCATATTGCATGGGGGACATTGTGCTGGTTGTGTTGTATAGGTGACTTCTAAGTCAGCCATATTGCATGGGGGACATTGTGCTGGTTGTGTTGTATAGGTGACTTCCAAGTCAGCCATATTGCATGGGGGACATTGTGCTGGTTGTATTGCATAGGTGACTTCCAAGTCAGCCATATTGCATGGGGGACATTGTGCTGGTTGCCATGTTGTATAGGTGACTTCCAAGTCAGCCATATTGCATGGGGGACATTGTGCTGGTTGTGTTGTATAGGTGACTTCCAAATCAGCCATATTGCATGGGGAACATTGTGCTGGTTGTATTGTATAGGTGACTTCCAAGTCAGCCTTATTGCATGGGGGACATTGTGCTGGTTGTCTTGTATAGGTGACTTCCAAGTCAGCCATATTGCTTGGGGGACATTGTGCTGGTTGTATTGTATAGGTGACTTCCAAGTCAGCCATATTGCATGGGGGACATTGTGCTGGTTGCCATGTTGTATAGGTGACTTCCAAGTCAGCCATATTGCATGGGGGACATTGTGCTGGTGGCCATGTTCTATAGGTGACTTCCAAGTCAGCCATATTGCATGGGGGACATTGTGCTGGTTGCCATGTTGTATAGGTGACTTCCAAGTCAGCCATATTGCTTGGGGGACATTGTGCTGGTTGCCATGTTGTATAGGTGACTTCCAAGTCAGCCATATTGCCTGGGGGACATTGTGCTGGTTGTATTGTATAGGTGACTTCCAAGTCAGCCATATTGCATGGGGGACATTGTGCTGGTTGCCATGTTGTATAGGTGACTTCCAAGTCAGCCATATTGCATGGGGGACATTGTGCTGGTTGCCATGTTGTATAGGTGACTTCCAAGTGAGCCATATTGCTTGGGGGACATTGTGCTGGTTGTGTTGTATAGGTGACTTCCAAGTCAGCCATATTGCATGGGGGACATTGTGCTGGTTGTCTTGTATAGGTGACTTTCAAGTCAGCCGTGTTGCATGGGGGACATTGTGCTGGTGGCCATGTACTATAGGTGACTTCCAAGTCAGCCATATTGCATGGGGGACATTGTGCTGGTTGCCATGTTGTATAGGTGACTTCCAAGTGAGCCATATTGCTTGGGGGACATTGTGCTGGTTGCCATGTTGTATAGGTGACTTCCAAGTCAGCCATATTGCATGGGGGACATTGTGCTGGTGGCCATGTTCTATAGGTGACTTCCAAGTCAGCCATATTGCATGGGGACATTGTGCTGGTTGTCTTGTATAGGTGACTTCCAAGTCAGCCATATTGCATGGGGGACATTGTGCTGGTTGCCATGTTGTATAGGTGACTTCCAAGTCAGCCATATTGCATGGGGGACATTGTGCTGTTTGCCATGTTGTATAGGTGACTTCCAAGTCAGCCATATTGCATGGGGGACATTGTGCTGGTTGTGTTGTATAGGTGACTTCCAAGTCAGCCATATTGCTTGGGGGACATTGTGCTGGTGGCCATGTTGTATAGGTGACTTCCAAGTCAGCCATATTGCTTGGGGGACATTGTGCTGGTTGCCATGTTCTATAGGTGACTTCCAAGTCAGCCATATTGCATGGGGGACATTGTGCTGGTTGTGTTGTATAGGTGAGTTCCAAGTCAGCCATATTGCATGGGGGACATTGTGCTGGTTGTGTTGTATAGGTGACTTCCAAGTCAGCCATATTGCATGGGGGACATTGTGCTGGTGGCCATGTTCTATAGGTGACTTCCAAGTGAGCCATATTGCTTGGGGGACATTGTGCTGGTTGCCATGTTGTATAGGTGACTTCCAAGTCAGCCATATTGCATGGGGGACATTGTGCTGGTGGCCATGTTCTATAGGTGACTTCCAAGTCAGCCATATTGCATGGGGACATTGTGCTGGTTGTCTTGTATAGGTGACTTCCAAGTCAGCCATATTGCATGGGGGACATTGTGCTGGTTGCCATGTTGTATAGGTGACTTCCAAGTCAGCCATATTGCATGGGGGACATTGTGCTGTTTGCCATGTTGTATAGGTGACTTCCAAGTCAGCCATATTGCATGGGGGACATTGTGCTGGTTGTGTTGTATAGGTGACTTCCAAGTCAGCCATATTGCTTGGGGGACATTGTGCTGGTGGCCATGTTGTATAGGTGACTTCCAAGTCAGCCATATTGCTTGGGGGACATTGTGCTGGTTGCCATGTTCTATAGGTGACTTCCAAGTCAGCCATATTGCATGGGGGACATTGTGCTGGTTGTGTTGTATAGGTGAGTTCCAAGTCAGCCATATTGCATGGGGGACATTGTGCTGGTTGTGTTGTATAGGTGACTTCCAAGTCAGCCATATTGCATGGGGGACATTGTGCTGGTGGCCATGTTCTATAGGTGACTTCCAAGTCAGCCATATTGCATGGGGGACATTGTGCTGGTTGCCATGTTGCATAGGTGACTTCCAAGTCAGCCATATTGCTTGGGGGACATTGTGCTGGTTGCCATGTTGTATAGGTGACTTCCAAGTCAGCCATATTGCCTGGGGGACATTGTGCTGGTTGTATTGTATAGGTGACTTCCAAGTCAGCCATATTGCATGGGGGACATTGTGCTGGTTGCCATGTTGTATAGGTGACTTCCAAGTCAGCCATATTGCATGGGGGACATTGTGCTGGTTGCCATGTTGTATAGGTGACTTCCAAGTGAGCCATATTGCTTGGGGGACATTGTGCTGGTTGTGTTGTATAGGTGACTTCCAAGTCAGCCATATTGCATGGGGGACATTGTGCTGGTTGTCTTGTATAGGTGACTTTCAAGTCAGCCGTGTTGCATGGGGGACATTGTGCTGGTGGCCATGTACTATAGGTGACTTCCAAGTCAGCCATATTGCATGGGGGACATTGTGCTGGTTGCCATGTTGTATAGGTGACTTCCAAGTGAGCCATATTGCTTGGGGGACATTGTGCTGGTTGCCATGTTGTATAGGTGACTTCCAAGTCAGCCATATTGCATGGGGACATTGTGCTGGTTGTCTTGTATAGGTGACTTCCAAGTCAGCCATATTGCTTGGGGGACATTGTGCTGGTGGCCATGTTGTATAGGTGACTTCCAAGTCAGCCATATTGCTTGGGGGACATTGTGCTGGTTGCCATGTTCTATAGGTGACTTCCAAGTCAGCCATATTGCATGGGGGACATTGTGCTGGTTGTGTTGTATAGGTGAGTTCCAAGTCAGCCATATTGCATGGGGGACATTGTGCTGGTTGTATTGCATAGGTGACTTCCAAGTCAGCCATATTGCATGGGGGACATTGTGCTGGTTGCCATGTTGTATAGGTGACTTCCAAGTCAGCCATATTGCATGGGGGACATTGTGCTGGTTGCCATGTTGTATAGGTGACTTCCAAGTCAGCCATATTGCATGGGGGACATTGTGCTGGTGGCCATGTTCTATAGGTGACTTCCAAGTCAGCCATATTGCATGGGGGACATTGTGCTGGTTGCCATGTTGCATAGGTGACTTCCAAGTCAGCCATATTGCTTGGGGGACATTGTGCTGGTTGCCATGTTGTATAGGTGACTTCCAAGTCAGCCATATTGCCTGGGGGACATTGTGCTGGTTGCCATGTTGTATAGGTGACTTCCAAGTCAGCCATATTGCATGGGGGACATTGTGCTGGTTGCCATGTTGTATAGGTGACTTCCAAGTCAGCCATATTGCATGGGGGACATTGTGCTGGTTGCCATGTATAGGTGACTTCCAAGTGAGCCATATTGCTTGGGGGACATTGTGCTGGTTGTGTTGTATAGGTGACTTCCAAGTCAGCCATATTGCATGGGGGACATTGTGCTGGTTGTCTTGTATAGGTGACTTTCAAGTCAGCCGTGTTGCATGGGGGACATTGTGCTGGTGGCCATGTACTATAGGTGACTTCCAAGTCAGCCATATTGCATGGGGGACATTGTGCTGGTTGCCATGTTGTATAGGTGACTTCCAAGTGAGCCATATTGCTTGGGGGACATTGTGCTGGTTGCCATGTTGTATAGGTGACTTCCAAGTCAGCCATATTGCATGGGGACATTGTGCTGGTTGTCTTGTATAGGTGACTTCCAAGTCAGCCATATTGCTTGGGGGACATTGTGCTGGTGGCCATGTTGTATAGGTGACTTCCAAGTCAGCCATATTGCTTGGGGGACATTGTGCTGGTTGCCATGTTCTATAGGTGACTTCCAAGTCAGCCATATTGCATGGGGGACATTGTGCTGGTTGTGTTGTATAGGTGAGTTCCAAGTCAGCCATATTGCATGGGGGACATTGTGCTGGTTGTGTTGTATAGGTGACTTCCAAGTCAGCCATATTGCATGGGGGACATTGTGCTGGTTGCCATGTTGTATAAGTGACTTCCAAGTGAGCCATATTGCTTGGGGGACATTGTGCTGGTTTGCCATGTTGTATAGGTGACTTCCAAGTCAGCCATATTGCATGGGGGACATTGTGCTGGTGGCCATGTTCTATAGGTGACTTCCAAGTCAGCCATATTGCATGGGGACATTGTGCTGGTTGTCTTGTATAGGTGACTTCCAAGTCAGCCATATTGCATGGGGGACATTGTGCTGGTTGCCATGTTGTATAGGTGACTTCCAAGTGAGCCATATTGCTTGGGGGACATTGTGCTGGTTGCCATGTTGTATAGGTGACTTCCAAGTCAGCCATATTGCATGGGGGACATTGTGCTGGTGGCCATGTTCTATAGGTGACTTCCAAGTCAGCCATATTGCATGGGGACATTGTGCTGGTTGTCTTGTATAGGTGACTTCCAAGTCAGCCATATTGCATGGGGGACATTGTGCTGGTTGCCATGTTGTATAGGTGACTTCCAAGTCAGCCATATTGCATGGGGGACATTGTGCTGGTTGCCATGTTGTATAGGTGACTTCCAAGTCAGCCATATTGCATGGGGGACATTGTGCTGGTTGTGTTGTATAGGTGACTTCCAAGTCAGCCATATTGCTTGGGGGACATTGTGCTGGTGGCCATGTTGTATAGGTGACTTCCAAGTCAGCCATATTGCTTGGGGGACATTGTGCTGGTTGCCATGTTCTATAGGTGACTTCCAAGTCAGCCATATTGCATGGGGGACATTGTGCTGGTTGTGTTGTATAGGTGAGTTCCAAGTCAGCCATATTGCATGGGGGACATTGTGCTGGTTGTGTTGTATAGGTGACTTCCAAGTCAGCCATATTGCATGGGGGACATTGTGCTGGTTGCCATGTTGTATAGGTGACTTCCAAGTGAGCCATATTGCTTGGGGGACATTGTGCTGGTTGCCATGTTGTATAGGTGACTTCCAAGTCAGCCATATTGCATGGGGGACACTGTGCTGGTGGCCATGTTCTATAGGTGACTTCCAAGTCAGCCATATTGCATGGGGACTTTGTGCTGGTTGTCTTGTATAGGTGACTTCCAAGTCAGCCATATTGCATGGGGGACATTGTGCTGGTTGCCATGTTGTATAGGTGACTTCCAAGTCAGCCATATTGCATGGGGGACATTGTGCTGGTTGTGTTGTATAGGTGTCTTCCAAGTCAGCCATATTGCTTGGGGGACATTGTGCTGGTGGCCATGTTGTATAGGTGACTTCCAAGTCAGCCATATTGCTTGGGGGACATTGTGCTGGTTGCCATGTTCTATAGGTGACTTCCAAGTCAGCCATATTGCATGGGGGACATTGTGCTGGTTGTGTTGTATAGGTGACTTCCAAGTCAGCCATATTGCTTGAGGGACATTGTGCTGGTGGCCATGTTGTATAGGTGACTTCCAAGTCAGCCATATTGCTTGGGGGACATTGTGCTGGTTGCCATGTTCTATAGGTGACTTCCAAGTCAGCCATATTGCATGGGGGACATTGTGCTGGTTGTGTTGTATAGGTGACTTCTAAGTCAGCCATATTGCATGGGGGACATTGTGCTGGTTGTGTTGTATAGGTGACTTCCAAGTCAGCCATATTGCATGGGGGACATTGTGCTGGTTGTATTGCATAGGTGACTTCCAAGTCAGCCATATTGCATGGGGGACATTGTGCTGGTTGCCATGTTGTATAGGTGACTTCCAAGTCAGCCATATTGCATGGGGGACATTGTGCTGGTTGTGTTGTATAGGTGACTTCCAAATCAGCCATATTGCATGGGGAACATTGTGCTGGTTGTATTGTATAGGTGACTTCCAAGTCAGCCTTATTGCATGGGGGACATTGTGCTGGTTGTCTTGTATAGGTGACTTCCAAGTCAGCCATATTGCTTGGGGGACATTGTGCTGGTTGTATTGTATAGGTGACTTCCAAGTCAGCCATATTGCATGGGGGACATTGTGCTGGTTGCCATGTTGTATAGGTGACTTCCAAGTCAGCCATATTGCATGGGGGACATTGTGCTGGTGGCCATGTTCTATAGGTGACTTCCAAGTCAGCCATATTGCATGGGGGACATTGTGCTGGTTGCCATGTTGTATAGGTGACTTCCAAGTCAGCCATATTGCTTGGGGGACATTGTGCTGGTTGCCATGTTGTATAGGTGACTTCCAAGTCAGCCATATTGCCTGGGGGACATTGTGCTGGTTGTATTGTATAGGTGACTTCCAAGTCAGCCATATTGCATGGGGGACATTGTGCTGGTTGCCATGTTGTATAGGTGACTTCCAAGTCAGCCATATTGCATGGGGGACATTGTGCTGGTTGCCATGTTGTATAGGTGACTTCCAAGTGAGCCATATTGCTTGGGGGACATTGTGCTGGTTGTGTTGTATAGGTGACTTCCAAGTCAGCCATATTGCATGGGGGACATTGTGCTGGTTGTCTTGTATAGGTGACTTTCAAGTCAGCCGTGTTGCATGGGGGACATTGTGCTGGTGGCCATGTACTATAGGTGACTTCCAAGTCAGCCATATTGCATGGGGGACATTGTGCTGGTTGCCATGTTGTATAGGTGACTTCCAAGTGAGCCATATTGCTTGGGGGACATTGTGCTGGTTGCCATGTTGTATAGGTGACTTCCAAGTCAGCCATATTGCATGGGGGACATTGTGCTGGTGGCCATGTTCTATAGGTGACTTCCAAGTCAGCCATATTGCATGGGGACATTGTGCTGGTTGTCTTGTATAGGTGACTTCCAAGTCAGCAATATTGCATGGGGGACATTGTGCTGGTTGCCATGTTGTATAGGTGACTTCCAAGTCAGCCATATTGCATGGGGGACATTGTGCTGTTTGCCATGTTGTATAGGTGACTTCCAAGTCAGCCATATTGCATGGGGGACATTGTGCTGGTTGTGTTGTATAGGTGACTTCCAAGTCAGCCATATTGTTTGGGGGACATTGTGCTGGTGGCCATGTTGTATAGGTGACTTCCAAGTCAGCCATATTGCTTGGGGGACATTGTGCTGGTTGCCATGTTCTATAGGTGACTTCCAAGTCAGCCATATTGCATGGGGGACATTGTGCTGGTTGTGTTGTATAGGTGAGTTCCAAGTCAGCCATATTGCATGGGGGACATTGTGCTGGTTGTGTTGTATAGGTGACTTCCAAGTCAGCCATATTGCATGGGTGGACATTGTGCTGGTTGCCATGTTGTATAGGTGACTTCCAAGTGAGCCATATTGCTTGGGGGACATTGTGCTGGTTGCCATGTTGTATAGGTGACTTCCAAGTCAGCCATATTGCATGGGGGACATTGTGCTGGTGGCCATGTTCTATAGGTGACTTCCAAGTCAGCCATATTGCATGGGGACATTGTGCTGGTTGTCTTGTATAGGTGACTTCCAAGTCAGCCATATTGCATGGGGGACATTGTGCTGGTTGCCATGTTGTATAGGTGACTTCCAAGTCAGCCATATTGCATGGGGGACATTGTGCTGGTTGCCATGTTGTATAGGTGACTTCCAAGTCAGCCATATTGCATGGGGGACATTGTGCTGGTTGTGTTGTATAGGTGACTTCCAAGTCAGCCATATTGCTTGGGGGACATTGTGCTGGTGGCCATGTTGTATAGGTGACTTCCAAGTCAGCCATATTGCTTGGGGGACACTGTGCTGGTTGCCATGTTCTATAGGTGACTTCCAAGTCAGCCATATTGCATGGGGGACATTGTGCTGGTTGTGTTGTATAGGTGACTTCCAAGTCAGCCATATTGCATGGGGGACATTGTGCTGGTTGTGTTATATAGGTGACTTCCAAGTCAGCCATATTGCATGGGGGATATTGTGCTGGTTGTATTGCATAGGTGACTTCCAAGTCGGCCATATTGCATGGGGGACATTGTGCTGGTTGCCATGTTGTATAGGTGACTTCCAAGTCAGCCATATTGCATGGGGGACATTGTGCTGGTTGTGTTGTATAGGTGACTTCCAAATCAGCCATATTGCATGGGGAACATTGTGCTGGTTGTATTGTATAGGTGACTTCCAAGTCAGCCATATTGCATGGGGGACATTGTGCTGGTGGCCATGTTCTATAGGTGACTTCCAAGTTAGCCATATTGCATGGGGACATTGTGCTGGTTGTCTTGTATAGGTGACTTCCAAGTCAGCCATATTGCATGGGGGACATTGTGCTGGTTGCCATGTTGTATAGGTGACTTCCAAGTCAGCCATATTGCATGGGGGACATTGTGCTGGTTGCCATGTTGTATAGGTGACTTCCAAGTCAGCCATATTGCATGGGGGACATTGTGCTGGTTGTGTTGTATAGGTGACTTCCAAGTCAGCCATATTGCTTGGGGGACATTGTGCTGGTGACCATGTTGTATAGGTGACTTCCAAGTCAGCCATATTGCTTGGGGGACATTGTGCTGGTTGCCATGTTCTATAGGTGACTTCCAAGTCAGCCATATTGCATGGGGGACATTGTGCTGGTTGTGTTGTATAGGTGAGTTCCAAGTCAGCCATATTGCATGGGGGACATTGTGCTGGTTGTGTTGTATAGGTGACTTCCAAGTCAGCCATATTGCATGGGGGACATTGTGCTGGTTGCCATGTTGTATAGGTGACTTCCAAGTTAGCCATATTGCTTGGGGGACATTGTGCTGGTTGCCATGTTGTATAGGTGACTTCCAAGTCAGCCATATTGCATGGGGGACATTGTGCTGGTGGCCATGTTCTATAGGTGACTTCCAAGTCAGCCATATTGCATGGGGACATTGTGCTGGTTGTCTTGTATAGGTGACTTCCAAGTCAGCCATATTGCATGGGGGACATTGTGCTGGTTGCCATGTTGTATAGGTGACTTCCAAGTCAGCCATATTGCATGGGGGACATTGTGCTGGTTGCCATGTTGTATAGGTGACTTCCAAGTCAGCCATATTGCATGGGGGACATTGTGCTGGTTGTGTTGTATAGGTGACTTCCAAGTCAGCCATATTGCTTGGGGGACATTGTGCTGGTGGCCATGTTGTATAGGTGACTTCCAAGTCAGCCATATTGCTTGGGCGACATTGTGCTGGTTGCCATGTTCTATAGGTGACTTCCAAGTCAGCCATATTGCATGGGGGACATTGTGCTGGTTGTGTTGTATAGGTGACTTCCAAGTCAGCCATATTGCATGGGGGACATTGTGCTGGTTGTGTTGTATAGGTGACTTCCAAGTCAGCCATATTGCATGGGGGACATTGTGCTGGTTGTATTGCATAGGTGACTTCCAAGTCAGCCATATTGCATGGGGGACATTGTGCTGGTTGCCATGTTGTATAGGTGACTTCCAAGTCAGCCATATTGCATGGGGGACATTGTGCTGGTTGTGTTGTATAGGTTACTTCCAAATCAGCCATATTGCATGGGGAACATTGTGCTGGTTGTATTGTATAGGTGACTTCCAAGTCAGCCATATTGCATGGGGGACATTGTGCTGGTTGTCTTGTATAGGTGACTTCCAAGTCAGCCATATTGCTTGGGGGACATTGTGCTGGTTGTATTGTATAGGTGACTTCCAAGTCAGCCATATTGCATGGGGGACATTGTGCTGGTTGTGTTGTATAGGTGACTTCCAAGTCAGCCATATTGCATGGGAGACATTGTGCTGGTGGCCATGTTCTATAGGTGACTTCCAAGTCAGCCATATTGCATGGGGGACATTGTGCTGGTTGCCATGTTGTATAGGTGACTTCCAAGTCAGCCATATTGCTTGGGGGACATTGTGCTGGTTGCCATGTTGTATAGGTGACTTCCAAGTCAGCCATATTGCCTGGGGGACATTGTGCTGGTTGCATTGTATAGGTGACTTCCAAGTCAGCCATATTGCATGGGGGACATTGTGCTGGTTGCCATGTTGTATAGGTGACTTCCAAGTCAGCCATATTGCATGGGGGACATTGTGCTGGTTGCCATGTTGTATAGGTGACTTCCAAGTGAGCCATATTGCTTGGGGGACATTGTGCTGGTTGTGTTGTATAGGTGACTTCCAAGTCAGCCATATTGCATGGGGGACATTGTGCTGGTTGTCTTGTATAGGTGACTTTCAAGTCAGCCGTGTTGCATGGGGGACATTGTGCTGGTGGCCATGTACTATAGGTGACTTCCAAGTCAGCCATATTGCATGGGGGACATTGTGCTGGTTGCCATGTTGTATAGGTGACTTCCAAGTCAGCCATATTGCATGGGGGACATTGTGCTGGTTGTGTTGTATAGGTGACTTCCAAGTCAGCCATATTGCTTGGGGGACATTGTGCTGGTGGCCATGTTGTATAGGTGACTTCCAAGTCAGCCATATTGCTTGGGGGACATTGTGCTGGTTGCCATGTTCTATAGGTGACTTCCAAGTCAGCCATATTGCATGGGGGACATTGTGCTGGTTGTGTTGTATAGGTGACTTCCAAGTCAGCCATATTGCATGGGGGACATTGTGCTGGTTGTGTTGTATAGGTGACTTCCAAGTCAGCCATATTGCATGTGGGACATTGTGCTGGTTGTATTGCATAGGTGACTTCCAAGTCGGCCATATTGCATGGGGGACATTGTGCTGGTTGCCATGTTGTATAGGTGACTTCCAAGTCAGCCATATTGCATGGGGGACATTGTGCTGGTTGTGTTGTATAGGTGACTTCCAAATCAGCCATATTGCATGGGGAACATTGTGATGGTTGTATTGTATAGGTGACTTCCAAGTCAGCCATATTGCATGGGGGACATTGTGCTGGTGGCCATGTTCTATAGGTGACTTCCAAGTTAGCCATATTGCATGGGGACATTGTGCTGGTTGTCTTGTATAGGTGACTTCCAAGTCAGCCATATTGCATGGGGGACATTGTGCTGGTTGCCATGTTGTATAGGTGACTTCCAAGTCAGCCATATTGCATGGGGGACATTGTGCTGGTTGCCATGTTGTATAGGTGACTTCCAAGTCAGCCATATTGCATGGGGGACATTGTGCTGGTTGTGTTGTATAGGTGACTTCCAAGTCAGCCATATTGCTTGGGGGACATTGTGCTGGTGGCCATGTTGTATAGGTGACTTCCAAGTCAGCCATATTGCTTGGGGGACATTGTGCTGGTTGCCATGTTCTATAGGTGACTTCCAAGTCAGCCATATTGCATGGGGGACATTGTGCTGGTTGTGTTGTATAGGTGAGTTCCAAGTCAGCCATATTGCATGGGGGACATTGTGCTGGTTGTGTTGTATAGGTGACTTCCAAGTCAGCCATATTGCATGGGGGACATTGTGCTGGTTGCCATGTTGTATAGGTGACTTCCAAGTGAGCCATATTGCTTGGGGGACATTGTGCTGGTTGCCATGTTGTATAGGTGACTTCCAAGTCAGCCATATTGCATGGGGGACATTGTGCTGGTGGCCATGTTCTATAGGTGACTTCCAAGTCAGCCATATTGCATGGGGACATTGTGCTGGTTGTCTTGTATAGGTGACTTCCAAGTCAGCCATATTGCATGGGGGACATTGTGCTGGTTGCCATGTTGTATAGGTGACTTCCAAGTCAGCCATATTGCATGGGGGACATTGTGCTGGTTGCCATGTTGTATAGGTGACTTCCAAGTCAGCCATATTGCATGGGGGACATTGTGCTGGTTGTGTTGTATAGGTGACTTCCAAGTCAGCCATATTGCTTGGGGGACATTGTGCTGGTGGCCATGTTGTATAGGTGACTTCCAAGTCAGCCATATTGCTTGGGCGACATTGTGCTGGTTGCCATGTTCTATAGGTGACTTCCAAGTCAGCCATATTGCATGGGGGACATTGTGCTGGTTGTGTTGTATAGGTGACTTCCAAGTCAGCCATATTGCATGGGGGACATTGTGCTGGTTGTGTTGTATAGGTGACTTCCAAGTCAGCCATATTGCATGGGGGACATTGTGCTGGTTGTATTGCATAGGTGACTTCCAAGTCAGCTATATTGCATGGGGGACATTGTGCTGGTTGCCATGTTGTATAGGTGACTTCCAAGTCAGCCATATTGCATGGGGGACATTGTGCTGGTTGTGTTGTATAGGTTACTTCCAAATCAGCCATATTGCATGGGGAACATTGTGCTGGTTGTATTGTATAGGTGACTTCCAAGTCAGCCATATTGCATGGGGGACATTGTGCTGGTTGTCTTGTATAGGTGACTTCCAAGTCAGCCATATTGCTTGGGGGACATTGTGCTGGTTGTATTGTATAGGTGACTTCCAAGTCAGCCATATTGCATGGGAGACATTGTGCTGGTGGCCATGTTCTATAGGTGACTTCCAAGTCAGCCATATTGCATGGGGGACATTGTGCTGGTTGCCATGTTGTATAGGTGACTTCCAAGTCAGCCATATTGCTTGGGGGACATTGTGCTGGTTGCCATGTTGTATAGGTGACTTCCAAGTCAGCCATATTGCCTGGGGGACATTGTGCTGGTTGTATTGTATAGGTGACTTCCAAGTCAGCCATATTGCATGGGGGACATTGTGCTGGTTGCCATGTTGTATAGGTGACTTCCAAGTCAGCCATATTGCATGGGGGACATTGTGCTGGTTGCCATGTTGTATAGGTGACTTCCAAGTCAGCCATATTGCTTGGGGGACATTGTGCTGGTTGCCATGTTGTATAGGTGACTTCCAAGTCAGCCATATTGCCTGGGGGACATTGTGCTGGTTGTATTGTATAGGTGACTTCCAAGTCAGCCATATTGCATGGGGGACATTGTGCTGGTTGCCATGTTGTATAGGTGACTTCCAAGTCAGCCATATTGCATGGGGGACATTGTGCTGGTTGCCATGTTGTATAGGTGACTTCCAAGTGAGCCATATTGCTTGGGGGACATTGTGCTGGTTGTCTTGTATAGGTGACTTTCAAGTCAGCCGTGTTGCATGGGGGACATTGTGCTGGTGGCCATGTACTATAGGTGACTTCCAAGTCAGCCATATTGCATGGGGGACATTGTGCTGGTGGCCATGTTGTATAGGTGACTTCCAAGTGAGCCATATTGCTTGGGGGACATTGTGCTGGTTGCCATGTTGTATAGGTGACTTCCAAGTCAGCCATATTGCATGGGGGACATTGTGCTGGTGGCCATGTACTATAGGTGACTTCCAAGTCAGCCATATTGCATGGGGGACATTGTGCTGGTTGCCATGTTGTATAGGTGACTTCCAAGTCAGCCATATTGCATGGGGGACATTGTGCTGGTTGTGTTGTATAGGTGACTTCCAAGTCAGCCATATTGCTTGGGGGACATTGTGCTGGTGGCCATGTTGTATAGGTGACTTCCAAGTCAGCCATATTGCTTGGGGGACATTGTGCTGGTTGCCATGTTCTATAGGTGACTTCCAAGTCAGCCATATTGCATGGGGGACATTGTGCTGGTTGTGTTGTATAGGTGACTTCCAAGTCAGCCATATTGCATGGGGGACATTGTGCTGGTTGTGTTGTATAGGTGACTTCCAAGTCAGCCATATTGCATGGGGGACATTGTGCTGGTTGTATTGCATAGGTGACTTCCAAGTCGGCCATATTGCATGGGGGACATTGTGCTGGTTGCCATGTTGTATAGGTGACTTCCAAGTCAGCCATATTGCATGGGGGACATTGTGCTGGTTGTGTTGTATAGGTGACTTCCAAATCAGCCATATTGCATGGGGAACATTGTGCTGGTTGTATTGTATAGGTGACTTCCAAGTCAGCCATATTGCATGGGGGACATTGTGCTGGTGGCCATGTTCTATAGGTGACTTCCAAGTTAGCCATATTGCATGGGGACATTGTGCTGGTTGTCTTGTATAGGTGACTTCCAAGTCAGCCATATTGCATGGGGGACATTGTGCTGGTTGCCATGTTGTATAGGTGACTTCCAAGTCAGCCATATTGCATGGGGGACATTGTGCTGGTTGCCATGTTGTATAGGTGACTTCCAAGTCAGCCATATTGCATGGGGGACATTGTGCTGGTTGTGTTGTATAGGTGACTTCCAAGTCAGCCATATTGCTTGGGGGACATTGTGCTGGTGGCCATGTTGTATAGGTGACTTCCAAGTCAGCCATATTGCTTGGGGGACATTGTGCTGGTTGCCATGTTCTATAGGTGACTTCCAAGTCAGCCATATTGCATGGGGGACATTGTGCTGGTTGTGTTGTATAGGTGAGTTCCAAGTCAGCCATATTGCATGGGGGACATTGTGCTGGTTGTGTTGTATAGGTGACTTCCAAGTCAGCCATATTGCATGGGGGACATTGTGCTGGTTGCCATGTTGTATAGGTGACTTCCAAGTGAGCCATATTGCTTGGGGGACATTGTGCTGGTTGCCATGTTGTATAGGTGACTTCCAAGTCAGCCATATCGCATGGGGGACATTGTGCTGGTGGCCATGTTCTATAGGTGACTTCCAAGTCAGCCATATTGCATGGGGACATTGTGCTGGTTGTCTTGTATAGGTGACTTCCAAGTCAGCCATATTGCATGGGGGACATTGTGCTGGTTGCCATGTTGTATAGGTGACTTCCAAGTCAGCCATATTGCATGGGGGACATTGTGCTGGTTGCCATGTTGTATAGGTGACTTCCAAGTCAGCCATATTGCATGGGGGACATTGTGCTGGTTGTGTTGTATAGGTGACTTCCAAGTCAGCCATATTGCTTGGGGGACATTGTGCTGGTGGCCATGTTGTATTGGTGACTTCCAAGTCAGCCATATTGCTTGGGCGACATTGTGCTGGTTGCCATGTTCTATAGGTGACTTCCAAGTCAGCCATATTGCATGGGGGACATTGTGCTGGTTGTGTTGTATAGGTGACTTCCAAGTCAGCCATATTGCATGGGGGACATTGTGCTGGTTGTGTTGTATAGGTGACTTCCAAGTCAGCCATATTGCATGGGGGACATTGTGCTGGTTGTATTGCATAGGTGACTTCCAAGTCAGCCATATTGCATGGGGGACATTGTGCTGGTTGCCATGTTGTATAGGTGACTTCCAAGTCAGCCATATTGCATGGGGGACATTGTGCTGGTTGTGTTGTATAGGTTACTTCCAAATCAGCCATATTGCATGGGGAACACTGTGCTGGTTGTATTGTATAGGTGACTTCCAAGTCAGCCATATTGCATGGGGGACATTGTGCTGGTTGTCTTGTATAGGTGACTTCCAAGTCAGCCATATTGCTTGGGGGACATTGTGCTGGTTGTATTGTATAGGTGACTTCCAAGTCAGCCATATTGCATGGGGGACATTGTGCTGGTTGCCATGTTGTATAGGTGACTTCCAAGTCAGCCATATTGCATGGGAGACATTGTGCTGGTGGCCATGTTCTATAGGTGACTTCCAAGTCAGCCATATTGCATGGGGGACATTGTGCTGGTTGCCATGTTGTATAGGTGACTTCCAAGTCAGCCATATTGCTTGGGGGACATTGTGCTGGTTGCCATGTTGTATAGGTGACTTCCAAGTCAGCCATATTGCCTGGGGGACATTGTGCTGGTTGTATTGTATAGGTGACTTCCAAGTCAGCCATATTGCATGGGGGACATTGTGCTGGTTGTGTTGTATAGGTGACTTCCAAGTCAGCCATATTGCATGGGGGACATTGTGCTGGTTGTCTTGTATAGGTGACTTTCAAGTCAGCCGTGTTGCATGGGGGACATTGTGCTGGTGGCCATGTACTATAGGTGACTTCCAAGTCAGCCATATTGCATGGGGGACATTGTGCTGGTTGCCATGTTGTATAGGTGACTTCCAAGTGAGCCATATTGCTTGGGGGACATTGTGCTGGTTGCCATGTTGTATAGGTGACTTCCAAGTCAGCCATATTGCATGGGGGACATTGTGCTGGTGGCCATGTTCTATAGGTGACTTCCAAGTCATCCATATTGCATGGGGACATTGTGCTGGTTGTTTTGTATAGGTGACTTCCAAGTCAGCCATATTGCATGGGGGACATTGTGCTGGTTGCCATGTTGTATAGGTGACTTCCAAGTCAGCCATATTGCATGGGGGACATTGTGCTGGTTGCCATGTTGTATAGGTGACTTCCAAGTCAGCCATATTGCATGGGGGACATTGTGCTGGTTGTGTTGTATAGGTGACTTCCAAGTCAGCCATATTGCTTGGGGGACATTGTGCTGGTGGCCATGTTGTATAGGTGACTTCCAAGTCAGCCATATTGCTTGGGGGACATTGTGCTGGTTGCCATGTTCTATAGGTGACTTCCAAGTCAGCCATATTGCATGGGGGACATTGTGCTGGTTGTGTTGTATAGGTGAGTTCCAAGTCAGCCATATTGCATGGGGGACATTGTGCTGGTTGTGTTGTATAGGTGACTTCCAAGTCAGCCATATTGCATGGGGGACATTGTGCTGGTTGTATTGCATAGGTGACTTCCAAGTCAGCCATATTGCATGGGGGACATTGTGCTGGTTGCCATGTTGTATAGGTGACTTCCAAGTCAGCCATATTGCATGGGGGACATTGTGCTGGTTGTGTTGTATAGGTGACTTCCAAATCAGCCATATTGCATGGGGAACATTGTGCTGGTTGTATTGTATAGGTGACTTCCAAGTCAGCCATATTGCATGGGGGACATTGTGCTGGTTGTCTTGTATAGGTGACTTCCAAGTCAGCCATATTGCTTGGGGGACATTGTGCTGGTTGTATTGTATAGGTGACTTCCAAGTCAGCCATATTGCATGGGGGACATTGTGCTGGTTGCCATGTTGTATAGGTGACTTCCAAGTCAGCCATATTGCATGGGGGACATTGTGCTGGTGGCCATTTTCTATAGGTGACTTCCAAGTCAGCCATATTGCATTTGGGACATTGTGCTGGTTGTCTTATATAGGTGACTTCCAAGTCAGCCATATTGCTTGGGGGACATTGTGCTGGTTGCCATGTCCTATAGGTGACTTCCAAGTCAGCCATATTGCATGGGGGACATTGTGCTGGTTGTCTTGTATAGGTGACTTCCAAGTCAGCCATATTGCATGGGGGACATTGTGCTGGTTGCCATGTTGTATAGGTGACTTCCAAGTCAGCCATATTGCATGGGGGACATTGTGCTGGTTGCAATGTTGTATAGGTGACTTCCAAGTGAGACATATTGCTTGGGGGACATTGTGCTGGTTGTGTTGTATAGGTGACTTCCAAGTCAGCCATATTGCATGGGGGACATTGTGCTGGTTGTCTTGTATCGGTGACTTCCAAGTCAGCCGTGTTGCATGGGGGACATTGTGCTGGTGGCCATGTTCTATAGGTGACTTCCAAGTCAGCCATATTGCATGGGGGACATTGTGCTGGTTGCCATGTTGTATAGGTGACTTCCAAGTCAGCCATATTGCTTGGGGGACATTGTGCTGGTTGCCATGTTCTATAGGTGACTTCCAAGTCAGCCATATTGCATGGGGGACATTGTGCTGGTTGTGTTGTATAGGTGACTTCCAAGTCAGCCATATTGCATGGGGGACATTGTGCTGGTTGTGTTGTATAGGTGACTTCCAAGTCAGCCATATTGCATGGGGGACATTGTGCTGGTTGTATTGCATAGGTGACTTCCAAGTCAGCCAGATTGCATGGGGGACATTGTGCTGGTTGCCATGTTGTATAGGTGACTTCCAAGTCAGCCATATTGCATGGGGGACATTGTGCTGGTTGTGTTGTATAGGTGACTTCCAAATCAGCCATATTGCATGGGGAACATTGTGCTGGTTGTATTGTATAGGTGACTTCCAAGTCAGCCATATTGCATGGGGGACATTGTGCTGGTTGTCTTGTATAGGTGACTTCCAAGTCAGCCATATTGCTTGGGGGACATTGTGCTGGTTGTATTGTATAGGTGACTTCCAAGTCAGCCATATTGCATGGGGGACATTGTGCTGGTTGCCATGTTGTATAGGTGACTTCCAAGTCAGCCATATTGCATGGGGGACATTGTGCTAGTGGCCATGTTCTATAGGTGACTTCCAAGTCAGCCATATTGCATTTGGGACATTGTGCTGGTTGTCTTGTATAGGTGACTTCCAAGTCAGCCATATTGCTTGGGGGACATTGTGCTGGTTGCCATGTCCTATAGGTGACTTCCAAGTCAGCCATATTGCATGGGGGACATTGTGCTGGTTGTCTTGTATAGGTGACTTCCAAGTCAGCCATATTGCATGGGGGACATTGTGCTGGTTGCCATGTTGTATAGGTGACTTCCAAGTCAGCCATATTGCATGGGGGACATTGTGCTGTTTGCCATGTTGTATAGGTGACTTCCAAGTGAGCCATATTGCTTGGGGGACATTGTGCTGGTTGTGTTGTATAGGTGACTTCCAAGTCAGCCATATTGCATGGGGGACATTGTGCTGGTTGTCTTGTATAGGTGCCTTCCAAGTCAGCCGTGTTGCATGGGGGACATTGTGCTGGTGGCCATGTTCTATAGGTGACTTCCAAGTCAGCCATATTGCATGGGGGACATTGTGCTGGTTGCCATGTTGTATAGGTGACTTCCAAGTCAGCCATATTGCTTGGGGGACATTGTGCTGGTTGCCATGTGCTATAGGTGACTTCCAAGTGAGCCATATTGCTTGGGTGACATTGTGCTGGTTGCCATGTTATATAGGTGACTTCCAAGTCAGCCATATTGCATGGGGAACATTGTGCTGGTGGCCATGTTCTATAGGTGACTTCCAAGTCAGCCACATTGCATGGGGGACATTGTGCTGGTTTCTTGTATAGGTGACTTCCAAGTCAACCATATTGCATTAGGGACATTGTGCTGGTTGCCATGTTGTATAGGTGACTTCCAAGTCAACCATATTGCATGGGGGACATTGTGCTGGTTGCCATGTTGTATAGGTGACTTCCAAGTCAGCCATATTGCATGGGGGACATTGTGCTGGTTGTGTTGTATAGGTGACTTCCAAGTGAGCCATATTGCATGGGGGACATTGTGCTGGTTGTGTTGTATAGGTGACTTCCAAGTCAACCATATTGCATGGGGGACATTGTGCTGGTTGTATTGTATAGGTGACTTCCAATTCAGCCATATTGCATGGGGGACATTGTGCTGGTTGTATTGTATAGGTGACTTCCAAGTGAGCCATATTGCTTGGGGGACATTGTGCTGGTGGCCATGTTCTATAGGTGACTTCCAAGCCAGACATATTGCATGGGGGACATTGTGCTGGTTGCCATGTCCTATAGGTGACTTCCAAGTCAGCCATATTGCATGGGGGACATTGTGCTGGTTGCCTTGTTGTATAGGTGACTTCCAAGTGAGCCATATTGCTTGGGGGACATTGTGCTGGTTGTGTTGTATAGGTGACTTCCAAGTCAGCCATATTGCATGGGGGACATTGTGCTGGTTGTCTTGTATAGGTGACTTCCAAGTCAGCCGTGTTGCATGGGGGACATTGTGCTGGTTGTATTGTATAGGTGACTTCCAAGTCAGCCATATTGCATGGGGGACATTGTGCTGGTGGCCATGTTGTAAAGGTGACTTCCAAGTCAGCCATATTGCATGGGGGACATTGTGCTCTTTGCCATGTTGTATAGGTGACTTCCAAGTCAGCCATATTGCATGGGGGACATTGTGCTGGTTGCCATGTTGTATAGGTGACTTACAAGTCAGCCATATTGCATGGGGGACATTGTGCTGGTTGCCATGTCCTATAGGTGACTTCCAAGTCAGCCATATTGCATGGGGGAAATTGTGCTGGTTGTCTTGTATAGGTGACTTTTAAGTCAGCCACATTGCTTGGGGGACATTGTGCTGGTTGCCATGTTCTATAGGTGACTTCCAAGTCAGCCATATTGCTTGGTAGACATTGCGCTGGTTGCCATGTTGTATAGGTGACTTCCAAGTCAGCCATATTGCTTGGGGGACATTGTGCTGGTTGCCATGTTGTATAGGTGACTTCCAAGTCAGCCATATTGCATGGGGGACATTGTGCTGGTGCCATGTTCTATAGGTGACTTCCAAGTCAGCCATATTGCATGGGGGACATTGTGCTGGTTGTCTTGTATAGGTGACTTCCAAGTCAGCCATATTGCATGGGGGACATTGTGCTGGTTGTGTTGTATAGGTGACTTCCAAATCAGCCATATTGCATGGGGGACATTGTGCTGGTTGTATTGTATAGGTGACTTCCAAGTCAGCCATATTGCATGGGGGACATTGTGCTGGTTGTATTGTATAGGTGACTTCCAAGTCAGCCATATTGCATGGGGGACATTGTGCTGGTGGCCATGTCCTATAGGTGACTTCCAAGTCAGCCATATTGCATGGGGGACATTGTGCTGGTTGTCTTGTATAGGTGACTTCCAAGTCAGCCATATTGCTTGGGGGACATTGTGCTGGTTGCCATGTCCTATAGGTGACTTCCAAGTCAGCCATATTGCATGGGGGACATTGTGCTGGTTGTCTTGTATAGGTGACTTCCAAGTCAGCCATATTGCATGGGGGACATTGTGCTGGTTGCCATGTTGTATAGGTGACTTCCAAGTCAGCCATATTGCATGGGGGACATTGTGCTGTTTGCCATGTTGTATAGGTGACTTCCAAGTGAGCCATATTGCTTGGGGGACATTGTGCTGGTTGTGTTGTATAGGTGACTTCCAAGTCAGCCATATTGCATGGGGGACATTGTGCTGGTTGTCTTGTATAGGTGACTTCCAAGTCAGCCGTGTTGCATGGGGGACATTGTGCTGGTGGCCATGTTCTATAGGTGACTTCCAAGTCAGCCATATTGCATGGGGGACATTGTGCTGGTTGCCATGTTGTATAGGTGACTTCCAAGTCAGCCATATTGCTTGGGGGACATTGTGCTGGTTGCCATGTGCTATAGGTGACTTCCAAGTGAGCCATATTGCTTGGGTGACATTGTGCTGGTTGCCATGTTATATAGGTGACTTCCAAGTCAGCCATATTGCATGGGGAACATTGTGCTGGTGGCCATGTTCTATAGGTGACTTCCAAGTCAGCCACATTGCATGGGGGACATTGTGCTGGTTTCTTGTATAGGTGACTTCCAAGTCAACCATATTGCATTAGGGACATTGTGCTGGTTGCCATGTTGTATAGGTGACTTCCAAGTCAACCATATTGCATGGGGGACATTGTGCTGGTTGCCATGTTGTATAGGTGACTTCCAAGTCAGCCATATTGCATGGGGGACATTGTGCTGGATGCCATGTTGTATAGGTGACTTCCAAGTGAGCCATATTGCATGGGGGACATTGTGCTGGTTGTGTTGTATAGGTGACTTCCAAGTGAGCAATATTGCATGGGGGACATTGTGCTGGTTGTGTTGTATAGGTGACTTCCAAGTCAACCATATTGCATGGGGGACATTGTGCTGGTTGTATTGTATAGGTGACTTCCAATTCAGCCATATTGCATGGGGGACATTGTGCTGGTTGTATTGTATAGGTGACTTCCAAGTGAGCCATATTGCTTGTGGGACATTGTGCTGGTGGCCATGTTCTATAGGTGACTTCCAAGCCAGACATATTGCATGGGGGACATTGTGCTGGTTGCCATGTCCTATAGGTGACTTCCAAGTCAGCCATATTGCATGGGGGACATTGTGCTGGTTGCCTTGTTGTATAGGTGACTTCCAAGTGAGCCATATTGCTTGGGGGACATTGTGCTGGTTGTGTTGTATAGGTGACTTCCAAGTCAGCCATATTGCATGGGGGACATTGTGCTGGTTGTCTTGTATAGGTGACTTCCAAGTCAGCCGTGTTGCATGGGGGACATTGTGCTGGTTGTATTGTATAGGTGACTTCCAAGTCAGCCATATTGCATGGGGGACATTGTGCTGGTGGCCATGTTGTAAAGGTGACTTCCAAGTCAGCCATATTGCATGGGGGACATTGTGCTCTTTGCCATGTTGTATAGGTGACTTCCAAGTCAGCCATATTGCATGGGGGACATTGTGCTGGTTGCCATGTTGTATAGGTGACTTACAAGTCAGCCATATTGCATGGGGGACATTGTGCTGGTTGCCATGTCCTATAGGTGACTTCCAAGTCAGCCATATTGCATGGGGGAAATTGTGCTGGTTGTCTTGTATAGGTGACTTTTAAGTCAGCCACATTGCTTGGGGGACATTGTGCTGGTTGCCATGTTCTATAGGTGACTTCCAAGTCAGCCATATTGCTTGGTAGACATTGCGCTGGTTGCCATGTTGTATAGGTGACTTCCAAGTCAGCCATATTGCTTGGGGGACATTGTGCTGGTTGCCATGTTGTATAGGTGACTTCCAAGTCAGCCATATTGCATGGGGGACATTGTGCTGGTGCCATGTTCTATAGGTGACTTCCAAGTCAGCCACATTGCATGGGGGACATTGTGCTGGTTTCTTGTATAGGTGACTTCCAAGTCAACCATATTGCATTAGGGACATTGTGCTGGTTGCCATGTTGTATAGGTGACTTCCAAGTGAGCCATATTGCTTGGGGGACATTGTGCTGGTTGTGTTGTATAGGTGACTTCCAAGTCAGCCATATTGCATGGGGGACATTGTGCTGGTTGTCTTGTATAGTTGACTTCCAAGTCAGCCGTGTTGCATGGGGGACATTGTGCTGGTGGCCATGTTCTATAGGTGACTTCCAAGTCAGCCATATTGCATGGGGGACATTGTGCTGGTTGCCATGTTGTATAGGTGACTTCCAAGTCAGCCATATTGCTTGGGGGACATTGTGCTGGTTGCCATGTTCTATAGGTGACTTCCAATCAGCCATATTGCATGGGGGACATTGTGCTGGTTGTGTTGTATAGGTGACTTCCAAGTCAGCCATATTGCATTGGGGACATTGTGCTGGTTGTCTTGTATAGGTGACTTCCAAGTCAGCCATATTGCATGGGGGACATTGTGCTGGTTGCCATGTTGTATAGGTGACTTCCAAGTCAGCCATATTGCATGGGGGACATTGTGCTGGTTGCCATGTTGTATAGGTGACTTCCAAGTGAGCCATATTGCTTGGGGGACATTGTGCTGGTTGTGTTGTATAGGTGACTTTCAAGTCAGCCATATTGCATGGGGGACATTGTGCTGGTTGTCTTGTATAGGTGACTTCCAAGTCAGCCGTGTTGCATGGGGGACATTGTGCTGGTGGCCATGTTCTATAGGTGACTTCCAAGTCAGCCATATTGCATGGGGGACATTGTGCTGGTTGCCATGTTGTATAGGTGACTTCCAAGTCAGCCATATTGCTTGGGGGACATTGTGCTGGTTGCCATGTTGTATAGGTGACTTCCAAGTCAGCCATATTGCATGGGGGACATTGTGCTGGTTGCCATGTTGTATAGGTGACTTACAAGTCAGCCATATTGCATGGGGGACATTGTGCTGGTTGCCATGTCCTATAGGTGACTTCCAAGTCAGCCATATTGCATGGGGGAAATTGTGCTGGTTGTCTTGTATAGGTGACTTTTAAGTCAGCCACATTGCTTGGGGGACATTGTGCTGGTTGCCATGTTCTATAGGTGACTTCCAAGTCAGCCATATTGCTTGGTAGACATTGCGCTGGTTGCCATGTTGTATAGGTGACTTCCAAGTCAGCCATATTGCTTGGGGGACATTGTGCTGGTTGCCATGTTGTATAGGTGACTTCCAAGTCAGCCATATTGCATGGGGGACATTGTGCTGGTGCCATGTTCTATAGGTGACTTCCAAGTCAGCCATATTGCATGGGGGACATTGTGCTGGTTGTCTTGTATAGGTGACTTCCAAATCAGCCATATTGCATGGGGGACATTGTGCTGGTTGTATTGTATAGGTGACTTCCAAGTCAGCCATATTGCATGGGGGACATTGTGCTGGTTGTATTGTATAGGTGACTTCCAAGTCAGCCATATTGCATGGGGGACATTGTGCTGGTGGCCATGTCCTATAGGTGACTTCCAAGTCAGCCATATTGCATGGGGGACATTGTGCTGGTTGTCTTGTATAGGTGACTTCCAAGTCAGCCATATTGCTTGGGGGACATTGTGCTGGTTGCCATGTCCTATAGGTGACTTCCAAGTCAGCCATATTGCATGGGGGACATTGTGCTGGTTGTCTTGTATAGGTGACTTCCAAGTCAGCCATATTGCATGGGGGACATTGTGCTGGTTGCCATGTTGTATAGGTGACTTCCAAGTCAGCCATATTGCATGGGGGACATTGTGCTGGTTGTATTGTATAGGTGACTTCCAAGTCAGCCGTGTTGCATGGGGGACATTGTGCTGGTTGTATTGTATAGGTGACTTCCAAGTCAGCCATATTGCATGGGGGACATTGTGCTGGTGGCCATGTTGTAAAGGTGACTTCCAAGTCAGCCATATTGCATGGGGGACATTGTGCTCTTTGCCATGTTGTATAGGTGACTTCCAAGTCAGCCATATTGCATGGGGGACATTGTGCTGGTTGCCATGTTGTATAGGTGACTTACAAGTCAGCCATATTGCATGGGGGACATTGTGCTGGTTGCCATGTCCTATAGGTGACTTCCAAGTCAGCCATATTGCATGGGGGAAATTGTGCTGGTTGTCTTGTATAGGTGACTTTTAAGTCAGCCACATTGCTTGGGGGACATTGTGCTGGTTGCCATGTTGTATAGGTGACTTCCAAGTCAGCCATATTGCTTGGTAGACATTGCGCTGGTTGCCATGTTGTATAGGTGACTTCCAAGTCAGCCATATTGCTTGGGGGACATTGTGCTGGTTGCCATGTTGTATAGGTGACTTCCAAGTCAGCCATATTGCATGGGGGACATTGTGCTGGTGCCATGTTCTATAGGTGACTTCCAAGTCAGCCATATTGCATGGGGGACATTGTGCTGGTTGTCTTGTATAGGTGACTTCCAAGTCAGCCATATTGCATGGGGGACATTGTGCTGGTTGTGTTGTATAGGTGACTTCCAAATCAGCCATATTGCATGGGGGACATTGTGCTGGTTGTATTGTATAGGTGACTTCCAAGTCAGCCATATTGCATGGGGGACATTGTGCTGGTTGTATTGTATAGGTGACTTCCAAGTCAGCCATATTGCATGGGGGACATTGTGCTGGTGGCCATGTCCTATAGGTGACTTCCAAGTCAGCCATATTGCATGGGGGACATTGTGCTGGTTGTCTTGTATAGGTGACTTCCAAGTCAGCCATATTGCTTGGGGGACATTGTGCTGGTTGCCATGTCCTATAGGTGACTTCCAAGTCAGCCATATTGCATGGGGGACATTGTGCTGGTTGTCTTGTATAGGTGACTTCCAAGTCAGCCATATTGCATGGGGGACATTGTGCTGGTTGCCATGTTGTATAGGTGACTTCCAAGTCAGCCATATTGCATGGGGGACATTGTGCTGGTTGCCATGTTGTATAGGTGACTTCCAAGTGAGCCATATTGCTTGGGGGACATTGTGCTGGTTGTGTTGTATAGGTGACTTCCAAGTCAGCCATATTGCATGGGGGACATTGTGCTGGTTGTCTTGTATAGTTGACTTCCAAGTCAGCCGTGTTGCATGGGGGACATTGTGCTGGTGGCCATGTTCTATAGGTGACTTCCAAGTCAGCCATATTGCATGGGGGACATTGTGCTGGTTGCCATGTTGTATAGGTGACTTCCAAGTCAGCCATATTGCTTGGGGGACATTGTGCTGGTTGCCATGTTCTATAGGTGACTTCCAATCAGCCATATTGCATGGGGGACATTGTGCTGGTTGTGTTGTATAGGTGACTTCCAAGTCAGCCATATTGCATGGGGGACATTGTGCTGGTTGTGTTGTATAGGTGACTTCCAAGTCAGCCATATTGCATGGGGGACATTGTGCTGGTTGTATTGCATAGGTGACTTCCAAGTCAGCCATATTGCATGGGGGACATTGTGCTGGTTGCCATGTTGTATAGGTGACTTCCAAGTCAGCCATATTGCATGGGGGACATTGTGCTGGTTGTGTTGTATAGGTGACTTCCAAATCAGCCATATTGCATGGGGAACATTGTGCTGGTTGTATTGTATAGGTGACTTCCAAGTCAGCCATATTGCATGGGGGACATTGTGCTGGTTGTCTTGTATAGGTGACTTCCAAGTCAGCCATATTGCTTGGGGGACATTGTGCTGGTTGTATTGTATAGGTGACTTCCAAGTCAGCCATATTGCATGGGGGACATTGTGCTGGTGGCCATGTTCTATAGGTGACTTCCAAGTCAGCCATATTGCATTTGGGACATTGTGCTGGTTGTCTTGTATAGGTGACTTCCAAGTCAGCCATATTGCTTGGGGGACATTGTGCTGGTTGCCATGTCCTATAGGTGACTTCCAAGTCAGCCATATTGCATTGGGGACATTGTGCTGGTTGTCTTGTATAGGTGACTTCCAAGTCAGCCATATTGCATGGGGGACATTGTGCTGGTTGCCATGTTGTATAGGTGACTTCCAAGTCAGCCATATTGCATGGGGGACATTGTGCTGGTTGCCATGTTGTATAGGTGACTTCCAAGTGAGCCATATTGCTTGGGGGACATTGTGCTGGTTGTGTTGTATAGGTGACTTTCAAGTCAGCCATATTGCATGGGGGACATTGTGCTGGTTGTCTTGTATAGGTGACTTCCAAGTCAGCCGTGTTGCATGGGGGACATTGTGCTGGTGGCCATGTTCTATAGGTGACTTCCAAGTCAGCCATATTGCATGGGGGACATTGTGCTGGTTGCCATGTTGTATAGGTGACTTCCAAGTCAGCCATATTGCTTGGGGGACATTGTGCTGGTTGCCATGTGCTATAGGTGACGTCCAAGTGAGCCATATTGCTTGGGGGACATTGTGCTGGTTGCCATGTTATATAGGTGACTTCCAAGTCAGCCATATTGCATGGGGAACATTGTGCTGGTGGCCATGTTCTATAGGTGACTTCCAAGTCAGCCACATTGCATGGGGGACATTGTGCTGGTTTCTTGTATAGGTGACTTCCAAGTCAACCATATTGCATTAGGGACATTGTGCTGGTTGCCATGTTGTATAGGTGACTTCCAAGTCAACCATATTGCATGGGGGACATTGTGCTGGTTGCCATGTTGTATAGGTGACTTCCAAGTCAGCCATATTGCATGGGGGACATTGTGCTGGATGCCATGTTGTATAGGTGACTTCCAAGTAAGCCATATTGCATGGGGGACATTGTGCTGGTTGTGTTGTATAGGTGACTTCCAAGTGAGCCATATTGCATGGGGGACATTGTGCTGGTTGTGTTGTATAGGTGACTTCCAAGTCAGCCATATTGCATGGGGGACATTGTGCTGGTTGTATTGTATAGGTGACTTCCAATTCAGCCATATTGCATGGGGGACATTGTGCTGGTTGTATTGTATAGGTGACTTCCAAGTGAGCCATATTGCTTGGGGGACATTGTGCTGGTGGCCATGTTCTATAGGTGACTTCCAAGCCAGCCATATTGCATTGTGGACATTGTGCTGGTTGCCATGTCCTATAGGTGACTTCCAAGTCAGCCATATTGCATGGGGGACATTGTGCTGGTTGCCTTGTTGTATAGGTGACTTCCAAGTGAGCCATATTGCTTGGGGGACATTGTGCTGGTTGTGTTGTATAGGTGACTTCCAAGTCAGCCATATTGCATGGGGGACATTGTGCTGGTTGTCTTGTATAGGTGACTTCCAAGTCAGCCGTGTTGCATGGGGGACATTGTGCTGGTTGTATTGTATAGGTGACTTCCAAGTCAGCCATATTGCATGGGGGACATTGTGCTGGTGGCCATGTTGTAAAGGTGACTTCCAAGTCAGCCATATTGCATGGGGGACATTGTGCTCTTTGCCATGTTGTATAGGTGACTTCCAAGTCAGCCATATTGCATGGGGGACATTGTGCTGGTTGCCATGTTGTATAGGTGACTTACAAGTCAGCCATATTGCATGGGGGACATTGTGCTGGTTGCCATGTCCTATAGGTGACTTCCAAGTCAGCCATATTGCATGGGGGAAATTGTGCTGGTTGTCTTGTATAGGTGACTTTTAAGTCAGCCACATTGCCCTGGGGGACATTGTGCTGGTTGCCATGTTCTATAGGTGACTTCCAAGTCAGCCATATTGCTTGGTAGACATTGCGCTGGTTGCCATGTTGTATAGGTGACTTCCAAGTCAGCCATATTGCTTGGGGGACATTGTGCTGGTTGCCATGTTGTATAGGTGACTTCCAAGTCAGCCATATTGCATGGGGGATATTGTGCTGGTGCCATGTTCTATAGGTGACATCCAAGTCAGCCATATTGCATGGGGGACATTGTGCTGGTTGTCTTGTATAGGTGACTTCCAAGTCAGCCATATTGCATGGGGGACATTGTGCTGGTTGTGTTGTATAGGTGACTTCCAAATCAGCCATATTGCATGGCGGACATTGTGCTGGTTGTATTGTATAGGTGACTTCCAAGTCAGCCATATTGCATGGGGGACATTGTGCTGGTTGTATTGTATAGGTGACTTCCAAGTCAGCCATATTGCATGGGGGACATTGTGCTGGTGGCCATGTCCTATAGGTGACTTCCAAGTCAGCCATATTGCATGGGGGACATTGTGCTGGTTGTCTTGTATAGGTGACTTCCAAGTCAGCCATATTGCTTGGGGGACATTGTGCTGGTTGTATTGTATAGGTGACTTCCAAGTCAGCCATATTGCATGGGGGACATTGTGCTGGTTGCCATGTTGTATAGGTGACTTCCAAGTCAGCCATATTGCATGGGGGACATTGTGCTGGTGGCCATGTTCTATAGGTGACTTCCAAGTCAGCCATATTGCATTTGGGACATTGTGCTGGTTGTCTTGTATAGGTGACGTCCAAGTCAGCCATATTGCATGGGGGACATTGTGCTGGTTGTGTTGTATAGGTGACTTCCAAATCAGCCATATTGCATGGGGGACATTGTGCTGGTTGTATTGTATAGGTGACTTCCAAGTCAGCCATATTGCATGGGGGACATTGTGCTGGTTGTCTTGTATAGGTGACTTCCAAGTCAGCCATATTGGATGGGGGACATTGTGCTGGTTGTATTGTATAGGTGACTTCCAAGTCAGCCATATTGCATGGGGGACATTGTGCTGGTTGCCATGTTGTATAGGTGACTTCCAAGTCAGCCATATTGCATGGGGGACATTGTGCTGGTGGCCATTTTCTATAGGTGACTTCCAAGTCAGCCATATTGCATTTGGGACATTGTGCTGGTTGTATTGTATAGGTGACTTCCAAGTCAGCCATACTGCATGGGGGACATTGTGCTGGTTGTATTGTATAGGTGACTTCCAAGTGAGCCATTTTGCTTGGGGGACATTGTGCTGGTGGCCATGTTCTATAGGTGACTTCCAAGTCAGCCATATTGCATGGGGGACATTGTGCTGGTTGCCATGTCCTATAGGTGACTTCCAAGTCGGCCATATTGCAAGGGGGACATTGTGCTGGTTGTCTTGTATAGGTGACTTCCAAGTCAGCCATATTGCTTGGGGGACATTGTGCTGGTTGCCATGTTCTATAGGTGACTTCCAAGTCAGCCATATTGCTTGGTGGACATTGTGCTGGTGGCCATGTTCTATAGGTGACTTCCAAGTCAGCCATATTGCTTGGGGGACATTGTGCTGGTTGCCAGGTTGTATAGGTGACTTTCAAGTCAGCCATATTGCATGGGGGACATTGTGCTGGTGGCCATGTTCTATAGGTGACTTCCAAGTCAGCCATATTGCATGGGGGACATTGTGCTGGTTGCCATGTTGTATAGGTGACTTCCAAGTCAGCCATATTGCATGGGGGACATTGTGCTGGTGGCCATGTTCTATAGGTGACTTCCATGTCAGCCATATTGCATGGGGGACATTGTGCTGGTTGTCTTGTATAGGTGACTTCCAAGTCAGCCATATTGCTTGGGGGACATTGTGCTGGTTGTATTGTATAGGTGACTTCCAAGTCAGCCATATTGCATGGGGGACATTGTGCTGGTTGCCATGTTGTATAGGTGACTTCCAAGTCAGCCATATTGCATGGGGGACATTGTGCTGGTGGCCATGTTCTATAGGTGACTTCCAAGTCAGCCACATTGCATGGGGGACATTGTGCTGGTTTCTTGTATAGGTGACTTCCAAGTCAGCCATATTGCATGGGGGACATTGTGCTGGTTGCCATGTTGTATAGATGACTTCAAAGTCAGCCATATTGCATGGGGGACATTGTGCTGGTTGCCATGTTGTATAGGTGACTTCCAAGTCAGCCATATTGCATGGAGGACATTGTGCTGGATGCCATGTTGTATAGGTGACTTCCAAGTGAGCCATATTGCATGGGGGACATTGTGCTGGTTGTGTTGTATAGGTGACTTCCAAGTCAGCCATATTGCATGGGGGACATTGTGCTGGTTGTGTTGTATAGGTGACTTCCAAGTCAGCCATATTGCATGGGGGACATTGTGTTGGTTGTATTGTATAGGTGACTTCCAAGTCAGCCATATTGCATGGGGGACATTGTGCTGGTTGTATTGTATAGGTGACTTCCAAGTGAGCCATATTGTTTGGGGGACATTGTGCTGGTGGCCATGTTCTATAGGTGACTTCCAAGTCAGCCATATTGCATGGGGGACATTGTGCTGGTTGCCATGTCCTATAGGTGACTTCCAAGTCAGCCATATTGCTTGGGGGACATTGTGCTGGTTGCCATGTTGTATAGGTGACTTCCAAGTCAGCCATATTGCATGGGGGACATTGTGCTGGTTGTCTTGTATAGGTGACTTCCAAGTGAGCCATATTGCATGGGGGACATTGTGCTGGTTGCCATGTTCTATAGGTGACTTCCAAGTCAGCCATATTGCATGGGGGACATTGTGCTGGTTGTCTTGTATAGGTGACTTCCAAGTCAGCCATATTGCATGGGGGACATTGTGCTGGTTGTATTGTATAGGTGACTTCCAAGTCAGCCATATTGCATGGGGGACATTGTGCTGGTTGTGTTGTATAGGTGACTTCCAAGTCAGCCATATTGCATGGGGGCCATTGTGCTGGTTGTATTGTATAGGTGACTTCCAAGTCAGCCATATTGCATGGGGGACATTGTGCTGGTTGTATTGTATAGGTGACTTCCAAGTGAGCCATATTGTTTGGGGGACATTGTGCTGGTGGCCATGTTCTATACGTGACTTCCAAGTCAGCCATATTGCATGGGGGACATTGTGCTGGTTGCCATGTTCTATAGGTGATTTCTAAGTCAGCCATATTGCTTGGGGGACATTGTGCTGGTTGCCATGTTGTATAGGTGACTTCCAAGTCAGCCATATTGCATGAGGGACATTGTGCTGGTGGCCATGTTCTATAGGTGACTTCCAAGTCAGCCATATTGCATGGGGGACATTGTGCTGGTTGTGTTGTATAGGTGACTTCCAAATCAGCCATATTGCATGGGGGACATTGTGCTGGTTGTATTGTATAGGTGACTTCCAAGTCAGCCATATTGCATGGGGGACATTGTGCTGGTTGTATTGTATAGGTGACTTCCAAGTCAGCCATATTGCATGGGGGACATTGTGCTGGTGGCCATGTCCTATAGGTGACTTCCAAGTCAGCCATATTGCATGGGGGACATTGTGCTGGTTGTCTTGTATAGGTGACTTCCAAGTCAGCCATATTGCTTGGGGGACATTGTGCTGGTTGTATTGTATAGGTGACTTCCAAGTCAGCCATATTGCATGGGGGACATTGTGCTGGTTGCCATGTTGTATAGGTGACTTCCAAGTCAGCCATATTGCATGGGGGACATTGTGCTGGTGGCCATGTTCTATAGGTGACTTCCAAGTCAGCCATATTGCATTTGGGACATTGTGCTGGTTGTCTTGTATAGGTGACTTCCAAGTCAGCCATATTGCATGGGGGACATTGTGCTGGTTGTGTTGTATAGGTGACTTCCAAATCAGCCATATTGCATGTGGGACATTGTGCTGGTTGTATTGTATAGGTGACTTCCAAGTCAGCCATATTGCATGGGGGACATTGTGCTGGTTGTCTTGTATAGGTGACTTCCAAGTCAGCCATATTGGATGGGGGACATTGTGCTGGTTGTATTGTATAGGTGACTTCCAAGTCAGCCATATTGCATGGGGGACATTGTGCTGGTTGCCATGTTGTATAGGTGACTTCCAAGTCAGCCATATTGCATGGGGGACATTGTGCTGGTGGCCATGTTCTATAGGTGACTTCCAAGTCAGCCATATTGCATTTGGGACATTGTGCTGGTTGTATTGTATAGGTGACTTCCAAGTCAGCCATATTGCATGGGGGACATTGTGCTGGTTGTATTGTATAGGTGACTTCCAAGTGAGCCATGTTGCTTGGGGGACATTGTGCTGGTGGCCATGTTCTATAGGTGACTTCCAAGTCAGCCATATTGCATGGGGGACATTGTGCTGGTTGCCATGTCCTATAGGTGACTTCCAAGTCGGCCATATTGCAAGCGGGACATTGTGCTGGTTGTCTTGTATAGGTGACTTCCAAGTCAGCCATATTGCTTGGGGGACATTGTGCTGGTTGCCATGTTCTATAGGTGACTTCCAAGTCAGCCATATTGCTTGGTTGACATTGTGCTGGTGGCCATGTTCTATAGGTGACTTCCAAGTCAGCCATATTGCTTGGGGGACATTGTGCTGGTTGCCATGTTGTAAAGGTGACTTTCAAGTCAGCCATATTGCATGGGGGACATTGTGCTGGTGGCCATGTTCTATAGGTGACTTCCAAGTCAGCCATATTGCATGGGGGACATTGTGCTGGTTGCCATGTTGTATAGGTGACTTCCAAGTCAGCCATATTGCATGGGGGACATTGTGCTGGTGGCCATGTTCTATAGGTGACTTCCAAGTCAGCCATATTGCATGGGGGACATTGTGCTGGTTGTCTTGTATAGGTGACTTCCAAGTCAGCCATATTGCTTGGGGGACATTGTGCTGGTTGCCATGTTGTATAGGTGACTTCCAAGTCAGCCATATTGCATGGGGGACATTGTGCTGGTTGTCTTGTATAGGTGACTTCCAAGTCAGCCATATTGCATGGGGAACATTGTGCTGGTTGCCATGTTGTATAGGTGACTTCCAAGTCAGCCATATTGCATGGGGGACATTGTGCTGGTGGCCATGTTCTATAGGTGACTTCCAAGTCAGCCACATTGCATGGGGGACATTGTGCTGGTTTCTTGTATAGGTGACTTCCAAGTCAGCCATATTGCATGGGGGACATTGTGCTGGTTGCCATGTTGTATAGGTGACTTCCAAGTCAGCCATATTGCATGGGGGATATTGTGCTGGTTGCCATGTTGTATAGGTGACTTCCAAGTCAGCCATATTGCATGGGTGACATTGTGCTGGATGCCATGTTGTATAGGTGACTTCCAAGTGAGCCATATTGCATGGGGGACATTGTGCTGGTTGTGTTGTATAGGTGACTTCCAAGTCAGCCATATTGCATGGGGGACATTGTGCTGGTTGTGTTGTATAGGTGACTTCCAAGTCAGCCATATTGCATGGGGGACATTGTGCTGGTTGTATTGTATAGGTGACTTCCAAGTCAGCCATATTGCATGGGCGACATTGTGCTGGTTGTATTGTATAGGTGACTTCCAAGTGAGCCATATTGTTTGGGGGACATTGTGCTGGTGGCCATGTTCTATAGGTGACTTCCAAGTCAGCCATATTGCATGGGGGACATTGTGCTGGTTGCCATGTCCTATAGGTGACTTCCAAGTCAGCCATATTGCATGGGGGACATTGTGCTGGTTGCCATGTTGTATAGGTGACTTCCAAGTGAGCCATATTGCTTGGGGGACATTGTGCTGGTTGTGTTGTATAGGTGACTTCCAAGTCAGCCATATTGCATGGGGGACATTGTGCTGGTTGTCTTGTATAGGTGACTTCCAAGTCAGCCGTGTTGCATGGGGGACATTGTGCTGGTTGTGTTGTATAGGTGACTTCCAAGTCAGCCATATTGCATGGGGGACATTGTGCTGGCGGCCATGTTGTAAAGGTGACTTCCAAGTCAGCCATATTGCATGGGGGACATTGTGCTGGTTGCCATGTTGTATAGGTGACTTCCAAGTCAGCCACATTGCATGGGGGACATTGTGCTGGTTGCCATGTTGTATAGGTGACTTACAAGTCAGCCATATTGCATGGGGGACATTGTGCTGCTTGCCATGTCCTATAGGTGACTTCCAAGTCAGCCATATTGCATGGGGGAAATTGTGCTGGTTGTCTTGTATAGGTGACTTTTAAGTCAGCCATATTGCTTGGGGGACATTGTGCTGGTTGCCATGTTCTATAGGTGACTTCCAAGTCAGCCAAATTGCTTGGGGGACATTGTGCTGGTTGCCATGTTGTATAGGTGACTTCCAAGTCAGCCATATTGCTTGGGGGACATTGTGCTGTTTGCCATGTTGTATTGGTGACTTCCAAGTCAGCCATATTGCATGGGGGACATTGTGCTGGTGGCCATGTTCTATAGGTGACTTCCAAGTCAGCCATATTGCATGGGGGACATTGTGCTGGTTGCCATGTTGTATAGGTGACTTCCAAGTCAGCCATATTGCATGGGGGACATTGTGCTGGTGGCCTTGTTCTATAGGTGACTTCGAAGTCAGCCATATTGCATGGGGGACATTGTGCTGGTTGTCTTGTATAGGTGACTTCCAAGTCAGCCATATTGCTTGGGGGACATTGTGCTGGTTGTATTGTATAGGTGACTTCCAAGTCAGCCATATTGCATGGGGAACATTGTGCTGGTTGCCATGTTGTATAGGTGACTTCCAAGTCAGCCATATTGCATGGGGGACATTGTGCTGGTGGCCATGTTCTATAGGTGACTTCCAAGTCAGCCACATTGCATGGGGGACATTGTGCTGGTTTCTTGTATAGGTGACTTCCAAGTCAGCCATATTGCATGGGGGACATTGTGCTGGTTGCCATGTTGTATAGGTGACTTCCAAGTCAGCCATATTGCATGGGGGACATTGTGCTGGTTGCCATGTTGTATAGGTGACTTCCAAGTCAGCCATATTGCATGGGTGACATTGTGCTGGATGCCATGTTGTATAGGTGACTTCCAAGTGAGCCATATTGCATGGGGGACATTGTGCTGGTTGTGTTGTATAGGTGACTTCCAAGTCAGCCATATTGCATGGGGGACATTGTGCTGGTTGTGTTGTATAGGTGACTTCCAAGTCAGCCATATTGCATGGGGGACATTGTGCTGGTTGTATTGTATAGGTGACTTCCAAGTCAGCCATATTGCATGGGCGACATTGTGCTGGTTGTATTGTATAGGTGACTTCCAAGTGAGCCATATTGTTTGGGGGACATTGTGCTGGTGGCCATGTTCTATAGGTGACTTCCAAGTCAGCCATATTGCATGGGGGACATTGTGCTGGTTGCCATGTCCTATAGGTGACTTCCAAGTCAGCCATATTGCATGGGGGACATTGTGCTGGTTGCCATGTTGTATAGGTGACTTCCAAGTGAGCCATATTGCTTGGGGGACATTGTGCTGGTTGTGTTGTATAGGTGACTTCCAAGTCAGCCATATTGCATGGGGGACATTGTGCTGGTTGTCTTGTATAGGTGACTTCCAAGTCAGCCGTGTTGCATGGGGGACATTGTGCTGGTTGTGTTGTATAGGTGACTTCCAAGTCAGCCATATTGCATGGGGGACATTGTGCTGGCGGCCATGTTGTAAAGGTGACTTCCAAGTCAGCCATATTGCATGGGGGACATTGTGCTGGTTGCCATGTTGTATAGGTGACTTCCAAGTCAGCCACATTGCATGGGGGACATTGTGCTGGTTGCCATGTTGTATAGGTGACTTACAAGTCAGCCATATTGCATGGGGGACATTGTGCTGCTTGCCATGTCCTATAGGTGACTTCCAAGTCAGCCATATTGCATGGGGGAAATTGTGCTGGTTGTCTTGTATAGGTGACTTTTAAGTCAGCCATATTGCTTGGGGGACATTGTGCTGGTTGCCATGTTCTATAGGTGACTTCCAAGTCAGCCAAATTGCTTGGGGGACATTGTGCTGGTTGCCATGTTGTATAGGTGACTTCCAAGTCAGCCATATTGCTTGGGGGACATTGTGCTGTTTGCCATGTTGTATTGGTGACTTCCAAGTCAGCCATATTGCATGGGGGACATTGTGCTGGTGGCCATGTTCTATAGGTGACTTCCAAGTCAGCCATATTGCATGGGGGACATTGTGCTGGTTGCCATGTTGTATAGGTGACTTCCAAGTCAGCCATATTGCATGGGGGACATTGTGCTGGTGGCCTTGTTCTATAGGTGACTTCGAAGTCAGCCATATTGCATGGGGGACATTGTGCTGGTTGTCTTGTATAGGTGACTTCCAAGTCAGCCATATTGCTTGGGGGACATTGTGCTGGTTGTATTGTATAGGTGACTTCCAAGTCAGCCATATTGCATGGGGAACATTGTGCTGGTTGCCATGTTGTATAGGTGACTTCCAAGTCAGCCATATTGCATGGGGGACATTGTGCTGGTGGCCATGTTCTATAGGTGACTTCCAAGTCAGCCACATTGCATGGGGGACATTGTGCTGGTTTCTTGTATAGGTGACTTCCAAGTCAGCCATATTGCATGGGGGACATTGTGCTGGTTGCCATGTTGTATAGGTGACTTCCAAGTCAGCCATATTGCATGGGGGACATTGTGCTGGTTGCCATGTTGTATAGGTGACTTCCAAGTCAGCCATATTGCATGGGTGACATTGTGCTGGATGCCATGTTGTATAGGTGACTTCCAAGTGAGCCATATTGCATGGGGGACATTGTGCTGGTTGTGTTGTATAGGTGACTTCCAAGTCAGCCATATTGCATGGGGGACATTGTGCTGGTTGTGTTGTATAGGTGACTTCCAAGTCAGCCATATTGCATGGGGGACATTGTGCTGGTTGTATTGTATAGGTGACTTCCAAGTCAGCCATATTGCATGGGGGACATTGTGCTGGTTGTATTGTATAGGTGACTTCCAAGTGAGCCATATTGTTTGGGGGACATTGTGCTGGTGGCCATGTTCTATAGGTGACTTCCAAGTCAGCCATATTGCATGGGGGACATTGTGCTTTTTGCCATGTCCTATAGGTGACTTCCAAGTCAGCCATATTGCATGGGGGACATTGTGCTGGTTGCCATGTTGTATAGGTGACTTCCAAGTGAGCCATATTGCTTGGGGGACATTGTGCTGGTTGTGTTGTATAGGTGACTTCCAAGTCAGCCATATTGCATGGGGGACATTGTGCTGGTTGCCAAGTTGTATAGGTGACTTACAAGTCAGCCATATTGCATGGGGGACATTGTGCTGCTTGCCATGTCCTATAGGTGACTTCCAAGTCAGCCATATTGCATGGGGGAAATTGTGCTGGTTGTCTTGTATAGGTGACTTTTAAGTCAGCCATATTGCTTGGGGGACATTGTGCTGGTTGCCATGTTCTATAGGTGATTTCCAAGTCAGCCAAATTGCTTGGGGGACATTGTGCTGGTTGCCATGTTGTATAGGTGACTTCCAAGTCAGCCATATTGCTTGGGGGACATTGTGCTGGTTGCCATGTTGTATTGGTGACTTCCAAGTCAGCCATATTGCATGGGGGACATTGTGCTGGTGGCCATGTTCTATAGGTGACTTCCAAGTCAGCCATATTGCATGGGGGACATTGTGCTGGTTGTCTTGTATAGGTGACTTCCAAGTCAGCCATATTGCATGGGGGACATTGTGCTGGTTGTGTTGTATAGGTGACTTCCAAATCAGCCATATTGCATGGGGGACATTGTGCTGGTTGTATTGTATAGGTGACTTCCAAGTCAGCCATATTGCATGCGGGACATTGTGCTGGTTGTATTGTATAGGTGACTTCCAAGTCAGCCATATTGCATGGGGGACATTGTACTGGTGGCCATGTCCTATAGGTGACTTCCAAGTCAGCCATATTGCATGGGGGACATTGTGCTGGTTGTCTTGTATAGGTGACTTCCAAGTCAGCCATATTGCTTGGGGGACATTGTGCTGGTTGTATTATATAGGTGACTTCCAAGTCAGCCATATTGCATGGGGGACATTGTGCTGGTTGCCATGTTGTATAGGTGACTTCCAAGTCAGCCATATTGCATGGGGGACATTGTGCTGGTGGCCATGTTCTATAGGTGACTTCCAAGTCAGCCATATTGCATTTGGGACATTGTGCTGGTTGTCTTGTATAGGTGACTTCCAAGTCAGCCATATTGCATGGGGGACATTGTGCTGGTTGTGTTGTATAGGTGACTTCCAAATCAGCCATATTGGATGGGGGACATTGTGCTGGTTGTATTGTATAGGTGACTTCCAAGTCAGCCATATTGCATGGGGGACATTGTGCTGGTTGTATTGTATAGGTGACTTCCAAGTGAGCCATATTCTTGGGGGACATTGTGCTGGTGGCCATGTTCTATAGGTGAATTCCAAGTCAGCCATATTGCATGGGGGACATTGTGCTGGTTGCCATGTCCTATAGGTGACTACCAAGTCAGCCATATTGCATGGGGGACATTGTGCTGGTTTTCTTGTATAGGTGACTTCCAATTTAGCCATATTGCTTGGGGGACATTGTGCTGGTTGCCATGTTCTATAGGTGACTTCCAAGTCAGCCATATTGCTTGGGGGACATTGTGCTGGTGGCCATGTTCTATAGGTGACTTCCAAGTCAGCCATATTGCTTGGGGGACATTGTGCTGGTTGCCATGTTGTATAGGTGACTTCCAAGTCAGCCATATTGCATGAGGGACATTGTGCTGGTGGCCATGTTCTATAGGTGACTTCCAAGTCAGCCATATTGCATGGGGGACATTGTGCTGGTTGCCATGTTGTATAGGTGACTTCCAAGTCAGCCATATTGCATGGGGGACATTGTGCTGGTGGCCATGTTCTATGGGTGACTTCCAAGTCAGCCATATTGCATGGGGGACATTGTGCTGGTTGTCTTGTATAGGTGCCTTCCAAGTCAGCCATATTGCATGGGGGACATTGTGCTGGTTGTATTGTATAGGTGACTTCCAAGTCAGCCATATTGCATGGGGGACATTGTGCTGGTTGCCATGTTGTATAGGTGACTTCCAAGTCAGCCATATTGCATGGGGGACATTGTGCTGGTGGCCATGTTCTATAGGTGACTTCCAAGTCAGCCATATTGCATGGGGGACATTGTGCTGGTTGTCTTGTATAGGTGACTTCCAAGTCAGCCATATTGCATGGGGGACATTGTGCTGGTGGCCATGTCCTATAGGTGACTTCCAAGTCAGCCATATTGCATGGGGGACATTGTGCTGGTTGTCTTGTATAGGTGACTTCCAAGTCAGCCATATTGCTTGGGGGACATTGTGCTGGTTGTATTGTATAGGTGACTTCCAAGTCAGCCATATTGCATGGGGGACATTGTGCTGGTTGCCATGTTGTATAGGTGACTTCCAAGTCAGCCATATTGCTTGGGGGACATTGTGCTGGTGGCCATGTTCTATAGGTGACTTCCAAGTCAGCCATATTGCTTGGGGGACATTGTGCTGGTTGCCATGTTGTATAGGTGACTTCCAAGTCAGCCATATTGCATGAGGGACATTGTGCTGGTGGCCATGTTCTATAGGTGACTTCCAAGTCAGCCATATTGCATGGGGGACATTGTGCTGGTTGCCATGTTGTATAGGTGACTTCCAAGTCAGCCATATTGCATGGGGGACATTGTGCTGGTGGCCATGTTCTATGGGTGACTTCCAAGTCAGCCATATTGCATGGGGGACATTGTGCTGGTTGTCTTGTATAGGTGCCTTCCAAGTCAGCCATATTGCATGGGGGACATTGTGCTGGTTGTATTGTATAGGTGACTTCCAAGTCAGCCATATTGCATGGGGGACATTGTGCTGGTTGCCATGTTGTATAGGTGACTTCCAAGTCAGCCATATTGCATGGGGGACATTGTGCTGGTGGCCATGTTCTATAGGTGACTTCCAAGTCAGCCATATTGCATGGGGGACATTGTGCTGGTTGTCTTGTATAGGTGACTTCCAAGTCAGCCATATTGCATGGGGGACATTGTGCTGGTGGCCATGTCCTATAGGTGACTTCCAAGTCAGCCATATTGCATGGGGGACATTGTGCTGGTTGTCTTGTATAGGTGACTTCCAAGTCAGCCATATTGCTTGGGGGACATTGTGCTGGTTGTATTGTATAGGTGACTTCCAAGTCAGCCATATTGCATGGGGGACATTGTGCTGGTTGCCATGTTGTATAGGTGACTTCCAAGTCAGCCATATTGCATGGGGGACATTGTGCTGGTGGCCATGTTCTATAGGTGACTTCCAAGTCAGCCATATTGCATTTGGGACATTGTGCTGGTTGTCTTGTATAGGTGACTTCCAAGTCAGCCATATTGCATGGGGACATTGTGCTGGTTGTGTTGTATAGGTGACTTCCAAATCAGCCATATTGCATGGGGGACATTGTGCTGGTTGTATTGTATAGGTGACTTCCAAGTCAGCCATATTGCATGGGGGACATTGTGCTGGTTGTCTTGTATAGCTGACTTCCAAGTCAGCCATATTGCTTGGGGGACATTGTGCTGGTTGTATTGTATAGGTGACTTCCAAGACAGCCATATTGCATGGGGGACATTGTGCTGGTTGCCATGTTGTATAGGTGACTTCCAAGTCAGCCATATTGCATGGGGGACATTGTGCTGGTGGCCATGTTCTATAGGTGACTTCCAAGTCAGCCATATTGCATTTGGGACATTGTGCTGGTTGTATTGTATAGGTGACTTCCAAGTCAGCCATATTGCATGGGGGACATTGTGCTGGTTGTATTGTATAGGTGACTTCCAAGTGAGCCATATTGCTTGGGGGACATTGTGCGGGTGGCCATGTTCTATAGGTGACTTCCAAGTCAGCCATATTGCATGGGGGACATTGTGCTGGTTGCCATGTCCTATAGGTGACTTCCAAGTCAGCCATATTGCATGGGGGACATTATGCTGGTTGTCTTGTATAGGTGACTTCCAAGTCAGCCATATTGCTTGGGGACATTGTGCTGGTTGCCATGTTCTATAGGTGACTTCCAAGTCAGCCATATTGCTTGGGGGACATTGTGCTGGTGGCCATGTTCTATAGGTGACTTCCAAGTCAGCCATATTGCTTGGGGGACATTGTGCTGGTTGCCATGTTGTATAGGTGACTTCCAAGTCAGCCATATTGCATGAGGGACATTGTGCTGGTGGCCATGTTCTATAGGTGACTTCCAAGTCAGCCATATTGCATGGGGGACATTGTGCTGGTTGCCATGTTGTATAGGTGACTTCCAAGTCAGCCATATTGCATGGGGGACATTGTGCTGGTGGCCATGTTCTATGGGTGACTTCCAAGTCAGCCATATTGCATGGGGGACATTGTGCTGGTTGTCTTGTATAGGTGCCTTCCAAGTCAGCCATATTGCATGGGGGACATTGTGCTGGTTGTATTGTATAGGTGACTTCCAAGTCAGCCATATTGCATGGGGGACATTGTGCTGGTTGCCATGTTGTATAGGTGACTTCCAAGTCAGCCATATTGCATGGGGGACATTGTGCTGGTGGCCATGTTCTATAGGTGACTTCCAAGTCAGCCATATTGCATGGGGGACATTGTGCTGGTTGTCTTGTATAGGTGACTTCCAAGTCAGCCATATTGCATGGGGGACATTGTGCTGGTGGCCATGTCCTATAGGTGACTTCCAAGTCAGCCATATTGCATGGGGGACATTGTGCTGGTTGTCTTGTATAGGTGACTTCCAAGTCAGCCATATTGCTTGGGGGACATTGTGCTGGTTGTATTGTATAGGTGACTTCCAAGTCAGCCATATTGCATGGGGGACATTGTGCTGGTTGCCATGTTGTATAGGTGACTTCCAAGTCAGCCATATTGCTTGGGGGACATTGTGCTGGTGGCCATGTTCTATAGGTGACTTCCAAGTCAGCCATATTGCTTGGGGGACATTGTGCTGGTTGCCATGTTGTATAGGTGACTTCCAAGTCAGCCATATTGCATGAGGGACATTGTGCTGGTGGCCATGTTCTATAGGTGACTTCCAAGTCAGCCATATTGCATGGGGGACATTGTGCTGGTTGCCATGTTGTATAGGTGACTTCCAAGTCAGCCATATTGCATGGGGGACATTGTGCTGGTGGCCATGTTCTATGGGTGACTTCCAAGTCAGCCATATTGCATGGGGGACATTGTGCTGGTTGTCTTGTATAGGTGCCTTCCAAGTCAGCCATATTGCATGGGGGACATTGTGCTGGTTGTATTGTATAGGTGACTTCCAAGTCAGCCATATTGCATGGGGGACATTGTGCTGGTTGCCATGTTGTATAGGTGACTTCCAAGTCAGCCATATTGCATGGGGGACATTGTGCTGGTGGCCATGTTCTATAGGTGACTTCCAAGTCAGCCATATTGCATGGGGGACATTGTGCTGGTTGTCTTGTATAGGTGACTTCCAAGTCAGCCATATTGCATGGGGGACATTGTGCTGGTGGCCATGTCCTATAGGTGACTTCCAAGTCAGCCATATTGCATGGGGGACATTGTGCTGGTTGTCTTGTATAGGTGACTTCCAAGTCAGCCATATTGCTTGGGGGACATTGTGCTGGTTGTATTGTATAGGTGACTTCCAAGTCAGCCATATTGCATGGGGGACATTGTGCTGGTTGCCATGTTGTATAGGTGACTTCCAAGTCAGCCATATTGCATGGGGGACATTGTGCTGGTGGCCATGTTCTATAGGTGACTTCCAAGTCAGCCATATTGCATTTGGGACATTGTGCTGGTTGTCTTGTATAGGTGACTTCCAAGTCAGCCATATTGCATGGGGACATTGTGCTGGTTGTGTTGTATAGGTGACTTCCAAATCAGCCATATTGCATGGGGGACATTGTGCTGGTTGTATTGTATAGGTGACTTCCAAGTCAGCCATATTGCATGGGGGACATTGTGCTGGTTGTCTTGTATAGCTGACTTCCAAGTCAGCCATATTGCTTGGGGGACATTGTGCTGGTTGTATTGTATAGGTGACTTCCAAGACAGCCATATTGCATGGGGGACATTGTGCTGGTTGCCATGTTGTATAGGTGACTTCCAAGTCAGCCATATTGCATGGGGGACATTGTGCTGGTGGCCATGTTCTATAGGTGACTTCCAAGTCAGCCATATTGCATTTGGGACATTGTGCTGGTTGTATTGTATAGGTGACTTCCAAGTCAGCCATATTGCATGGGGGACATTGTGCTGGTTGTATTGTATAGGTGACTTCCAAGTGAGCCATATTGCTTGGGGGACATTGTGCGGGTGGCCATGTTCTATAGGTGACTTCCAAGTCAGCCATATTGCATGGGGGACATTGTGCTGGTTGCCATGTCCTATAGGTGACTTCCAAGTCAGCCATATTGCATGGGGGACATTATGCTGGTTGTCTTGTATAGGTGACTTCCAAGTCAGCCATATTGCTTGGGGACATTGTGCTGGTTGCCATGTTCTATAGGTGACTTCCAAGTCAGCCATATTGCTTGGGGGACATTTTGCTGGTGGCCATGTTCTCTAGGTGACTTCCAAGTCAGCCATATTGCTTGGGGGACATTGTGCTGGTTGCCATGTTGTATAGGTGACTTCCAAGTCAGCCATATTGCATGGGGGACATTGTGCTGGTGGCCATGTTCTATAGGTGACTTCCAAGTCAGCCATATTGCATTGGGGACATTGTGCTGGTTGCCATGTTGTATAGGTGACTTCCAAGTCAGCCATATTGCATGGGGGACATTGTGCTGGTTGTTTTGTATAGGTGACTTCCAAGTCAGCCATATTGCATGGGGGACATTGTGCTGGTTGTCATGTCCTATAGGTGACTTCCAAGTCAGCCATATTGCATGGGGGAAATTGTGCTGGTTGTCTTGTATAGGTGACTTCCAAGTCAGCCATATTGCTTGGGGGACATTGTGCTGGTTGCCATGTTCTAAAGGTGACTTCCAAGTCAGCCATATTGCATGGGGGACATTGTGCTGGTGGCCATGTTCTATAGGTGACTTCCAAGTCAGCCATATTGCATGGGGGACATTGTGCTGGTTGTCTTGTATAGGTGACTTCCAAGTTAGCCATATTGCATGGGGGACATTGTGCTGGTGGCCATGTTCTATAGGTGACTTCCAAGTCAGCCATATTGCTTGGGGGACATTGTGCTGGTTGTATTGTATAGGTGACTTCCAATTCAGCCATATTGCATGGGGGACATTGTGCTGGTTGCCATGTTGTATAGGTGACTTCCAAGTGAGCCATATTGCTTGGGGGACATTGTGCTGGTTGTGTTGTATAGGTGACTTCCAAGTCAGCCATATTGCATTTGGGACATTGTGCTGGTTGTCTTGTATAGGTGACTTCCAAGTCAGCCATATTGCATGGGGGACATTGTGCTGGTTGTGTTGTATAGGTGACTTCCAAATCAGCCATATTGCATGGGGGACATTGTGCTGGTTGTATTGTATAGGTGACTTCCAAGTCAGCCATATTGCATGGGGGACATTGTGCTGGTTGTCTTGTATAGGTGACTTCCAAGTCAGCCATATTGCTTGGGGGACATTGTGCTGGTTGTATTGTATAGGTGACTTCCAAGACAGCCATATTGCATGGGGGACATTGTGCTGGTTGTATTGTATAGGTGACTTCCAAGTGAGCCATATTGCTTGGGGGACATTGTGCGGGTGGCCATGTTCTATAGGTGACTTCCAAGTCAGCCATATTGCATGGGGGACATTGTGCTGGTTGCCATGTCCTATAGGTGACTTCCAAGTCAGCCATATTGCATGGGGGACATTATGCTGGTTGTCTTGTATAGGTGACTTCCAAGTCAGCCATATTGCTTGGGGGACATTGTGCTGGTTGCCATGTTCTATAGGTGACTTCCAAGTCAGCCATATTGCTTGGGGGACATTGTGCTGGTGGCCATGTTCTATAGGTGACTTCCAAGTCAGCCATATTGCTTGGGGGACATTGTGCTGGTTGCCATGTTGTATAGGTGACTTCCAAGTCAGCCATATTGCATGGGGGACATTGTGCTGGTGGCCATGTTCTATAGGTGACTTCCAAGTCAGCCATATTGCATTGGGGACATTGTGCTGGTTGCCATGTTGTATAGGTGACTTCCAAGTCAGCCATATTGCATGGGGGACATTGTGCTGGTTGTATTGTATAGGTGACTTCCAAGTCAGCCATATTGCATGGGGGACATTGTGCTGGTTGCCATGTCCTATAGGTGACTTCCAAGTCAGCCATATTGCATGGGGGAAATTGTGCTGGTTGTCTTGTATAGGTGACTTCCAAGTCAGCCATATTGCATGGGGGACATTGTGCTGGTGGCCATGTTCTATAGGTAACTTCCAAGTCAGCCATATTGCATGGGGGACATTGTGATGGTTGTCTTGTATAGGTGACTTCCAAGTCAGCCATATTGCATGGGGGACATTGTGCTGGTGGCCATGTTCTATAGGTGACTTCCAAGTCAGCCATATTGCTTGGGGGACATTGTGCTGGTTGTATTGTATAGGTGACTTCCAATTCAGCCATATTGCATGGGGGACATTGTGCTGGTTGCCATGTTGTATAGGTGACTTCCAAGTGAGCCATATTGCTTGGGGGACATTGTGCTGGTTGTGTTGTATAGGTGACTTCCAAGTCAGCCATATTGCATGGGGGACATTGTGCTGGTTGTCTTGTATAGGTGACTTCCAAGTCAGCCGTTTTGCATGGGGGACATTGTGCTGGTTGTCTTGTATAGGTGACTTCCAAGTCAGCCATATTGCTTGGGGGACATTGTGCTGGTTGCCATGTTCTGTAGGTGACTTCCAAGTCAGCCATATTGCTTGGGGGACATTGTGCTGGTGGCCATGTTCTATAGGTGACTTCCAAGTCAGCCATATTGCTTGGGGGACATTGTGCTGGTTGCCATGTTGTATAGGTGACTTCCAAGTAAGCCATATTGCATGGGGGACATTGTGCTGGTGGCCATGTTCTATAGGTGACTTCCAAGTCAGCCATATTGCATTTGGGACATTGTGCTGGTTGTCTTGTATAGGTGACTTCCAAGTCAGCCATATTGCTTGGGGGACATTGTGCTGGTTGCCATGTCCTATAGGTGACTTCCAAGTCAGCCATATTGCATGGGGGACATTGTGCTGGTTGTCTTGTATAGGTGACTTCCACGTCAGCCATATTGCATGGGGGACATTGTGCTGGTGGCCATGTTGTATAGGTGACTTCCAAGTCAGCCATATTGCATGGGGGACATTGTGCTGGTTGCCATGTTGTATAGGTGACTTCCAAGTCAGCCATATTGCATGGGGGACATTGTGCTGGTTGCCATGTTGTATAGGTGACTTCCAAGTCAGCCATATTGCATGGGGGACATTGTGCTGGTTGCCATGTTGTATAGGTGACTTCCAAGTCAGCCATATTGCTTGGGGGACATTGTGCTGGTTGCCATGTTGTATAGGTGACTTCCAAGTCAGCCATATTGCCTGGGGGACATTGTGCTGGTTGTATTGTATAGGTGACTTCCAAGTCAGCCATATTGCATGGGGGACATTGTGCTGGTTGCCATGTTGTATAGGTGACTTCCAAGTCAGCCATATTGCATGGGGGACATTGTGCTGGTTGCCATGTTGTATAGGTGACTTCCAAGTGAGCCATATAGCTTGGGGGACATTGTGCTGGTTGTGTTGTATAGGTGACTTCCAAGTCAGCCATATTGCATGGGGGACATTGTGCTGGTTGTCTTGTATAGGTGACTTTCAAGTCAGCCGTGTTGCATGGGGGACATTGTACTGGTGGCCATGTACTATAGGTGACTTCCAAGTCAGCCATATTGCATGGGGGACATTGTGCTGGTTGCCATGTTGTATAGGTGACTTCCAAGTGAGCCATATTGCTTGTGGGACATTGTGCTGGTTGCCATGTTGTATAGGTGACTTCCAAGTCAGCCATATTGCATGGGGGACATTGTGCTGGTGGCCATGTTCTATAGGTGACTTCCAAGTCAGCCATATTGCATGGGGACATTGTGCTGGTTGTCTTGTATAGGTGACTTCCAAGTCAGCCATATTGCATGGGGGACATTGTGCTGGTTGCCATGTTGTATAGGTGACTTCCAAGTCAGCCATATTGCATGGGGGACATTGTGCTGGTTGCCATGTTGTATAGGTGACTTCCAAGTCAGCCATATTGCATGGGGGACATTGTGCTGGTTGTGTTGTATAGGTGACTTCCAAGTCAGCCATATTGCTTGGGGGACATTGTGCTGGTGGCCATGTTCTATAGGTGACTTCCAAGTCAGCCATATTGCATGGGGGACATTGTGCTGGTGGCCATGTTCTATAGGTGACTTCCAAGTCAGCCATATTGCATTTGGGACATTGTGCTGGTTGTCTTGTATAGGTGACTTCCAAGTCAGCCATATTGCTTGGGGGACATTGTGCTGGTTGCCATGTCCTATAGGTGACTTCCAAGTCAGCCATATTGCATGGGGGACATTGTGCTGGTTGTCTTGTATAGGTGACTTCCACGTCAGCCATATTGCATGGGGGACATTGTGCTGGTGGCCATGTTGTATAGGTGACTTCCAAGTCAGCCATATTGCATGGGGGACATTGTGCTGGTTGCCATGTTGTATAGGTGACTTCCAAGTCAGCCATATTGCATGGGGGACATTGTGCTGGTTGCCATGTTGTATAGGTGACTTCCAAGTCAGCCATATTGCATGGGGGACATTGTGCTGGTTGCCATGTTGTATAGGTGACTTCCAAGTCAGCCATATTGCTTGGGGGACATTGTGCTGGTTACCATGTTGTATAGGTGACTTCCAAGTCAGCCATATTGCCTGGGGGACATTGTGCTGGTTGTATTGTATAGGTGACTTCCAAGTCAGCCATATTGCATGGGGGACATTGTGCTGGTTGCCATGTTGTATAGGTGACTTCCAAGTCAGCCATATTGCATGGGGGACATTGTGCTGGTTGCCATGTTGTATAGGTGACTTCCAAGTGAGCCATATTGCTTGGGGGACATTGTGCTGGTTGTGTTGTATAGGTGACTTCCAAGTCAGCCATATTGCATGGGGGACATTGTGCTGGTTGTCTTGTATAGGTGACTTTCAAGTCAGCCGTGTTGCATGGGGGACATTGTACTGGTGGCCATGTACTATAGGTGACTTCCAAGTCAGCCATATTGCATGGGGGAAATTGTGCTGGTTGCCATGTTGTATAGGTGACTTCCAAGTGAGCCATATTGCTTGGGGGACATTGTGCTGGTTGCCATGTTGTATAGGTGACTTCCAAGTCAGCCATATTGCATGGGGGACATTGTGCTGGTGGCCATGTTCTATAGGTGACTTCCAAGTCAGCCATATTGCATGGGGACATTGTGCTGGTTGTCTTGTATAGGTGACTTCCAAGTCAGCCATATTGCATGGGGGACATTGTGCTGGTTGCCATGTTGTATAGGTGACTTCCAAGTCAGCCATATTGCATGGGGGACATTGTGCTGGTTGCCATGTTGTATAGGTGACTTCCAAGTCAGCCATATTGCATGGGGGACATTGTGCTGGTTGTGTTGTATAGGTGACTTCCAAGTCAGCCATATTGCTTGGGGGACATTGTGCTGGTGGCCATGTTGTATAGGTGACTTCCAAGTCAGCCATATTGCTTGGGGGACATTGTGCTGGTTGCCATGTTCTATAGGTGACTTCCAAGTCAGCCATATTGCATGGGGGACATTGTGCTGGTTGTGTTGTATAGGTGACTTCCAAGTCAGCCATATTGCATGGGGGACATTGTGCTGGTTGCCATGTTGTATAGGTGACTTCCAAGTCAGCCATATTGCATGGGGGACATTGTGCTGGTTGCCATGTTGTATAGGTGACTTCCAAGTGAGCCATATTGCTTGGGGGACATTGTGCTGGTTGTGTTGTATAGGTGACTTCCAAGTCAGCCATATTGCATGGGGGACATTGTGCTGGTTGTCTTGTATAGGTGACTTTCAAGTCAGCCGTGTTGCATGGGGGACATTGTACTGGTGGCCATGTACTATAGGTGACTTCCAAGTCAGCCATATTGCATGGGGGAAATTGTGCTGGTTGCCATGTTGTATAGGTGACTTCCAAGTGAGCCATATTGCTTGGGGGACATTGTGCTGGTTGCCCTGTTGTATAGGTGACGTCCAAGTCAGCCATATTGCATGGGGGACATTGTGCTGGTGGCCATGTTCTATAGGTGACTTCCAAGTCAGCCATATTGCATGGGGACATTGTGCTGGTTGTCTTGTATAGGTGACTTCCAAGTCAGCCATATTGCATGGGGGACATTGTGCTGGTTGCCATGTTGTATAGGTGACTTCCAAGTCAGCCATATTGCATGGGGGACATTGTGCTGGTTGCCATGTTGTATAGGTGACTTCCAAGTCAGCCATATTGCATGGGGGACATTGTGCTGGTTGTGTTGTATAGGTGACTTCCAAGTCAGCCATATTGCTTGGGGGACATTGTGCTGGTGGCCATGTTGTATAGGTGACTTCCAAGTCAGCCATATTGCTTGGGGGACATTGTGCTGGTTGCCATGTTCTATAGGTGACTTCCAAGTCAGCCATATTGCATGGGGGACATTGTGCTGGTTGTGTTGTATAGGTGACTTCCAAGTCAGCCATATTGCATGGGGGACATTGTGCTGGTTGTGTTGTATAGGTGACTTCCAAGTCAGCCATATTGCATGGGGGACATTGTGCTGGTTGTATTGCATAGGTGACTTCCAAGTCAGCCATATTGCATAGGGGACATTGTGCTGGTTGCCATGTTGTATAGGTGACTTCCAAGTCAGCCATATTGCATGGGGGACATTGTGCTGGTGGCCATGTTCTATAGGTGACTTCCAAGTCAGCCATATTGCATTTGGGACATTGTGCTGGTTGTCTTGTATAGGTGACTTCCAAGTCAGCCATATTGCATGGGGGACATTGTGCTGGTTGTGTTGTATAGGTGACTTCCAAATCAGCCATATTGCATGGGGGACATTGTGCTGGTTGTCTTGTATAGGTGACTTCCAAGTCAGCCATATTGCATGGGGGACATTGTGCTGGTTGTGTTGTATAGGTGACTTCCAAATCAGCCATATTGCATGGGGGACATTGTGCTGGTTGTATTGTATAGGTGACTTCCAAGTCAGCCATATTGCATGGGGGACATTGTGCTGGTTGTCTTGTATAGGTGACTTCCAAGTCAGCCATATTGCATGGGGGACATTGTGCTGGTTGCCATGTTGTATAGGTGACTTCCAAGTCAGCCATATTGCATGGGGGACATTGTGCTGGTTGCCATGTTGTATAGGTGACTTCCAAGTCAGCCATATTGCATGGGGGACATTGTGCTGGTTGTGTTGTATAGGTGACTTCCAAGTCAGCCATATTGCTTGGGGGACATTGTGCTGGTGGCCATGTTGTATAGGTGACTTCCAAGTCAGCCATATTGCTTGGGGGACATTGTGCTGGTTGCCATGTTCTATAGGTGACTTCCAAGTCAGCCATATTGCATGGGGGACATTGTGCTGGTTGTGTTGTATAGGTGACTTCCAAGTCAGCCATATTGCATGGGGGACATTGTGCTGGTTGTGTTGTATAGGTGACTTCCAAGTCAGCCATATTGCATGGGGGACATTGTGCTGGTTGTATTGCATAGGTGACTTCCAAGTCAGCCATATTGCATAGGGGACATTGTGCTGGTTGCCATGTTGTATAGGTGACTTCCAAGTCAGCCATATTGCATGGGGGACATTGTGCTGGTGGCCATGTTCTATAGGTGACTTCCAAGTCAGCCATATTGCATTTGGGACATTGTGCTGGTTGTCTTGTATAGGTGACTTCCAAGTCAGCCATATTGCATGGGGGACATTGTGCTGGTTGTGTTGTATAGGTGACTTCCAAATCAGCCATATTGCATGGGGGACATTGTGCTGGTTGTCTTGTATAGGTGACTTCCAAGTCAGCCATATTGCATGGGGGACATTGTGCTGGTTGTGTTGTATAGGTGACTTCCAAATCAGCCATATTGCATGGGGGACATTGTGCTGGTTGTATTGTATAGGTGACTTCCAAGTCAGCCATATTGCATGGGGGACATTGTGCTGGTTGTCTTGTATAGGTGACTTCCAAGTCAGCCATATTGCTTGGGGGACATTGTGCTGGTTGTATTGTATAGGTGACTTCCAAGTCAGCCATATTGCATGGGGGACATTGTGCTGGTTGCCATGTTGTATAGGTGACTTCCAAGTCAGCCATATTGCATGGGGGACATTGTGCTGGTGGCCATGTTCTATAGGTGACTTCCAAGTCAGCCATATTGCATTTGGGACATTGTGCTGGTTGTCTTGTATAGGTGACTTCCAAGTCAGCCATATTGCTTGGGGGACATTGTGCTGGTTGCCATGTTGTATAGGTGACTTCCAAGTGAGCCATATTGCTTGGGGGACATTGTGCTGGTTGTGTTGTATAGGTGACTTCCAAGTCAGCCATATTGCATTTGGGACATTGTGCTGGTTGTCTTGTATAGGTGACTTCCAAGTCAGCCATATTGCATGGGGGACATTGTGCTGGTTGTGTTGTATAGGTGACTTCCAAATCAGCCATATTGCATGGTGGACATTGTGCTGTTTGTATTGTATAGGTGACTTCCAAGTCAGCCATATTGCATGGGGGACATTGTGCTGGTTGTCTTGTATAGGTGACTTCCAAGTCAGCCATATTGCTTGGGGGACATTGTGCTGGTTGTATTGTATAGGTGACTTCCAAGACAGCCATATTGCATGGGGGACATTGTGCTGGTTGCCATGTTGTATAGGTGACTTCCAAGTCAGCCATATTGCATGGGGGACATTGTGCTGGTGGCCATGTTCTATAGGTGACTTCCAAGTCAGCCATATTGCATTTGGGACATTGTGCTGGTTGTATTGTATAGGTGACTTCCAAGTCAGCCATATTGCATGGGGGACATTGTGCTGGTTGTATTGTATAGGTGACTTCCAAGTGAGCCATATTGCTTGGGGGACATTGTGCGGGTGGCCATGTTCTATAGGTGACTTCCAAGTCAGCCATATTGCATGGGGGACATTGTGCTGGTTGCCATGTCCTATAGGTGACTTCCAAGTCAGCCATATTGCATGTGGGACATTATGCTGGTTGTCTTGTATAGGTGACTTCCAAGTCAGCCATATTGCATGGGGGACATTGTGCTGGTTGTATTGTATAGGTGACTTCCAAGTCAGCCATATTGCATGGGGGACATTGTGCTTGTTGCCATGTCCTATAGGTGACTTCCAAGTCAGCCATATTGCATGGGGGAAATTGTGCTGGTTGTCTTGTATAGGTGACTTCCAAGTCAGCCATATTGCTTGGGGGACATTGTGCTGGTTGCCATGTTCTATAGGTGACTTCCAAGTCAGCCATATTGCATGGGGGACATTGTGCTGGTGGCCATGTTCTATAGGTGACTTCCAAGTCAGCCATATTGCATGGGGGACATTGTGCTGGTTGTCTTGTATAGGTGACTTCCAAGTCAGCCATATTGCATGGGGGACATTGTGCTGGTGGCCATGTTCTATAGGTGACTTCCAAGTCAGCCATATTGCTTGGGGGACATTGTGCTGGTTGTATTGTATAGGTGACTTCCAATTCAGCCATATTGCATGGGGGACATTGTGCTGGTTGCCATGCTGTATAGGTGACTTCCAAGTGAGCCATATTGCTTGGGGGACAATGTGCTGGTTGTGTTGTATAGGTGACTTCCAAGTCAGCCATATTGCATGGGGGACATTGTGCTGGTTTTCTTGTATAGGTGACTTCCAAGTCAGCCGTTTTGCATGGGGGACATTGTGCTGGTTGTCTTGTATAGGTGACTTCCAAGTCAGCCATATTGCTTGGGGGACATTGTGCTGGTTGCCATGTTCTGTAGGTGACTTCCAAGTCAGCCATATTGCTTGGGGGACATTGTGCTGGTGGCCATGTTCTATAGGTGACTTCCAAGTCAGCCATATTGCTTGCGGGACATTGTGCTGGTTGCCATGTTGTATAGGTGACTTCCAAGTAAGCCATATTGCATGGGGGACATTGTGCTGGTGGCCATGTTCTATAGGTGACTTCCAAGTCAGCCATATTGCATTTGGGACATTGTGCTGGTTGTCTTGTATAGGTGACTTCCAAGTCAGCCATATTGCTTGGGGGACATTGTGCTGGTTGCCATGTCCTATAGGTGACTTCCAAGTCAGCCATATTGCATGGGGGACATTGTGCTGGTTGTCTTGTATAGGTGACTTCCACGTCAGCCATATTGCTTGGGGGACATTGTGCTGGTGGCCATGTTCTATAGGTGACTTCCAAGTCAGCCATATTGCTTAGGGGACATTGTGCTGGTTGCCATGTTGTTTAGGTGACTTCCAAGTAAGCCATATTGCATTTGGGACATTGTGCTGGTTGTCTTGTATAGGTGACTTCCAAGTCAGCCATATTGCTTGGGGGACATTGTGCTGGTTGCCATGTCCTATAGGTGACTTCCAAGTCAGCCATATTGCATGGGGGACATTGTGCTGGTTGTCTTGTATAGGTGACTTCCACGTCAGCCATATTGCATGGGGGACATTGTGCTGGTGGCCATGTTGTATAGGTGACTTCCAAGTCAGCCATATTGCATGGGGGACATTGTGCTGGTTGCCATGTTGTATAGGTGACTTCCAAGTCAGCCATATTGCATGGGGGACATTGTGCTGGTTGCCATGTTGTATAGGTGACTTCCAAGTCAGCCATATTGCATGGGGGACATTGTGCTGGTTGCCATGTTGTATAGGTGACTTCCAAGTCAGCCATATTGCTTGGGGGACATTGTGCTGGTGGCCATGTTGTATAGGTGACTTCCAAGTCAGCCATATTGCATGGGGGACATTGTGCTGGTTGCCATGTTGTATAGGTGACTTCCAAGTCAGCCATATTGCATGGGGGACATTGTGCTGGTTGTATTGTATAGGTGACTTCCAAGTCAGCCATATTGCTTGGGGGACATTGTGCTGGTTGCCATGTTGTATAGGTGACTTCCAAGTCAGCCATATTGCCTGGGGGACATTGTGCTGGTTGTATTGTATAGGTGACTTCCAAGTCAGCCATATTGCATGGGGGACATTGTGCTGGTTGCCATGTTGTATAGGTGACTTCCAAGTCAGCCATATTGCATGGGGGACATTGTGCTGGTTGCCATGTTGTATAGGTGACTTCCAAGTGAGCCATATTGCTTGGGGGACATTGTGCTGGTTGTGTTGTATAGGTGACTTCCAAGTCAGCCATATTGCATGGGGGACATTGTGCTGGTTGTCTTGTATAGGTGACTTTCAAGTCAGCCGTGTTGCATGGGGGACATTGTACTGGTGGCCATGTACTATAGGTGACTTCCAAGTCAGCCATATTGCATGGGGGACATTGTGCTGGTTGCCATGTTGTATAGGTGACTTCCAAGTCAGCCATATTGCATGGGGACATTGTGCTGGTTGTCTTGTATAGGTGACTTCCAAGTCAGCCATATTGCATGGGGGACATTGTGCTGGTTGTGTTGTATAGGTGACTTCCAAATCAGCCATATTGCATGGGGGACATTGTGCTGGTTGTCTTGTATAGGTGACTTCCAAGTCAGCCATATTGCATGGGGGACATTGTGCTGGTTGTGTTGTATAGGTGACTTCCAAATCAGCCATATTGCATGGGGGACATTGTGCTGGTTGTATTGTATAGGTGACTTCCAAGTCAGCCATATTGCATGGGGGACATTGTGCTGGGTGTCTTGTATAGGTGACTTCCAAGTCAGCCATATTGCTTGGGGGACATTGTGCTGGTTGTATTGTATAGGTGACTTTCAAGTCAGCCGTGTTGCATGGGGGACATTGTACTGGTGGCCATGTACTATAGGTGACTTCCAAGTCAGCCATATTGCATGGGGGACATTGTGCTGGTTGCCATGTTGTATAGGTGACTTCCAAGTCAGCCATATTGCATGGGGACATTGTGCTGGTTGTCTTGTATAGGTGACTTCCAAGTCAGCCATATTGCATGGGGGACATTGTGCTGGTTGTGTTGTATAGGTGACTTCCAAATCAGCCATATTGCATGGGGGACATTGTGCTGGTTGTCTTGTATAGGTGACTTCCAAGTCAGCCATATTGCATGGGGGACATTGTGCTGGTTGTGTTGTATAGGTGACTTCCAAATCAGCCATATTGCATGGGGGACATTGTGCTGGTTGTATTGTATAGGTGACTTCCAAGTCAGCCATATTGCATGGGGGACATTGTGCTGGGTGTCTTGTATAGGTGACTTCCAAGTCAGCCATATTGCATGGGGGACATTGTGCTGGTTGCCATGTTGTATAGGTGACTTCCAAGTCAGCCATATTGCATGGGGGACATTGTGCTGGTGGCCATGTTCTATAGGTGACTTCCAAGTCAGCCATATTGCATTTGGGACATTGTGCTGGTTGTCTTGTATAGGTGACTTCCAAGTCAGCCATATTGCTTGGGGGACATTGTGCTGGTTGCCATGTTGTATAGGTGACTTCCAAGTGAGCCATATTGCTTGGGGGACATTGTGCTGGTTGTGTTGTTTAGTTGACTTCCAAGTCAGCCATATTGCATTTGGGACATTGTGCTGGTTGTCTTGTATAGGTGACTTCCAAGTCAGCCATATTGCATGGGGGACATTGTGCTGGTTGTGTTGTATAGGTGACTTCCAAATCAGCCATATTGCATGGTGGACATTGTGCTGTTTGTATTGTATAGGTGACTTCCAAGTCAGCCATATTGCATGGGGGACATTGTGCTGGTTGTCTTGTATAGGTGACTTCCAAGTCAGCCATATTGCTTGGGGGACATTGTGCTGGTTGTATTGTATAGGTGACTTCCAAGACAGCCATATTGCATGGGGGACATTGTGCTGGTTGCCATGTTGTATAGGTGACTTCCAAGTCAGCCATATTGCATGGGGGACATTGTGCTGGTGGCCATGTTCTATAGGTGACTTCCAAGTCAGCCATATTGCATTTGGGACATTGTGCTGGTTGTATTGTATAGGTGACTTCCAAGTCAGCCATATTGCATGGGGGACATTGTGCTGGTTGTATTGTATAGGTGACTTCCAAGTGAGCCATATTGCTTGGGGGACATTGTGCGGGTGGCCATGTTCTATAGGTGACTTCCAAGTCAGCCATATTGCATGGGGGACATTGTGCTGGTTGCCATGTCCTATAGGTGACTTCCAAGTCAGCCATATTGCATGGGGGACATTATGCTGGTTGTCTTGTATAGGTGACTTCCAAGTCAGCCATATTGCATGGGGGACATTGTGCTGGTTGTATTGTATAGGTGACTTCCAAGTCAGCCATATTGCATGGGGGACATTGTGCTTGTTGCCATGTCCTATAGGTGACTTCCAAGTCAGCCATATTGCATGGGGGAAATTGTGCTGGTTGTCTTGTATAGGTGACTTCCAAGTCAGCCATATTGCTTGGGGGACATTGTGCTGGTTGCCATGTTCTATAGGTGACTTCCAAGTCAGCCATATTGCATGGGGGACATTGTGCTGGTGGCCATGTTCTATAGGTGACTTCCAAGTCAGCCATATTGCATGGGGGACATTGTGCTGGTTGTCTTGTATAGGTGACTTCCAAGTCAGCCATATTGCATGGGGGACATTGTGCTGGTGGCCATGTTCTATAGGTGACTTCCAAGTCAGCCATATTGCTTGGGGGACATTGTGCTGGTTGTATTGTATAGGTGACTTCCAATTCAGCCATATTGCATGGGGGACATTGTGCTGGTTGCCATGTTGTATACGTGACTTCCAAGTGAGCCATATTGCTTGGGGGACAATGTGCTGGTTGTGTTGTATAGGTGACTTCCAAGTCAGCCATATTGCATGGGGGACATTGTGCTGGTTTTCTTGTATAGGTGACTTCCAAGTCAGCCGTTTTGCATGGGGGACATTGTGCTGGTTGTCTTGTATAGGTGACTTCCAAGTCAGCCATATTGCTTGGGGGACATTGTGCTGGTTGTATTGTATAGGTGACTTCCAAGTGAGCCATATTGCTTGGGGGACATTGTGCGGGTGGCCATGTTCTATAGGTGACTTCCAAGTCAGCCATATTGCATGGGGGACATTGTGCTGGTTGCCATGTCCTATAGGTGACTTCCAAGTCAGCCATATTGCATGGGGGACATTATGCTGGTTGTCTTGTATAAGTGACTTCCAAGTCAGCCATATTGCATGGGGGACATTGTGCTGGTTGTATTGTATAGGTGACTTCCAAGTCAGCCATATTGCATGGGGGACATTGTGCTTGTTGCCATGTCCTATAGGTGACTTCCAAGTCAGCCATATTGCATGGGGGAAATTGTGCTGGTTGTCTTGTATAGGTGACTTCCAAGTCAGCCATATTGCTTGGGGGACATTGTGCTGGTTGCCATGTTCTATAGGTGACTTCCAAGTCAGCCATATTGCATGGGGGACATTGTGCTGGTGGCCATGTTCTATAGGTGACTTCCAAGTCAGCCATATTGCATGGGGGACATTGTGCTGGTTGTCTTGTATAGGTGACTTCCAAGTCAGCCATATTGCATGGGGGACATTGTGCTGGTGGCCATGTTCTATAGGTGACTTCCAAGTCAGCCATATTGCTTGGGGGACATTGTCCTGGTTGCATTGTATAGGTGACTTCCAATTCAGCCATATTGCATGGGGGACATTGTGCTGGTTGCCATGTTGTATAGGTGACTTCCAAGTGAGCCATATTGCTTGGGGGACAATGTGCTGGTTGTGTTGTATAGGTGACTTCCAAGTCAGCCATATTGCATGGGGGACATTGTGCTGGTTTTCTTGTATAGGTGACTTCCAAGTCAGCCGTTTTGCATGGGGGACATTGTGCTGGTTGTCTTGTATAGGTGACTTCCAAGTCAGCCATATTGCTTGGGGGACATTGTGCTGGTTGCCATGTTCTGTAGGTGACTTCCAAGTCAGCCATATTGCTTGGGGGACATTGTGCTGGTGGCCATGTTCTATAGGTGACTTCCAAGTCAGCCATATTGCTTGGGGGACATTGTGCTGGTTGCCATGTTGTATAGGTGACTTCCAAGTAAGCCATATTGCATGGGGGACATTGTGCTGGTGGCCATGTTCTATAGGTGACTTCCAAGTCAGCCATATTGCATTTGGGACATTGTGCTGGTTGTCTTGTATAGGTGACTTCCAAGTCAGCCATATTGCTTGGGGGACATTGTGCTGGTTGCCATGTCCTATAGGTGACTTCCAAGTCAGCCATATTGCATGGGGGACATTGTGCTGGTTGTCTTGTATAGGTGACTTCCACGTCAGCCATATTGCTTGGGGGACATTGTGCTGGTGGCCATGTTCTATAGGTGACTTCCAAGTCAGCCATATTGCTTAGGGGATATTGTGCTGGTTGCCATGTTGTTTAGGTGACTTCCAAGTAAGCCATATTGCATGGGGGACATTGTGCTGGTGGCCATGTTCTATAGGTGACTTCCAAGTCAGCCATATTGCATTTGGGACATTGTGCTGGTTGTCTTGTATAGGTGACTTCCAAGTCAGCCATATTGCTTGGGGGACATTGTGCTGGTTGCCATGTCATATAGGTGACTTCCAAGTCAGCCATATTGCATGGGGGACATTGTGCTGGTTGTCTTGTATAGGTGACTTCCACGTCAGCCATATTGCATGGGGGACATTGTGCTGGTGGCCATGTTGTATAGGTGACTTCCAAGTCAGCCATATTGCATGGGGGACATTGTGCTGGTTGCCATGTTGTATAGGTGACTTCCAAGTCAGCCATATTGCATGGGGGACATTGTGCTGGTTGCCATGTTGTATAGGTGACTTCCAAGTCAGCCATATTGCATGGGGGACATTGTGCTGGTTGCCATGTTGTATAGGTGACTTCCAAGTCAGCCATATTGCTTGGGGGACATTGTGCTGGTTGCCATGTTGTATAGGTGACTTCCAAGTCAGCCATATTGCCTGGGGGACATTGTGCTGGTTGTATTGTATAGGTGACTTCCAAGTCAGCCATATTGCATGGGGGACATTGTGCTGGTTGCCATGTTGTATAGGTGACTTCCAAGTCAGCCATATTGCATGGGGGACATTGTGCTGGTTGCCATGTTGTATAGGTGACTTCCAAGTGAGCCATATTGCTTGGGGGACATTGTGCTGGTTGTGTTGTATAGGTGACTTCCAAGTCAGCCATATTGCATGGGGGACATTGTGCTGGTTGTCTTGTATAGGTGACTTTCAAGTCAGCCGTGTTGCATGGGGGACATTGTACTGGTGGCCATGTACTATAGGTGACTTCCAAGTCAGCCATATTGCATGGGGGACATTGTGCTGGTTGCCATGTTGTATAGGTGACTTCCAAGTCAGCCATATTGCATGGGGACATTGTGCTGGTTGTCTTGTATAGGTGACTTCCAAGTCAGCCATATTGCATGGGGGACATTGTGCTGGTTGCCATGTTGTATAGGTGACTTCCAAGTCAGCCATATTGCTTGGGGGACATTGTGCTGGTTGCCATGTTCTATAGGTGACTTCCAAGTCAGCCATATTGCATGGGGGACATTGTGCTGGTTGTGTTGTATAGGTGACTTCCAAGTCAGCCATATTGCATGGGGGACATTGTGCTGGTTGCCATGTTGTATAGGTGACTTCCAAGTCAGCCATATTGCATGGGGGACATTGTGCTGGTTGCCATGTTGTATAGGTGACTTCCAAGTGAGCCATATTGCTTGGGGGACATTGTGCTGGTTGTGTTGTATAGGTGACTTCCAAGTCAGCCATATTGCATGGGGGACATTGTGCTGGTTGTCTTGTATAGGTGACTTTCAAGTCAGCCGTGTTGCATGGGGGACATTGTACTGGTGGCCATGTACTATAGGTGACTTCCAAGTCAGCCATATTGCATGGGGGAAATTGTGCTGGTTGCCATGTTGTATAGGTGACTTCCAAGTGAGCCATATTGCTTGGGGGACATTGTGCTGGTTTCCATGTTGTATAGGTGACTTCCAAGTCAGCCATATTGCATGGGGGACATTGTGCTGGTGGCCATGTTCTATAGGTGACTTCCAAGTCAGCCATATTGCATGGGGACATTGTGCTGGTTGTCTTGTATAGGTGACTTCCAAGTCAGCCATATTGCATGGGGGACATTGTGCTGGTTGCCATGTTGTATAGGTGACTTCCAAGTCAGCCATATTGCATGGGGGACATTGTGCTGGTTGCCATGTTGTATAGGTGACTTCCAAGTCAGCCATATTGCATGGGGGACATTGTGCTGGTTGTGTTGTATAGGTGACTTCCAAGTCAGCCATATTGCTTGGGGGACATTGTGCTGGTGGCCATGTTGTATAGGTGACTTCCAAGTCAGCCATATTGCTTGGGGGACATTGTGCTGGTTGCGATGTTCTATAGGTGACTTCCAAGTCAGCCATATTGCATGGGGGACATTGTGCTGGTTGTGTTGTATAGGTGACTTCCAAGTCAGCCATATTGCATGGGGGACATTGTGCTGGTTGTGTTGTATAGGTGACTTCCAAGTCAGCCATATTGCATGGGGGACATTGTGCTGGTTTTATTGCATAGGTGACTTCCAAGTCAGCCATATTGCATAGGGGACATTGTGCTGGTTGCCATGTTGTATAGGTGACTTCCAAGTCAGCCATATTGCATGGGGGACATTGTGCTGGTGGCCATGTTCTATAGGTGACTTCCAAGTCAGCCATATTGCATTTGGGACATTGTGCTGGTTGTCTTGTATAGGTGACTTCCAAGTCAGCCATATTGCATGGGGGACATTGTGCTGGTTGTGTTGTATAGGTGACTTCCAAATCAGCCATATTGCATGGGGGACATTGTGCTGGTTGTCTTGTATAGGTGACTTCCAAGTCAGCCATATTGCATGGGGGACATTGTGCTGGTTGTGTTGTATAGGTGACTTCCAAATCAGCCATATTGCATGGGGGACATTGTGCTGGTTGTATTGTATAGGTGACTTCCAAGTCAGCCATATTGCATGGGGGACATTGTGCTGGTTGTCTTGTATAGGTGACTTCCAAGTCAGCCATATTGCTTGGGGGACATTGTGCTGGTTGTATTGTATAGGTGACTTCCAAGTCAGCCATATTGCATGGGGGACATTGTGCTGGTTGCCATGTTGTATAGGTGACTTCCAAGTCAGCCATATTGCATGGGGGACATTGTGCTGGTGGCCATGTTCTATAGGTGACTTCCAAGTCAGCCATATTGCATTTGGGACATTGTGCTGGTTGTCTTGTATAGGTGACTTCCAAGTCAGCCATATTGCTTGGGGGACATTGTGCTGGTTGCCATGTTGTATAGGTGACTTCCAAGTGAGCCATATTGCTTGGGGGACATTGTGCTGGTTGTGTTGTATAGGTGACTTCCAAGTCAGCCATATTGCATTTGGGACATTGTGCTGGTTGTCTTGTATAGGTGACTTCCAAGTCAGCCATATTGCATGGGGGACATTGTGCTGGTTGTGTTGTATAGGTGACTTCCAAATCAGCCATATTGCATGGTGGACATTGTGCTGTTTGTATTGTATAGGTGACTTCCAAGTCAGCCATATTGCATGGGGGACATTGTGCTGGTTGTCTTGTATAGGTGACTTCCAAGTCAGCCATATTGCTTGGGGGACATTGTGCTGGTTGTATTGTATAGGTGACTTCCAAGACAGCCATATTGCATGGGGGACATTGTGCTGGTTGTCTTGTATAGGTGACTTCCAAGTCAGCCATATTGCATGGGGGACATTGTGCTGGTGGCCATGTTCTATAGGTGACTTCCAAGTCAGCCATATTGCTTGGGGGACATTGTGCTGGTTGTATTGTATAGGTGACTTCCAATTCAGCCATATTGCATGGGGGACATTGTGCTGGTTGCCATGCTGTATAGGTGACTTCCAAGTGAGCCATATTGCTTGGGGGACAATGTGCTGGTTGTGTTGTATAGGTGACTTCCAAGTCAGCCATATTGCATGGGGGACATTGTGCTGGTTTTCTTGTATAGGTGACTTCCAAGTCAGCCGTTTTGCATGGGGGACATTGTGCTGGTTGTCTTGTATAGGTGACTTCCAAGTCACCCATATTGCTTGGGGGACATTGTGCTGGTTGCCATGTTCTGTAGGTGACTTCCAAGTCAGCCATATTGCTTGGGGGACATTGTGCTGGTGGCCATGTTCTATAGGTGACTTCCAAGTCAGCCATATTGCTTGCGGGACATTGTGCTGGTTGCCATGTTGTATAGGTGACTTCCAAGTAAGCCATATTGCATGGGGGACATTGTGCTGGTGGCCATGTTCTATAGGTGACTTCCAAGTCAGCCATATTGCATTTGGGACATTGTGCTGGTTGTCTTGTATAGGTGACTTCCAAGTCAGCCATATTGCTTGGGGGACATTGTGCTGGTTGCCATGTCCTATAGGTGACTTCCAAGTCAGCCATATTGCATGGGGGACATTGTGCTGGTTGTCTTGTATAGGTGACTTCCACGTCAGCCATATTGCTTGGGGGACATTGTGCTGGTGGCCATGTTCTATAGGTGACTTCCAAGTCAGCCATATTGCTTAGGGGACATTGTGCTGGTTGCCATGTTGTTTAGGTGACTTCCAAGTAAGCCATATTGCATTTGGGACATTGTGCTGGTTGTCTTGTATAGGTGACTTCCAAGTCAGCCATATTGCTTGGGGGACATTGTGCTGGTTGCCATGTCCTATAGGTGACTTCCAAGTCAGCCATATTGCATGGGGGACATTGTGCTGGTTGTCTTGTATAGGTGACTTCCACGTCAGCCATATTGCATGGGGGACATTGTGCTGGTGGCCATGTTGTATAGGTGACTTCCAAGTCAGCCATATTGCATGGGGGACATTGTGCTGGTTGCCATGTTGTATAGGTGACTTCCAAGTCAGCCATATTGCATGGGGGACATTGTGCTGGTTGCCATGTTGTATAGGTGACTTCCAAGTCAGCCATATTGCATGGGGGACATTGTGCTGGTTGCCATGTTGTATAGGTGACTTCCAAGTCAGCCATATTGCTTGGGGGACATTGTGCTGGTGGCCATGTTGTATAGGTGACTTCCAAGTCAGCCATATTGCATGGGGGACATTGTGCTGGTTGCCATGTTGTATAGGTGACTTCCAAGTCAGCCATATTGCATGGGGGACATTGTGCTGGTTGTATTGTATAGGTGACTTCCAAGTCAGCCATATTGCTTGGGGGACATTGTGCTGGTTGCCATGTTGTATAGGTGACTTCCAAGTCAGCCATATTGCCTGGGGGACATTGTGCTGGTTGTATTGTATAGGTGACTTCCAAGTCAGCCATATTGCATGGGGGACATTGTGCTGGTTGCCATGTTGTATAGGTGACTTCCAAGTCAGCCATATTGCATGGGGGACATTGGGCTGGTTGCCATGTTGTATAGGTGACTTCCAAGTGAGCCATATTGCTTGGGGGACATTGTGCTGGTTGTGTTGTATAGGTGACTTCCAAGTCAGCCATATTGCATGGGGGACATTGTGCTGGTTGTCTTGTATAGGTGACTTTCAAGTCAGCCGTGTTGCATGGGGGACATTGTACTGGTGGCCATGTACTATAGGTGACTTCCAAGTCAGCCATATTGCATGGGGGACATTGTGCTGGTTGCCATGTTGTATAGGTGACTTCCAAGTCAGCCATATTGCATGGGGACATTGTGCTGGTTGTCTTGTATAGGTGACTTCCAAGTCAGCCATATTGCATGGGGGACATTGTGCTGGTTGTGTTGTATAGGTGACTTCCAAATCAGCCATATTGCATGGGGGACATTGTGCTGGTTGTCTTGTATAGGTGACTTCCAAGTCAGCCATATTGCATGGGGGACATTGTGCTGGTTGTGTTGTATAGGTGACTTCCAAATCAGCCATATTGCATGGGGGACATTGTGCTGGTTGTATTGTATAGGTGACTTCCAAGTCAGCCATATTGCATGGGGGACATTGTGCTGGGTGTCTTGTATAGGTGACTTCCAAGTCAGCCATATTGCTTGGGGGACATTGTGCTGGTTGTATTGTATAGGTGACTTCCAAGTCAGCCATATTGCATGGGGGACATTGTGCTGGTTGCCATGTTGTATAGGTGACTTCCAAGTCAGCCATATTGCATGGGGGACATTGTGCTGGTGGCCATGTTCTATAGGTGACTTCCAAGTCAGCCATATTGCATTTGGGACATTGTGCTGGTTGTCTTGTATAGGTGACTTCCAAGTCAGCCATATTGCTTGGGGGACATTGTGCTGGTTGCCATGTTGTATAGGTGACTTCCAAGTGAGCCATATTGCTTGGGGGACATTGTGCTGGTTGTGTTGTATAGTTGACTTCCAAGTCAGCCATAATGCATTTGGGACATTGTGCTGGTTGTCTTGTATAGGTGACTTCCAAGTCAGCCATATTGCATGGGGGACATTGTGCTGGTTGTGTTGTATAGGTGACTTCCAAATCAGCCATATTGCATGGTGGACATTGTGCTGTTTGTATTGTATAGGTGACTTCCAAGTCAGCCATATTGCATGGGGGACATTGTGCTGGTTGTCTTGTATAGGTGACTTCCAAGTCAGCCATATTGCTTGGGGGACATTGTGCTGGTTGTATTGTATAGGTGACTTCCAAGACAGCCATATTGCATGGGGGACATTGTGCTGGTTGCCATGTTGTATAGGTGACTTCCAAGTCAGCCATATTGCATGGGGGACATTGTGCTGGTGGCCATGTTCTATAGGTGACTTCCAAGTCAGCCATATTGCATTTGGGACATTGTGCTGGTTGTATTGTATAGGTGACTTCCAAGTCAGCCATATTGCATGGGGGACATTGTGCTGGTTGTATTGTATAGGTGACTTCCAAGTGAGCCATATTGCTTGGGGGACATTGTGCGGGTGGCCATGTTCTATAGGTGACTTCCAAGTCAGCCATATTGCATGGGGGACATTGTGCTGGTTGCCATGTCCTATAGGTGACTTCCAAGTCAGCCATATTGCATGGGGGACATTATGCTGGTTGTCTTGTATAGGTGACTTCCAAGTCAGCCATATTGCATGGGGGACATTGTGCTGGTTGTATTGTATAGGTGACTTCCAAGTCAGCCATATTGCATGGGGGACATTGTGCTTGTTGCCATGTCCTATAGGTGACTTCCAAGTCAGCCATATTGCATGGGGGAAATTGTGCTGGTTGTCTTGTATAGGTGACTTCCAAGTCAGCCATATTGCTTGGGGGACATTGTGCTGGTTGCCATGTTCTATAGGTGACTTCCAAGTCAGCCATATTGCATGGGGGACATTGTGCTGGTGGCCATGTTCTATAGGTGACTTCCAAGTCAGCCATATTGCATGGGGGACATTGTGCTGGTTGTCTTGTATAGGTGACTTCCAAGTCAGCCATATTGCATGGGGGACATTGTGCTGGTGGCCATGTTCTATAGGTGACTTCCAAGTCAGCCATATTGCTTGGGGGACATTGTGCTGGTTGTATTGTATAGGTGACTTCCAATTCAGCCATATTGCATGGGGGACATTGTGCTGGTTGCCATGTTGTATACGTGACTTCCAAGTGAGCCATATTGCTTGGGGGACAATGTGCTGGTTGTGTTGTATAGGTGACTTCCAAGTCAGCCATATTGCATGGGGGACATTGTGCTGGTTTTCTTGTATAGGTGACTTCCAAGTCAGCCGTTTTGCATGGGGGACATTGTGCTGGTTGTCTTGTATAGGTGACTTCCAAGTCAGCCATATTGCTTGGGGGACATTGTGCTGGTTGTATTGTATAGGTGACTTCCAAGTGAGCCATATTGCTTGGGGGACATTGTGCGGGTGGCCATGTTCTATAGGTGACTTCCAAGTCAGCCATATTGCATGGGGGACATTGTGCTGGTTGCCATGTCCTATAGGTGACTTCCAAGTCAGCCATATTGCATGGGGGACATTATGCTGGTTGTCTTGTATAAGTGACTTCCAAGTCAGCCATATTGCATGGGGGACATTGTGCTGGTTGTATTGTATAGGTGACTTCCAAGTCAGCCATATTGCATGGGGGACATTGTGCTTGTTGCCATGTCCTATAGGTGACTTCCAAGTCAGCCATATTGCATGGGGGAAATTGTGCTGGTTGTCTTGTATAGGTGACTTCCAAGTCAGCCATATTGCTTGGGGGACATTGTGCTGGTTGCCATGTTCTATAGGTGACTTCCAAGTCAGCCATATTGCATGGGGGACATTGTGCTGGTGGCCATGTTCTATAGGTGACTTCCAAGTCAGCCATATTGCATGGGGGACATTGTGCTGGTTGTCTTGTATAGGTGACTTCCAAGTCAGCCATATTGCATGGGGGACATTGTGCTGGTGGCCATGTTCTATAGGTGACTTCCAAGTCAGCCATATTGCTTGGGGGACATTGTCCTGGTTGCATTGTATAGGTGACTTCCAATTCAGCCATATTGCATGGGGGACATTGTGCTGGTTGCCATGTTGTATAGGTGACTTCCAAGTGAGCCATATTGCTTGGGGGACAATGTGCTGGTTGTGTTGTATAGGTGACTTCCAAGTCAGCCATATTGCATGGGGGACATTGTGCTGGTTTTCTTGTATAGGTGACTTCCAAGTCAGCCGTTTTGCATGGGGGACATTGTGCTGGTTGTCTTGTATAGGTGACTTCCAAGTCAGCCATATTGCTTGGGGGACATTGTGCTGGTTGCCATGTTCTGTAGGTGACTTCCAAGTCAGCCATATTGCTTGGGGGACATTGTGCTGGTGGCCATGTTCTATAGGTGACTTCCAAGTCAGCCATATTGCTTGGGGGACATTGTGCTGGTTGCCATGTTGTATAGGTGACTTCCAAGTAAGCCATATTGCATGGGGGACATTGTGCTGGTGGCCATGTTCTATAGGTGACTTCCAAGTCAGCCATATTGCATTTGGGACATTGTGCTGGTTGTCTTGTATAGGTGACTTCCAAGTCAGCCATATTGCTTGGGGGACATTGTGCTGGTTGCCATGTCCTATAGGTGACTTCCAAGTCAGCCATATTGCATGGGGGACATTGTGCTGGTTGTCTTGTATAGGTGACTTCCACGTCAGCCATATTGCTTGGGGGACATTGTGCTGGTGGCCATGTTCTATAGGTGACTTCCAAGTCAGCCATATTGCTTAGGGGATATTGTGCTGGTTGCCATGTTGTTTAGGTGACTTCCAAGTAAGCCATATTGCATGGGGGACATTGTGCTGGTGGCCATGTTCTATAGGTGACTTCCAAGTCAGCCATATTGCATTTGGGACATTGTGCTGGTTGTCTTGTATAGGTGACTTCCAAGTCAGCCATATTGCTTGGGGGACATTGTGCTGGTTGCCATGTCATATAGGTGACTTCCAAGTCAGCCATATTGCATGGGGGACATTGTGCTGGTTGTCTTGTATAGGTGACTTCCACGTCAGCCATATTGCATGGGGGACATTGTGCTGGTGGCCATGTTGTATAGGTGACTTCCAAGTCAGCCATATTGCATGGGGGACATTGTGCTGGTTGCCATGTTGTATAGGTGACTTCCAAGTCAGCCATATTGCATGGGGGACATTGTGCTGGTTGCCATGTTGTATAGGTGACTTCCAAGTCAGCCATATTGCATGGGGGACATTGTGCTGGTTGCCATGTTGTATAGGTGACTTCCAAGTCAGCCATATTGCTTGGGGGACATTGTGCTGGTTGCCATGTTGTATAGGTGACTTCCAAGTCAGCCATATTGCCTGGGGGACATTGTGCTGGTTGTATTGTATAGGTGACTTCCAAGTCAGCCATATTGCATGGGGGACATTGTGCTGGTTGCCATGTTGTATAGGTGACTTCCAAGTCAGCCATATTGCATGGGGGACATTGTGCTGGTTGCCATGTTGTATAGGTGACTTCCAAGTGAGCCATATTGCTTGGGGGACATTGTGCTGGTTGTGTTGTATAGGTGACTTCCAAGTCAGCCATATTGCATGGGGGACATTGTGCTGGTTGTCTTGTATAGGTGACTTTCAAGTCAGCCGTGTTGCATGGGGGACATTGTACTGGTGGCCATGTACTATAGGTGACTTCCAAGTCAGCCATATTGCATGGGGGACATTGTGCTGGTTGCCATGTTGTATAGGTGACTTCCAAGTCAGCCATATTGCATGGGGACATTGTGCTGGTTGTCTTGTATAGGTGACTTCCAAGTCAGCCATATTGCATGGGGGACATTGTGCTGGTTGCCATGTTGTATAGGTGACTTCCAAGTCAGCCATATTGCTTGGGGGACATTGTGCTGGTTGCCATGTTCTATAGGTGACTTCCAAGTCAGCCATATTGCATGGGGGACATTGTGCTGGTTGTGTTGTATAGGTGACTTCCAAGTCAGCCATATTGCATGGGGGACATTGTGCTGGTTGCCATGTTGTATAGGTGACTTCCAAGTCAGCCATATTGCATGGGGGACATTGTGCTGGTTGCCATGTTGTATAGGTGACTTCCAAGTGAGCCATATTGCTTGGGGGACATTGTGCTGGTTGTGTTGTATAGGTGACTTCCAAGTCAGCCATATTGCATGGGGGACATTGTGCTGGTTGTCTTGTATAGGTGACTTTCAAGTCAGCCGTGTTGCATGGGGGACATTGTACTGGTGGCCATGTACTATAGGTGACTTCCAAGTCAGCCATATTGCATGGGGGAAATTGTGCTGGTTGCCATGTTGTATAGGTGACTTCCAAGTGAGCCATATTGCATGGGGGACATTGTGCTTGTTGCCATGTCCTATAGGTGACTTCCAAGTCAGCCATATTGCATGGGGGAAATTGTGCTGGTTGTCTTGTATAGGTGACTTCCAAGTCAGCCATATTGCTTGGGGGACATTGTGCTGGTTGCCATGTTCTATAGGTGACTTCCAAGTCAGCCATATTGCATGGGGGACATTGTGCTGGTGGCCATGTTCTATAGGTGACTTCCAAGTCAGCCATATTGCATGGGGGACATTGTGCTGGTTGTCTTGTATAGGTGACTTCCAAGTCAGCCATATTGCATGGGGGACATTGTGCTGGTGGCCATGTTCTATAGGTGACTTCCAAGTCAGCCATATTGCTTGGGGGACATTGTGCTGGTTGTATTGTATAGGTGACTTCCAATTCAGCCATATTGCATGGGGGACATTGTGCTGGTTGCCATGTTGTATACGTGACTTCCAAGTGAGCCATATTGCTTGGGGGACAATGTGCTGGTTGTGTTGTATAGGTGACTTCCAAGTCAGCCATATTGCATGGGGGACATTGTGCTGGTTTTCTTGTATAGGTGACTTCCAAGTCAGCCGTTTTGCATGGGGGACATTGTGCTGGTTGTCTTGTATAGGTGACTTCCAAGTCAGCCATATTGCTTGGGGGACATTGTGCTGGTTGTATTGTATAGGTGACTTCCAAGTGAGCCATATTGCTTGGGGGACATTGTGCGGGTGGCCATGTTCTATAGGTGACTTCCAAGTCAGCCATATTGCATGGGGGACATTGTGCTGGTTGCCATGTCCTATAGGTGACTTCCAAGTCAGCCATATTGCATGGGGGACATTATGCTGGTTGTCTTGTATAAGTGACTTCCAAGTCAGCCATATTGCATGGGGGACATTGTGCTGGTTGTATTGTATAGGTGACTTCCAAGTCAGCCATATTGCATGGGGGACATTGTGCTTGTTGCCATGTCCTATAGGTGACTTCCAAGTCAGCCATATTGCATGGGGGAAATTGTGCTGGTTGTCTTGTATAGGTGACTTCCAAGTCAGCCATATTGCTTGGGGGACATTGTGCTGGTTGCCATGTTCTATAGGTGACTTCCAAGTCAGCCATATTGCATGGGGGACATTGTGCTGGTGGCCATGTTCTATAGGTGACTTCCAAGTCAGCCATATTGCATGGGGGACATTGTGCTGGTTGTCTTGTATAGGTGACTTCCAAGTCAGCCATATTGCATGGGGGACATTGTGCTGGTGGCCATGTTCTATAGGTGACTTCCAAGTCAGCCATATTGCTTGGGGGACATTGTCCTGGTTGCATTGTATAGGTGACTTCCAATTCAGCCATATTGCATGGGGGACATTGTGCTGGTTGCCATGTTGTATAGGTGACTTCCAAGTGAGCCATATTGCTTGGGGGACAATGTGCTGGTTGTGTTGTATAGGTGACTTCCAAGTCAGCCATATTGCATGGGGGACATTGTGCTGGTTTTCTTGTATAGGTGACTTCCAAGTCAGCCGTTTTGCATGGGGGACATTGTGCTGGTTGTCTTGTATAGGTGACTTCCAAGTCAGCCATATTGCTTGGGGGACATTGTGCTGGTTGCCATGTTCTGTAGGTGACTTCCAAGTCAGCCATATTGCTTGGGGGACATTGTGCTGGTGGCCATGTTCTATAGGTGACTTCCAAGTCAGCCATATTGCTTGGGGGACATTGTGCTGGTTGCCATGTTGTATAGGTGACTTCCAAGTAAGCCATATTGCATGGGGGACATTGTGCTGGTGGCCATGTTCTATAGGTGACTTCCAAGTCAGCCATATTGCATTTGGGACATTGTGCTGGTTGTCTTGTATAGGTGACTTCCAAGTCAGCCATATTGCTTGGGGGACATTGTGCTGGTTGCCATGTCCTATAGGTGACTTCCAAGTCAGCCATATTGCATGGGGGAAATTGTGCTGGTTGTCTTGTATAGGTGACTTCCACGTCAGCCATATTGCTTGGGGGACATTGTGCTGGTGGCCATGTTCTATAGGTGACTTCCAAGTCAGCCATATTGCTTAGGGGATATTGTGCTGGTTGCCATGTTGTTTAGGTGACTTCCAAGTAAGCCATATTGCATGGGGGACATTGTGCTGGTGGCCATGTTCTATAGGTGACTTCCAAGTCAGCCATATTGCATTTGGGACATTGTGCTGGTTGTCTTGTATAGGTGACTTCCAAGTCAGCCATATTGCTTGGGGGACATTGTGCTGGTTGCCATGTCATATAGGTGACTTCCAAGTCAGCCATATTGCATGGGGGACATTGTGCTGGTTGTCTTGTATAGGTGACTTCCACGTCAGCCATATTGCATGGGGGACATTGTGCTGGTGGCCATGTTGTATAGGTGACTTCCAAGTCAGCCATATTGCATGGGGGACATTGTGCTGGTTGCCATGTTGTATAGGTGACTTCCAAGTCAGCCATATTGCATGGGGGACATTGTGCTGGTTGCCATGTTGTATAGGTGACTTCCAAGTCAGCCATATTGCATGGGGGACATTGTGCTGGTTGCCATGTTGTATAGGTGACTTCCAAGTCAGCCATATTGCTTGGGGGACATTGTGCTGGTTGCCATGTTGTATAGGTGACTTCCAAGTCAGCCATATTGCCTGGGGGACATTGTGCTGGTTGTATTGTATAGGTGACTTCCAAGTCAGCCATATTGCATGGGGGACATTGTGCTGGTTGCCATGTTGTATAGGTGACTTCCAAGTCAGCCATATTGCATGGGGGACATTGTGCTGGTTGCCATGTTGTATAGGTGACTTCCAAGTGAGCCATATTGCTTGGGGGACATTGTGCTGGTTGTGTTGTATAGGTGACTTCCAAGTCAGCCATATTGCATGGGGGACATTGTGCTGGTTGTCTTGTATAGGTGACTTTCAAGTCAGCCGTGTTGCATGGGGGACATTGTACTGGTGGCCATGTACTATAGGTGACTTCCAAGTCAGCCATATTGCATGGGGGACATTGTGCTGGTTGCCATGTTGTATAGGTGACTTCCAAGTCAGCCATATTGCATGGGGACATTGTGCTGGTTGTCTTGTATAGGTGACTTCCAAGTCAGCCATATTGCATGGGGGACATTGTGCTGGTTGCCATGTTGTATAGGTGACTTCCAAGTCAGCCATATTGCTTGGGGGACATTGTGCTGGTTGCCATGTTCTATAGGTGACTTCCAAGTCAGCCATATTGCATGGGGGACATTGTGCTGGTTGTGTTGTATAGGTGACTTCCAAGTCAGCCATATTGCATGGGGGACATTGTGCTGGTTGCCATGTTGTATAGGTGACTTCCAAGTCAGCCATATTGCATGGGGGACATTGTGCTGGTTGCCATGTTGTATAGGTGACTTCCAAGTGAGCCATATTGCTTGGGGGACATTGTGCTGGTTGTGTTGTATAGGTGACTTCCAAGTCAGCCATATTGCATGGGGGACATTGTGCTGGTTGTCTTGTATAGGTGACTTTCAAGTCAGCCGTGTTGCATGGGGGACATTGTACTGGTGGCCATGTACTATAGGTGACTTCCAAGTCAGCCATATTGCATGGGGGAAATTGTGCTGGTTGCCATGTTGTATAGGTGACTTCCAAGTGAGCCATATTGCTTGGGGGACATTGTGCTGGTTTCCATGTTGTATAGGTGACTTCCAAGTCAGCCATATTGCATGGGGGACATTGTGCTGGTGGCCATGTTCTATAGGTGACTTCCAAGTCAGCCATATTGCATGGGGACATTGTGCTGGTTGTCTTGTATAGGTGACTTCCAAGTCAGCCATATTGCATGGGGGACATTGTGCTGGTTGCCATGTTGTATAGGTGACTTCCAAGTCAGCCATATTGCATGGGGGACATTGTGCTGGTTGCCATGTTGTATAGGTGACTTCCAAGTCAGCCATATTGCATGGGGGACATTGTGCTGGTTGTGTTGTATAGGTGACTTCCAAGTCAGCCATATTGCTTGGGGGACATTGTGCTGGTGGCCATGTTGTATAGGTGACTTCCAAGTCAGCCATATTGCTTGGGGGACATTGTGCTGGTTGCGATGTTCTATAGGTGACTTCCAAGTCAGCCATATTGCATGGGGGACATTGTGCTGGTTGTGTTGTATAGGTGACTTCCAAGTCAGCCATATTGCATGGGGGACATTGTGCTGGTTGTGTTGTATAGGTGACTTCCAAGTCAGCCATATTGCATGGGGGACATTGTGCTGGTTTTATTGCATAGGTGACTTCCAAGTCAGCCATATTGCATAGGGGACATTGTGCTGGTTGCCATGTTGTATAGGTGACTTCCAAGTCAGCCATATTGCATGGGGGACATTGTGCTGGTGGCCATGTTCTATAGGTGACTTCCAAGTCAGCCATATTGCATTTGGGACATTGTGCTGGTTGTCTTGTATAGGTGACTTCCAAGTCAGCCATATTGCATGGGGGACATTGTGCTGGTTGTGTTGTATAGGTGACTTCCAAATCAGCCATATTGCATGGGGGACATTGTGCTGGTTGTCTTGTATAGGTGACTTCCAAGTCAGCCATATTGCATGGGGGACATTGTGCTGGTTGTGTTGTATAGGTGACTTCCAAATCAGCCATATTGCATGGGGGACATTGTGCTGGTTGTATTGTATAGGTGACTTCCAAGTCAGCCATATTGCATGGGGGACATTGTGCTGGTTGTCTTGTATAGGTGACTTCCAAGTCAGCCATATTGCTTGGGGGACATTGTGCTGGTTGTATTGTATAGGTGACTTCCAAGTCAGCCATATTGCATGGGGGACATTGTGCTGGTTGCCATGTTGTATAGGTGACTTCCAAGTCAGCCATATTGCATGGGGGACATTGTGCTGGTGGCCATGTTCTATAGGTGACTTCCAAGTCAGCCATATTGCATTTGGGACATTGTGCTGGTTGTCTTGTATAGGTGACTTCCAAGTCAGCCATATTGCTTGGGGGACATTGTGCTGGTTGCCATGTTGTATAGGTGACTTCCAAGTGAGCCATATTGCTTGGGGGACATTGTGCTGGTTGTGTTGTATAGGTGACTTCCAAGTCAGCCATATTGCATTTGGGACATTGTGCTGGTTGTCTTGTATAGGTGACTTCCAAATCAGCCATATTGCATGGTGGACATTGTGCTGTTTGTATTGTATAGGTGACTTCCAAGTCAGCCATATTGCATGGGGGACATTGTGCTGGTTGTCTTGTATAGGTGACTTCCAAGTCAGCCATATTGCTTGGGGGACATTGTGCTGGTTGTATTGTATAGGTGACTTCCAAGACAGCCATATTGCATGGGGGACATTGTGCTGGTTGCCATGTTGTATAGGTGACTTCCAAGTCAGCCATATTGCATGGGGGACATTGTGCTGGTGGCCATGTTCTATAGGTGACTTCCAAGTCAGCCATATTGCATTTGGGACATTGTGCTGGTTGTATTGTATAGGTGACTTCCAAGTCAGCCATATTGCATGGGGGACATTGTGCTGGTTGTATTGTATAGGTGACTTCCAAGTGAGCCATATTGCTTGGGGGACATTGTGCGGGTGGCCATGTTCTATAGGTGACTTCCAAGTCAGCCATATTGCATGGGGGACATTGTGCTGGTTGCCATGTCCTATAGGTGACTTCCAAGTCAGCCATATTGCATGGGGGACATTATGCTGGTTGTCTTGTATAGGTGACTTCCAAGTCAGCCATATTGCATGGGGGACATTGTGCTGGTTGTATTGTATAGGTGACTTCCAAGTCAGCCATATTGCATGGGGGACATTGTGCTTGTTGCCATGTCCTATAGGTGACTTCCAAGTCAGCCATATTGCATGGGGGAAATTGTGCTGGTTGTCTTGTATAGGTGACTTCCAAGTCAGCCATATTGCTTGGGGGACATTGTGCTGGTTGCCATGTTCTATAGGTGACTTCCAAGTCAGCCATATTGCATGGGGGACATTGTGCTGGTGGCCATGTTCTATAGGTGACTTCCAAGTCAGCCATATTGCATGGGGGACATTGTGCTGGTTGTCTTGTATAGGTGACTTCCAAGTCAGCCATATTGCATGGGGGACATTGTGCTGGTGGCCATGTTCTATAGGTGACTTCCATGTCAGCCATATTGCTTGGGGGACATTGTGCTGGTTGTATTGTATAGGTGACTTCCAATTCAGCCATATTGCATGGGGGACATTGTGCTGGTTGCCATGTTGTATAGGTGACTTCCAAGTGAGCCATATTGCTTGGGGGACAATGTGCTGGTTGTGTGGTATAGGTGACTTCCAAGTCAGCCATATTGCATGGGGGACATTGTGCTGGTTTTCTTGTATAGGTGACTTCCAAGTCAGCCGTTTTGCATGGGGGACATTGTGCTGGTTGTCTTGTATAGGTGACTTCTAAGTCAGCCATATTGCTTGGGGGACATTGTGCCGGTTGCCATGTTCTGTAGGTGACTTCCAAGTCAGCCATATTGCTTGGGGGACATTGTGCTGGTGGCCATGTTCTATAGGTGACTTCCAAGTCAGCCATATTGCTTGGGGGACATTGTGCTGGTTGCCATGTTGTATAGGTGACTTCCAAGTAAGCCATATTGCATGGGGGACATTGTGCTGGTGGCCATGTTCTATAGGTGACTTCCAAGTCAGCCATATTGCATTTGGGACATTGTGCTGGTTGTCTTGTATAGGTGACTTCCAAGTCAGCCATATTGCTTGGGGGACATTGTGCTGGTTGCCATGTCCTATAGGTGACTTCCAAGTCAGCCATATTGCATGGGGGACATTGTGCTGGTTGTCTTGTATAGGTGACTTCCACGTCAGCCATATTGCTTGGGGGACATTGTGCTGGTGGCCATGTTCTATAGGTGACTTCCAAGTCAGTCATATTGCTTAGGGGACATTGTGCTGGTTGCCATGTTGTTTAGGTGACTTCCAAGTAAGCCATATTGCATGGGGGACATTGTGCTGGTGGCCATGTTCTATAGGTGACTTCCAAGTCAGCCATATTGCATTTGGGACATTGTGCTGGTTGTCTTGTATAGGTGACTTCCAAGTCAGCCATATTGCTTGGGGGACATTGTGCTGGTTGCCATGTCCTATAGGTGACTTCCAAGTCAGCCATATTGCATGGGGGACATTGTGCTGGTTGTCTTGTATAGGTGACTTCCACGTCAGCCATATTGCATGGGGGACATTGTGCTGGTGGCCATGTTGTATAGGTGACTTCCAAGTCAGCCATATTGCATGGGGGACATTGTGCTGGTTGCCATGTTGTATAGGTGACTTCCAAGTCAGCCATATTGCATGGGGGACATTGTGCTGGTTGCCATGTTGTATAGGTGACTTCCAAGTCAGCCATATTGCATGGGGGACATTGTGCTGGTTGCCATGTTGTATAGGTGACTTCCAAGTCAGCCATATTGCTTGGGGGACATTGTGCTGGTTGCCATGTTGTATAGGTGACTTCCAAGTCAGCCATATTGCCTGGGGGACATTGTGCTGGTTGTATTGTATAGGTGACTTCCAAGTCAGCCATATTGCATGGGGGACATTGTGCTGGTTGCCATGTTGTATAGGTGACTTCCAAGTCAGCCATATTGCATGGGGGACATTGTGCTGGTTGCCATGTTGTATAGGTGACTTCCAAGTGAGCCATATTGCTTGGGGGACATTGTGCTGGTTGTGTTGTATAGGTGACTTCCAAGTCAGCCATATTGCATGGGGGACATTGTGCTGGTTGTCTTGTATAGGTGACTTTCAAGTCAGCCGTGTTGCATGGGGGACATTGTACTGGTGGCCATGTACTATAGGTGACTTCCAAGTCAGCCATATTGCATGGGGGACATTGTGCTGGTTGCCATGTTGTATAGGTGACTTCCAAGTCAGCCATATTGCATGGGGGACATTGTGCTGGTTGTGTTGTATAGGTGACTTCCAAGTCAGCCATATTGCTTGGGGGACATTGTGCTGGTGGCCATGTTGTATAGGTGACTTCCAAGTCAGCCATATTGCTTGGGGGACATTGTGCTGGTTGCCATGTTCTATAGGTGACTTCCAAGTCAGCCATATTGCATGGGGGACATTGTGCTGGTTGTGTTGTATAGGTGACTTCCAAGTCAGCCATATTGCATGGGGGACATTGTGCTGGTTGTGTTGTATAGGTGACTTCCAAGTCAGCCATATTGCATGGGGGACATTGTGCTGGTTGTATTGCATAGGTGACTTCCAAGTCAGCCATATTGCATGGGGGACATTGTGCTGGTTGCCATGTTGTATAGGTGACTTCCAAGTCAGCCATATTGCATGGGGGACATTGTGCTGGTGGCCATGTTCTATAGGTGACTTCCAAGTCAGCCATATTGCATTTGGGACATTGTGCTGGTTGTCTTGTATAGGTGACTTCCAAGTCAGCCATATTGCTTGGGGGACATTGTGCTGGTTGCCATGTCCTATAGGTGACTTCTAAGTCAGCCATATTGCATGGGGGACATTGTGCTGGTTGTCTTGTATAGGTGACTTCCAAGTCAGCCATATTGCATGGGGGCCATTGTGCTGGTTGCCATGTTGTATAGGTGACTTCCAAGTCAGCCATATTGCATGGGGGACATTATGCTGGTTGTCTTGTATAGGTGACTTCCAAGTCAGCCATATTGCATGGGGGACATTGTGCTGGTTGTATTGTATAGGTGACTTCCAAGTCAGCCATATTGCATGGGGGACATTGTGCTTGTTGCCATGTCCTATAGGTGACTTCCAAGTCAGCCATATTGCATGGGGGAAATTGTGCTGGTTGTCTTGTATAGGTGACTTCCAAGTCAGCCATATTGCTTGGGGGACATTGTGCTGGTTGCCATGTTCTATAGGTGACTTCCAAGTCAGCCATATTGCATGGGGGACATTGTGCTGGTGGCCATGTTCTATAGGTGACTTCCAAGTCAGCCATATTGCATGGGGGACATTGTGCTGGTTGTCTTGTATAGGTGACTTCCAAGTCAGCCATATTGCATGGGGGACATTGTGCTGGTGGCCATGTTCTATAGGTGACTTCCAAGTCAGCCATATTGCTTGGGGGACATTGTGCTGGTTGTATTGTATAGGTGACTTCCAATTCAGCCATATTGCATGGGGGACATTGTGCTGGTTGCCATGTTGTATAGGTGACTTCCAAGTGAGCCATATTGCTTGGGGGACAATGTGCTGGTTGTGTTGTATAGGTGACTTCCAAGTCAGCCATATTGCATGGGGGACATTGTGCTGGTTTTCTTGTATAGGTGACTTCCAAGTCAGCCGTTTTGCATGGGGGACATTGTGCTGGTTGTCTTGTATAGGTGACTTCCAAGTCAGCCATATTGCTTGGGGGACATTGTGCTGGTTGCCATGTTCTGTAGGTGACTTCCAAGTCAGCCATATTGCTTGGGGGACATTGTGCTGGTGGCCATGTTCTATAGGTGACTTCCAAGTCAGCCATATTGCTTGGGGGACATTGTGCTGGTTGCCATGTTGTATAGGTGACTTCCAAGTAAGCCATATTGCATGGGGGACATTGTGCTGGTGGCCATGTTCTATAGGTGACTTCCAAGTCAGCCATATTGCATTTGGGACATTGTGCTGGTTGTCTTGTATAGGTGACTTCCAAGTCAGCCATATTGCTTGGGGGACATTGTGCTGGTTGCCATGTCCTATAGGTGACTTCCAAGTCAGCCATATTGCATGGGGGACATTGTGCTGGTTGTCTTGTATAGGTGACTTCCACGTCAGCCATATTGCTTGGGGGACATTGTGCTGGTGGCCATGTTCTATAGGTGACTTCCAAGTCAGCCATATTGCTTAGGGGACATTGTGCTGGTTGCCATGTTGTTTAGGTGACTTCCAAGTAAGCCATATTGCATGGGGGACATTGTGCTGGTGGCCATGTTCTATAGGTGACTTCCAAGTCAGCCATATTGCATTTGGGACATTGTGCTGGTTGTCTTGTATAGGTGACTTCCAAGTCAGCCATATTGCTTGGGGGACATTGTGCTGGTTGCCATGTCCTATAGGTGACTTCCAAGTCAGCCATATTGCATGGGGGACATTGTGCTGGTTGTCTTGTATAGGTGACTTCCACGTCAGCCATATTGCATGGGGGACATTGTGCTGGTGGCCATGTTGTATAGGTGACTTCCAAGTCAGCCATATTGCATGGGGGACATTGTGCTGGTTGCCATGTTGTATAGGTGACTTCCAAGTCAGCCATATTGCATGGGGGACATTGTGCTGGTTGCCATGTTGTATAGGTGACTTCCAAGTCAGCCATATTGCATGGGGGACATTGTGCTGGTTGCCATGTTGTATAGGTGACTTCCAAGTCAGCCATATTGCTTGGGGGACATTGTGCTGGTTGCCATGTTGTATAGGTGACTTCCAAGTCAGCCATATTGCCTGGGGGACATTGTGCTGGTTGTATTGTATAGGTGACTTCCAAGTCAGCCATATTGCATGGGGGACATTGTGCTGGTTGCCATGTTGTATAGGTGACTTCCAAGTCAGCCATATTGCATGGGGGACATTGTGCTGGTTGCCATGTTGTATAGGTGACTTCCAAGTGAGCCATATTGCTTGGGGGACATTGTGCTGGTTGTGTTGTATAGGTGACTTCCAAGTCAGCCATATTGCATGGGGGACATTGTGCTGGTTGTCTTGTATAGGTGACTTTCAAGTCAGCCGTGTTGCATGGGGGACATTGTACTGGTGGCCATGTACTATAGGTGACTTCCAAGTCAGCCATATTGCATGGGGGACATTGTGCTGGTTGCCATGTTGTATAGGTGACTTCCAAGTCAGCCATATTGCATGGGGGACATTGTGCTGGTTGTGTTGTATAGGTGACTTCCAAGTCAGCCATATTGCTTGGGGGACATTGTGCTGGTGGCCATGTTGTATAGGTGACTTCCAAGTCAGCCATATTGCTTGGGGGACATTGTGCTGGTTGCCATGTTCTATAGGTGACTTCCAAGTCAGCCATATTGCATGGGGGACATTGTGCTGGTTGTGTTGTATAGGTGACTTCCAAGTCAGCCATATTGCATGGGGGACATTGTGCTGGTTGTGTTGTATAGGTGACTTCCAAGTCAGCCATATTGCATGGGGGACATTGTGCTGGTTGTATTGCATAGGTGACTTCCAAGTCAGCCATATTGCATGGGGGACATTGTGCTGGTTGCCATGTTGTATAGGTGACTTCCAAGTCAGCCATATTGCATGGGGGACATTGTGCTGGTGGCCATGTTCTATAGGTGACTTCCAAGTCAGCCATATTGCATTTGGGACATTGTGCTGGTTGTCTTGTATAGGTGACTTCCAAGTCAGCCATATTGCTTGGGAGACATTGTGCTGGTTGCCATGTCCTATAGGTGACTTCTAAGTCAGCCATATTGCATGGGGGACATTGTGCTGGTTGTCTTGTATAGGTGACTTCCAAGTCAGCCATATTGCATGGGGGCCATTGTGCTGGTTGCCATGTTGTATAGGTGACTTCCAAGTCAGCCATATTGCATGGGGGACATTGTGCTGGTTGCCATGTTGTATAGGTGACTTCCAAGTGAGCCATATTGCTTGGGGGACATTGTGCTGGTTGTGTTGTATAGGTGACTTCCAAGTCAGCCATATTGCATGGGGGACATTGTGCTGGTTGTCTTGTATAGGTGACTTCCAAGTCAGCCGTGTTGCATGGGGGACATTGTGCTGGTGGCCATGTTCTATAGGTGACTTCCAAGTCAGCCATATTGCATGGGGGACATTGTGCTGGTTTGCCATGTTGTATAGGTGACTTCCAAGTCAGCCATATTGCTTGGGGGACATTGTGCTGGTTGCCATGTTCTATAGGTGACTTCCAAGTGAGACATATTGCTTGGGGGACATTGTGCTGGTTGCCATGTTGTATAGGTGACTTCCAAGTCAGCCATATTGCATGGTGGACATTGTGCTGTTGGCCATGTTCTATGGGTGACTTCCAAGTCAGCCACATTGCATGGGGGACATTGTGCTGGTTTCTTGTATAGGTGACTTCCAAGTCAACCATATTGCATTAGGGACATTGTGCTGGTTGCCCTGTTGTATAGGTGACTTCCAAGTCAACCATATTGCATGGGGGACATTGTGCTGGTTGCCATGTTGTATAGGTGACTTCCAAGTCAGCCATATTGCATGGGGGACATTGTGCTGGATGCCATGTTGTATAGGTGACTTCCAAGTGAGCCATATTGCATGGGGGACATTGTGCTGGTTGTGTTGTATAGTTGACTTCCAAGTCAGCCATATTGCATGGGGGACATTGTGCTGGTTGTGTTGTATAGGTGACTTCCAAGTCAGCCATATTGCATGGGGGACATTGTGCTGGTTGTATTGTATAGGTGACTTCCAAGTCAGCCATATTGCATGGGGGACATTGTGCTGGTTGTATTGTATAGGTGACTTCCAAGTGAGCCATATTGCTTGGGGGACATTGTGCTGGTGGCCATGTTCTATAGGTGACTTCCAAGTCAGCCATATTGCATGGGGGACATTGTGCTGGTTGCCATGTCCTATAGGTGACTTCCAAGTCAGCCATATTGCATGGGGGACATTGCGCTGGTTGCCATGTTGTATAGGTGACTTCCAAGTGAGCCATATTGCTTGGGGGACATTGTGCTGGTTGTGTTGTATAGTTGACTTCCAAGTCAGCCATATTGCATGGGGGACATTGTGCTGGTTGTCTTGTATAGGTGACTTCCAAGTCAGCCGTGTTGCATGGGGGACATTGTGCTGGTGGCCATGTTCTATAGGTGACTTCCAAGTCAGCCATATTGCATGGGGGACATTGTGCTGGTTTGCCATGTTGTATAGGTGACTTCCAAGTCAGCCATATTGCTTGGGGGACATTGTGCTGGTTGCCATGTTCTATAGGTGACTTCCAAGTGAGCCATTTTGCTTGGGGGACATTGTGCTGGTTGCCATGTTGTATAGGTGACTTCCAATTCAGCCATATTGCATGGTGGACATTGTGCTGGTGGCCATGTTCTATGGGTGACTTCCAAGTCAGCCACATTGCATGGGGGACATTGTGCTGGTTTCTTGTATAGGTGACTTCCAAGTCAACCATATTGCATTAGGGACATTGTGCTGGTTGCCCTGTTGTATAGGTGACTTCCAAGTCAACCATATTGCATGGGGGACATTGTGCTGGTTGCCATGTTGTATAGGTGACTTCCAAGTCAGCCATATTGCATGGGGGACATTGTGCTGGATGCCATGTTGTATAGGTGACTTCCAAGTGAGCCATATTGCATGGGGGACATTGTGCTGGTTGTGTTGTATAGTTGACTTCCAAGTCAGCCATATTGCATGGGGGACATTGTGCTGGTTGTGTTGTATAGGTGACTTCCAAGTCAGCCATATTGCTTGGGGGACATTGTGCTGGTTGCCATGTTGTATAGGTGACTTCCAAGTAAGCCATATTGCATGGGGGACATTGTGCTGGTGGCCATGTTCTATAGGTGACTTCCAAGTCAGCCATATTGCATTTGGGACATTGTGCTGGTTGTCTTGTATAGGTGACTTCCAAGTCAGCCATATTGCTTGGGGGACATTGTGCTGGTTGCCATGTCCTATAGGTGACTTCCAAGTCAGCCATATTGCATGGGGGACATTGTGCTGGTTGTCTTGTATAGGTGACTTCCACGTCAGCCATATTGCTTGGGGGGCATTGTGCTGGTGGCCATGTTCTATAGGTGACTTCCAAGTCAGCCATATTGCTTAGGGGACATTGTGCTGGTTGCCATGTTGTTTAGGTGACTTCCAAGTAAGCCATATTGCATGGGGGACATTGTGCTGGTGGCCATGTTCTATAGGTGACTTCCAAGTCAGCCATATTGCATTTGGGACATTGTGCTGGTTGTCTTGTATAGGTGACTTCCAAGTCAGCCATATTGCTTGGGGGACATTGTGCTGGTTGCCATGTCCTATAGGTGACTTCCAAGTCAGCCATATTGCATGGGGGACATTGTGCTGGTTGTCTTGTATAGGTGACTTCCACGTCAGCCATATTGCATGGGGGACATTGTGCTGGTGGCCATGTTGTATAGGTGACTTCCAAGTCAGCCATATTGCATGGGGGACATTGTGCTGGTTGCCATGTTGTATAGGTGACTTCCAAGTCAGCCATATTGCCTGGGGGACATTGTGCTGGTTGTATTGTATAGGTGACTTCCAAGTCAGCCATATTGCATGGGGGACATTGTGCTGGTTGCCATGTTGTATAGGTGACTTCCAAGTCAGCCATATTGCATTTGGGACATTGTGCTGGTTGTCTTGTATAGGTGACTTCCAAGTCAGCCATATTGAATGGGGGACATTGTGCTGGTTGCCATGTCCTATAGGTGACTTCTAAGTCAGCCATATTGCATGGGGGACATTGTGCTGGTTGTCTTGTATTGGTGACTTCCAAGTCAGCCATATTGCATGGGGGCCATTGTGCTGGTTGCCATGTTGTATAGGTGACTTCCAAGTCAGCCATATTGCATGGGGGACATTGTGCTGTTTGCCATGTTGTATAGGTGACTTCCAAGTGAGCCATATTGCTTGGGGGACATTGTGCTGGTTGTGTTGTATAGGTGACTTCCAAGTCAGCCATATTGCATGGGGGACATTGTGCTGGTTGTCTTGTATAGGTGACTTCCAAGTCAGCCGTGTTGCATGGGGGACATTGTGCTGGTGGCCATGTTCTATAGGTGACTTCCAAGTCAGCCATATTGCATGGGGGAAATTGTGCTGGTTTGCCATGTTGTATAGGTGACTTCCAAGTCAGCCATATTGCTTGTGGGACATTCTGCTGGTTGCCATGTTCTATAGGTGACTTCCAAGTGAGCCATATTGCTTGGGGGACATTGTGCTGGTTGCCATGTTGTATAGGTGACTTCCAAGTCAGCCATATTGCATGGTGGACATTGTGCTGGTGGCCATGTTCTATGGGTGACTTCCAAGTCAGCCACATTGCATGGGGGACATTGTGCTGGTTTCTTGTATAGGTGACTTCCAAGTCAACCATATTGCATTAGGGACATTGTGCTGGTTGCCCTGTTGTATAGGTGACTTCCAAGTCAACCATATTGCATGGGGGACATTGTGCTGGTTGCCATGTTGTATAGGTGACTTCCAAGTCAGCCATATTGCATGGGGGACATTGTGCTGGATGCCATGTTGTATAGGTGACTTCCAAGTGAGCCATATTGCATGGGGGACATTGTGCTGGTTGTGTTGTATAGGTGACTTCCAAGTCAGCCATATTGCATGGGGGACATTGTGCTGGTTGTGTTGTATAGGTGACTTCCAAGTCAGCCATATTGCATGGGGGACATTGTGCTGGTTGTATTGTATAGGTGACTTCCAAGTCAGCCATATTGCATGGGGGACATTGTGCTGGTTGTATTGTATAGGTGACTTCCAAGTGAGCCATATTGCTTGGGGGACATTGTGCTGGTGGCCATGTTCTATAGGTGACTTCCAAGTCAGCCATATTGCATGGGGGACATTGTGCTGGTTGCCATGTCCTATAGGTGACTTCCAAGTCAGCCATATTGCATGGGGGACATTGTGCTGGTTGCCATGTTGTATAGGTGACTTCCAAGTGAGCCATATTGCTTGGGGGACATTGTGCTGGTTGTGTTGTATAGGTGACTTCCAAGTCAGCCATATTGCATGGGGGACATTGTGCTGGTTGTCTTGTATAGGTGACTTCCAAGTCAGCCATATTGCATGGGGGACATTGTGCTGGTGGCCATGTTGTAAAGGTGACTTCCAAGTCAGCCATATTGCATGGGGGACATTGTGCTGGTTGCCATGTTGTATAGGTGACTTCCAAGTCAGCCATATTGCATGGGGGACATTGTGCTGGTTGCCATGTTGTATAGGTGACTTACAAGTCAGCCATATTGCATGGGGGACATTGTGCTGGTTGCCATGTTGTATAGGTGACTTCCAAGTGAGCCATATTGCTTGGGGGACATTGTGCTGGTTGTGTTGTATAGGTGACTTCCAAGTCAGCCATATTGCATGGGGGACATTGTGCTGGTTGTCTTGTATAGGTGACTTCCAAGTCAGCCGTGTTGCATGGGGGACATTGTGCTGGTTGTATTGTATAGGTGACTTCCAAGTCAGCCATATTGCATGGGGGGCATTGTGCTGGTGGCCATGTTGTAAAGGTGACTTCCAAGTCAGCCATATTGCATGGGGGACATTGTGCTGGTTGCCATGTTGTATAGGTGACTTCCAAGTCAGCCATATTGCATGGGGGACATTGTGCTGGTTGCCATGTTGTATAGGTGACTTACAAGTCAGCCATATTGCATGGGGGACATTGTGCTGGTTGCCATGTCCTATAGGTGACTTCCAAGTCAGCCACATTGCTTGGGGGACATTGTGCTGGTTGCCATGTTCTATAGGTGACTTCCAAGTCAGCCATATTGCTTGGTAGACATTGCGCTGGTTGCCATGTTGTATAGGTGACTTCCAAGTCAGCCATATTGCTTGGGGGACATTGTGCTGGTTGCCATGTTGTATAGGTGAATTCCAAGTCAGCCATATTGCATGGGGACATTGTGCTAATGGCCATGTTCTATAGGTGACTTCCAAGTCAGCCATATTGCATGTGGGACATTGTGCTGGTTGTCTTGTATAGGTGACTTCCAAGTCAGCCATATTGCATGGGGGACATTGTGCTGGTTGTGTTGTATAGGTGACTTCCAAATCAGCCATATTGCATGGGGGACATTGTGCTGGTTGTATTGTATAGGTGACTTCCAAGTCAGCCATATTGCATGGGGGACATTGTGCTGGTTGTATTGTATAGGTGACTTCCAAGTCAGCCATATTGCATGGGGGACATTGTGCTGGTGGCCATGTCCTATAGGTGACTTCCAAGTCAGCCATATTGCATGGGGGACATTGTGCTGGTTGTCTTGTATAGGTGACTTCCAAGTCAGCCATATTGCTTGGGGGACATTGTGCTGGTTGTATTGTATAGGTGACTTCCAAGTCAGCCATATTGCATGGGGGACATTGTGCTGGTTGCCATGTTGTATAGGTGACTTCCAAGTCAGCCATATTGCATGGGGGACATTGTGCTGGTGGCCATGTTCTATAGGTGACTTCCAAGTCAGCCATATTGCATTTGGGACATTGTGCTGGTTGTCTTGTATAGGTGACTTCCAAGTCAGCCATATTGCATGGGGGAAATTGTTCTGGTTGTGTTGTATAGGTGACTTCCAAATCAGCCATATTGCATGGGGGACATTGTGCTGGTTGTATTGTATAGGTGACTTCCAAGTCAGCCATATTGCATGGGGGACATTGTGCTGGTTGTCTTGTATAGGTGACTTCCAAGTCAGCCATATTGCTTGGGGGACATTGTGCTGGTTGTATTGTATAGGTGACTTCCAAGTCAGCCATATTGCATGGGGGACATTGTGCTGGTGGCCATGTTGTAAAGGTGACTTCCAAGTCAGCCATATTGCATGGGGGACATTGTGCTGGTTGCCATGTTGTATAGGTGACTTCCAAGTCAGCCATATTGCATGGGGGACATTGTGATGGTTGCCATGTTGTATAGGTGACTTACAAGTCAGCCATATTGCATGGGGGACATTGTGCTGGTTGCCATGTCCTATAGGTGACTTCCAAGTCAGCCATATTGCATGGGGGAAATTGTGCTGGTTGTCTTGTATAGTTGAATTTTAAGTCAGCCACATTGCTTGGGGGACATTGTGCTGGTTGCCATGTTGTATAGGTGACTTCCAAGTCAGCCATGTTGCTTGGTAGACATTGCGCTGGTTGCCATGTTGTATAGGTGACTTCCAAGTCAGCCATATTGCTTGGGGGACATTGTGCTGGTTGCCATGTTGTATAGGTGACTTCCAAGTCAGCCATATTGCATGGGGGACATTGTGCTGGTGGCCATGTTCTATAGGTGACTTCCAAGTCAGCCATATTGCATGGGGGACATTGTGCTGGTTGTCTTGTATAGGTGACTTCCAAGTCAGCCATATTGCATGGGGGACATTGTGCTGGTTGCCATGTCCTATAGGTGACTTCTAAGTCAGCCATATTGCATGGGGGACATTGTGCTGGTTGTCTTGTATTGGTGACTTCCAAGTCAGCCATATTGCATGGGGGCCATTGTGCTGGTTGCCATGTTGTATAGGTGACTTCCAAGTCAGCCATATTGCATGGGGGACATTGTGCTGGTTGCCATGTTGTATAGGTGACTTCCAAGTGAGCCATATTGCTTGGGGGACATTGTGCTGGTTGTGTTGTATAGGTGACTTCCAAGTCAGCCATATTGCATGGGGGACATTGTGCTGGTTGTCTTGTATAGGTGACTTCCAAGTCAGCCGTGTTGCATGGGGGACATTGTGCTGGTGGCCATGTTCTATAGGTGACTTCCAAGTCAGCCATATTGCATGGGGGAAATTGTGCTGGTTTGCCATGTTGTATAGGTGACTTCCAAGTCAGCCATATTGCTTGGGGGACATTGTGCTGGTTGCCATGTTGTATAGGTGACTTCCAAGTCAGCCATATTGCATGGTGGACATTGTGCTGGTGGCCATGTTCTATGGGTGACTTCCAAGTCAGCCACATTGCATGGGGGACATTGTGCTGGTTTCTTGTATAGGTGACTTCCAAGTCAACCATATTGCATTAGGGACATTGTGCTGGTTGCCCTGTTGTATAGGTGACTTCCAAGTCAGCCATATTGCATGGGGGACATTGTGCTGGATGCCATGTTGTATAGGTGACTTCCAAGTGAGCCATATTGCATGGGGGACATTGTGCTGGTTGTGTTGTATAGGTGACTTCCAAGTCAGCCATATTGCATGGGGGACATTGTGCTGGTTGTGTTGTATAGGTGACTTCCAAGTCAGCCATATTGCATGGGGGACATTGTGCTGGTTGTATTGTATAGGTGACTTCCAAGTCAGCCATATTGCATGGGGGACATTGTGCTGGTTGTATTGTATAGGTGACTTCCAAGTGAGCCATATTGCATGGGGGACATTGTGCTGTTTGTATTGTATAGGTGACTTCCAAGTCAGCCATATTGCATGGGGGACATTGTGCTGGTGGCCATGTCCTATAGGTGACTTCCAAGTCAGCCATATTGCATGGGGGACATTGTGCTGGTTGTCTTGTATTGGTGACTTCCAAGTCAGCCATATTGCATGGGGGACATTGTGCTGGTTGCCATGTTGTATAGGTGACTTCCAAGTGAGCCATATTGCTTGGGGGACATTGTGCTGGTTGTGTTGTATAGGTGACTTCCAAGTCAGCCATATTGCATGGGGGACATTGTGCTGGTTGTCTTGTATAGGTGACTTCCAAGTCAGCCGTGTTGCATGGGGGACATTGTGCTGGTGGCCATGTTCTATAGGTGACTTCCAAGTCAGCCATATTGCATGGGGGAAATTGTGCTGGTTTGCCATGTTGTATAGGTGACTTCCAAGTGAGCCATATTGCTTGGGGGACATTGTGCTGGTTGCCATGTTGTATAGGTGACTTCCAAGTCAGCCATATTGCATGGTGGACATTGTGCTGGTGGCCATGTTCTATGGGTGACTTCCAAGTCAGCCACATTGCATGGGGGACATTGTGCTGGTTTCTTGTATAGGTGACTTCCAAGTCAACCATATTGCATTAGGGACATTGTGCTGGTTGCCCTGTTGTATAGGTGACTTCCAAGTCAACCATATTGCATGGGGGACATTGTGCTGGTTGCCATGTTGTATAGGTGACTTCCAAGTCAGCCATATTGCATGGGGGACATTGTGCTGGATGCCATGTTGTAAAGGTGACTTCCAAGTGAGCCATATTGCATGGGGGACATTGTGCTGGTTGTGTTGTATAGGTGACTTCCAAGTCAGCCATATTGCATGGGGGACATTGTGCTGGTTGTGTTGTATAGGTGACTTCCAAGTCAGCCATATTGCATGGGGGACATTGTGCTGGTTGTATTGTATAGGTGACTTCCAAGTCAGCCATATTGCATGGGGGACATTGTGCTGGTTGTATTGTATAGGTGACTTCCAAGTGAGCAATATTGCTTGGGGGACATTGTGCTGGTGGCCATGTTCTATAGGTGACTTCCAAGTCAGCCATATTGCATGGGGGACATTGTGCTGGTTGCCATGTCCTATAGGTGACTTCCAAGTCAGCCATATTGCATGGGGGACATTGTGCTGGTTGCCATGTTGTATAGGTGACTTCCAAGTGAGCCATATTGCTTGGGGGACATTGTGCTGGTTGTGTTGTATAGGTGACTTCCAAGTCAGCCATATTGCATGGGGGACATTGTGCTGGTTGTCTTGTATAGGTGACTTCCAAGTCAGCCATATTGCATGGGGGACATTGTGCTGGTGGCCATGTTGTAAAGGTGACTTCCAAGTCAGCCATATTGCATGGGGGACATTGTGCTGGTTGCCATGTTGTATAGGTGACTTCCAAGTCAGCCATATTGCATGGGGGACATTGTGCTGGTTGCCATGTTGTATAGGTGACTTACAAGTCAGCCATATTGCATGGGGGACATTGTGCTGGTTGTCATGTTGTATAGGTGACTTCCAAGTGAGCCATATTGCTTGGGGGACATTGTGCTGGTTGTGTTGTATAGGTGACTTCCAAGTCAGCCATATTGCATGGGGGACATTGTGCTGGTTGTCTTGTATAGGTGACTTCCAAGTCAGCCGTGTTGCATGGGGGACATTGTGCTGGTTGTATTGTATAGGTGACTTCCAAGTCAGCCATATTGCATGGGGGACATTGTGCTGGTGGCCATGTTGTAAAGGTGACTTCCAAGTCAGCCATATTGCATGGGGGACATTGTGCTGGTTGCCATGTTGTATAGGTGACTTCCAAGTCAGCCATATTGCATGGGGGACATTGTGCTGGTTGCCATGTTGTATAGGTGACTTACAAGTCAGCCATATTGCATGGGGGACATTGTGCTGGTTGCCATGTCCTATAGGTGACTTCCAAGTCAGCCACATTGCTTGGGGGACATTGTGCTGGTTGCCATGTTCTATAGGTGACTTCCAAGTCAGCCATATTGCTTGGTAGACATTGCGCTGGTTGCCATGTTGTATAGGTGACTTCCAAGTCAGCCATATTGCTTGGGGGACATTGTGCTGGTTGCCATGTTGTATAGGTGAATTCCAAGTCAGCCATATTGCATGGGGACATTGTGCTAATGGCCATGTTCTATAGGTGACTTCCAAGTCAGCCATATTGCATGGGGGACATTGTGCTGGTTGTCTTGTATAGGTGACTTCCAAGTCAGCCATATTGCATGGGGGACATTGTGCTGGTTGTGTTGTATAGGTGACTTCCAAATCAGCCATATTGCATGGGGGACATTGTGCTGGTTGTATTGTATAGGTGACTTCCAAGTCAGCCATATTGCATGGGGGACATTGTGCTGGTTGTATTGTATAGGTGACTTCCAAGTCAGCCATATTGCATGGGGGACATTGTGCTGGTGGCCATGTCCTATAGGTGACTTCCAAGTCAGCCATATTGCATGGGGGACATTGTGCTGGTTGTCTTGTATAGGTGACTTCCAAGTCAGCCATATTGCTTGGGGGACATTGTGCTGGTTGTATTGTATAGGTGACTTCCAAGTCAGCCATATTGCATGGGGGACATTGTGCTGGTTGCCATGTTGTATAGGTGACTTCCAAGTCAACCATATTGCATGGGGGACATTGTGCTGGTTGCCATGTTGTATAGGTGACTTCCAAGTCAGCCATATTGCATGGGGGACATTGTGCTGGATGCCATGTTGTAAAGGTGACTTCCAAGTGAGCCATATTGCATGGGGGACATTGTGCTGGTTGTGTTGTATAGGTGACTTCCAAGTCAGCCATATTGCATGGGGGACATTGTGCTGGTTGTGTTGTATAGGTGACTTCCAAGTCAGCCATATTGCATGGGGGACATTGTGCTGGTTGTATTGTATAGGTGACTTCCAAGTCAGCCATATTGCATGGGGGACATTGTGCTGGTTGTATTGTATAGGTGACTTCCAAGTGAGCAATATTGCTTGGGGGACATTGTGCTGGTGGCCATGTTCTATAGGTGACTTCCAAGTCAGCCATATTGCATGGGGGACATTGTGCTGGTTGCCATGTCCTATAGGTGACTTCCAAGTCAGCCATATTGCATGGGGGACATTGTGCTGGTTGCCATGTTGTATAGGTGACTTCCAAGTGAGCCATATTGCTTGGGGGACATTGTGCTGGTTGTGTTGTATAGGTGACTTCCAAGTCAGCCATATTGCATGGGGGACATTGTGCTGGTTGTCTTGTATAGGTGACTTCCAAGTCAGCCATATTGCATGGGGGACATTGTGCTGGTGGCCATGTTGTAAAGGTGACTTCCAAGTCAGCCATATTGCATGGGGGACATTGTGCTGGTTGCCATGTTGTATAGGTGACTTCCAAGTCAGCCATATTGCATGGGGGACATTGTGCTGGTTGCCATGTTGTATAGGTGACTTACAAGTCAGCCATATTGCATGGGGGACATTGTGCTGGTTGTCATGTTGTATAGGTGACTTCCAAGTGAGCCATATTGCTTGGGGGACATTGTGCTGGTTGTGTTGTATAGGTGACTTCCAAGTCAGCCATATTGCATGGGGGACATTGTGCTGGTTGTCTTGTATAGGTGACTTCCAAGTCAGCCGTGTTGCATGGGGGACATTGTGCTGGTTGTATTGTATAGGTGACTTCCAAGTCAGCCATATTGCATGGGGGACATTGTGCTGGTGCCCATGTTGTAAAGGTGACTTCCAAGTCAGCCATATTGCATGGGGGACATTGTGCTGGTTGCCATGTTGTATAGGTGACTTCCAAGTCAGCCATATTGCATGGGGGACATTGTGCTGGTTGCCATGTTGTATAGGTGACTTACAAGTCAGCCATATTGCATGGGGGACATTGTGCTGGTTGCCATGTCCTATAGGTGACTTCCAAGTCAGCCACATTGCTTGGGGGACATTGTGCTGGTTGCCATGTTCTATAGGTGACTTCCAAGTCAGCCATATTGCTTGGTAGACATTGCGCTGGTTGCCATGTTGTATAGGTGACTTCCAAGTCAGCCATATTGCTTGGGGGACATTGTGCTGGTTGCCATGTTGTATAGGTGAATTCCAAGTCAGCCATATTGCATGGGGACATTGTGCTAATGGCCATGTTCTATAGGTGACTTCCAAGTCAGCCATATTGCATGGGGGACATTGTGCTGGTTGTCTTGTATAGGTGACTTCCAAGTCAGCCATATTGCATGGGGGACATTGTGCTGGTTGTGTTGTATAGGTGACTTCCAAATCAGCCATATTGCATGGGGGACATTGTGCTGGTTGTATTGTATAGGTGACTTCCAAGTCAGCCATATTGCATGGGGGACATTGTGCTGGTTGTATTGTATAGGTGACTTCCAAGTCAGCCATATTGCATGGGGGACATTGTGCTGGTGGCCATGTCCTATAGGTGACTTCCAAGTCAGCCATATTGCATGGGGGACATTGTGCTGGTTGTCTTGTATAGGTGACTTCCAAGTCAGCCATATTGCTTGGGGGACATTGTGCTGGTTGTATTGTATAGGTGACTTCCAAGTCAGCCATATTGCATGGGGGACATTGTGCTGGTTGCCATGTTGTATAGGTGACTTCCAAGTCAGCCATATTGCATGGGGGACATTGTGCTGGTGGCCATGTTCTATAGGTGACTTCCAAGTCAGCCATATTGCATTTGGGACATTGTGCTGGTTGTCTTGTATAGGTGACTTCCAAGTCAGCCATATTGCATGGGGGACATTGTTCTGGTTGTGTTGTATAGGTGACTTCCAAATCAGCCATATTGCATGGGGGACATTGTGCTGGTTGTATTGTATAGGTGACTTCCAAGTCAGCCATATTGCATGGGGGACATTGTGCTGATTGTCTTGTATAGGTGACTTCCAAGTCAGCCATATTGCTTGGGGGACATTGTGCTGGTTGTATTGTATAGGTGACTTCCAAGTCAGCCATATTGCATGGGGGACATTGTGCTGGTGGCCATGTTGTAAAGGTGACTTCCAAGTCAGCCATATTGCATGGGGGACATTGTGCTGGTTGCCATGTTGTATAGGTGACTTCCAAGTCAGCCATATTGCATGGGGGACATTGTGCTGGTTGCCATGTTGTATAGGTGACTTACAAGTCAGCCATATTGCATGGGGGACATTGTGCTGGTTGCCATGTCCTATAGGTGACTTCCAAGTCAGCCATATTGCATGGGGGAAATTGTGCTGGTTGTCTTGTATAGGTGAATTTTAAGTCAGCCACATTGCTTGGGGGACATTGTGCTGGTTGCCATGTTCTATAGGTGACTTCCAAGTCAGCCATGTTGCTTGGTAGACATTGCGCTGGTTGCCATGTTGTATAGGTGACTTCCAAGTCAGCCATATTGCTTGGGGGACATTGTGCTGGTTGCCATGTTGTATAGGTGACTTCCAAGTCAGCCATATTGCATGGGGGACATTGTGCTGGTGGCCATGTTCTATAGGTGACTTCCAAGTCAGCCATATTGCATGGGGGACATTGTGCTGGTTGTCTTGTATAGGTGACTTCCAAGTCAGCCATATTGCATGGGGGACATTGTGCTGGTTGTGTTGTATAGGTGGCTTCCAAATCAGCCATATTGCATGGGGGACATTGTGCTGGTTGTATTGTATAGGTGACTTCCAAGTCAGCCAGATTGCATGGGGGACATTGTGCTGTTTGTATTGTATAGGTGACTTCCAAGTCAGCCATATTGCATGGGGGACATTGTGCTGGTGGCCATGTCCTATAGGTGACTTCCAAGTCAGCCATATTGCATGGGGGACATTGTGCTGGTTGTCTTGTATAGGTGACTTCCAAGTCAGCCATATTGCATGGGGGACATTGTGCTGGTTGCCATGTTGTATAGGTGACTTACAAGTCAGCCATATTGCATGGGGGACATTGTGCTGGTTGCCATGTCCTATAGGTGACTTCCAAGTCAGCCATATTGCATGGGGGAAATTGTGCTGGTTGTCTTGTATAGGTGACTTTTAAGTCAGCCACATTGCTTGGGGGACATTGTGCTGGTTGCCATGTTCTATAGGTGACTTCCAAGTCAGCCATATTGCATTTTGGACATTGTGCTGGTTGTCTTGTATAGGTGACTTCCAAGTCAGCCATATTGCATGGGGGACATTGTTCTGGTTGTGTTGTATAGGTGACTTCCAAATCAGCCATATTGCATGGGGGACATTGTGCTGGTTGTATTGTATAGGTGACTTCCAAGTCAGCCATATTGCATGGGGGACATTGTGCTGGTTGTCTTGTATAGGTGACTTCCAAGTCAGCCATATTGCTTGGGGGACATTGTGCTGGTTGTATTGTATAGGTGACTTCCAAGTCAGCCATATTGCATGGGGGACATTGTGCTGGTGGCCATGTTGTAAAGGTGACTTCCAAGTCAGCCATATTGCATGGGGGACATTGTGCTGGTTGCCATGTTGTATAGGTGACTTCCAAGTCAGCCATATTGCATGGGGGACATTGTGCTGGTTGCCATGTTGTATAGGTGACTTACAAGTCAGCCATATTGCATGGGGGACATTGTGCTGGTTGCCATGTCCTATAGGTGACTTCCAAGTCAGCCACATTGCTTGGGGGACATTGTGCTGGTTGCCATGTTCTATAGGTGACTTCCAAGTCAGCCATATTGCTTGGTAGACATTGCGCTGGTTGCCATGTTGTATAGGTGACTTCCAAGTCAGCCATATTGCTTGGAGGACATTGTGCTGGTTGCCATGTTGTATAGGTGAATTCCAAGTCAGCCATATTGCATGGGGACATTGTGCTAGTGGCCATGTTCTATAGGTGACTTCCAAGTCAGCCATATTGCATGGGGGACATTGTGCTGGTTGTCTTGTATAGGTGACTTCCAAGTCAGCCATATTGCATGGGGGACATTGTGCTGGTTGTGTTGTATAGGTGACTTCCAAATCAGCCATATTGCATGGGGGACATTGTGCTGGTTGTATTGTATAGGTGACTTCCAAGTCAGCCATATTGCATGGGGGACATTGTGCTGGTTGTATTGTATAGGTGACTTCCAAGTCAGCCATATTGCATGGGGGACATTGTGCTGGTGGCCATGTCCTATAGGTGACTTCCAAGTCAGCCATATTGCATGGGGGACATTGTGCTGGTTGTCTTGTATAGGTGACTTCCAAGTCAGCCATATTGCTTGGGGGACATTGTGCTGGTTGTATTGTATAGGTGACTTCCAAGTCAGCCATATTGCATGGGGGACATTGTGTTGGTTGCCATGTTGTATAGGTGACTTCCAAGTCAGCCATATTGCATGGGGGACATTGTGCTGGTGGCCATGTTCTATAGGTGACTTCCAAGTCAGCCATATTGCATTTGGGACATTGTGCTGGTTGTCTTGTATAGGTGACTTCCAAGTCAGCCATATTGCATGGGGGACATTGTTCTGGTTGTATTGTATAGGTGACTTCCAAATCAGCCATATTGCATGGGGGACATTGTGCTGGTTGTATTGTATAGGTGACTTCCAAGTCAGCCATATTGCATGGGGGACATTGTTCTGGTTGTCTTGTATAGGTGACTTCCAAGTCAGCCATATTGCTTGGGGGACATTGTGCTGGTTGTATTGTATAGGTGACTTCCAAGTCAGCCATATTGCATGGGGGACATTGTGCTGGTGGCCATGTTGTAAAGGTGACTTCCAAGTCAGCCATATTGCATGGGGGACATTGTGCTGGTTGCCATGTTGTATAGGTGACTTCCAAGTCAGCCATATTGCATGGGGGACATTGTGCTGGTTGCCATGTTGTATAGGTGACTTACAAGTCAGCCATATTGCATGGGGGACATTGTGCTGGTTGCCATGTCCTATAGGTGACTTCCAAGTCAGCCATATTGCATGGAGGAAATTGTGCTGGTTGTCTTGTATAGGTGACTTTTAAGTCAGCCACATTGCTTGGGGGACATTGTGCTGGTTGCCATGTTCTATAGGTGACTTCCAAGTCAGCCATGTTGCTTGGTAGACATTGCGCTGGTTGCCATGTTGTATAGGTGACTTCCAAGTCAGCCATATTGCTTGGGGGACATTGTGCTGGTTGCCATGTTGTATAGGTGACTTCCAAGTCAGCCATATTGCATGGGGGACATTGTGCTGGTGGCCATGTTCTATAGGTGACTTCCAAGTCAGCCATATTGCATGGGGGACATTGTGCTGGTTGTCTTGTATAGGTGACTTCCAAGTCAGCCATATTGCATGGGGGACATTGTGCTGGTTGTGTTGTATAGGTGGCTTCCAAATCAGCCATATTGCATGGGGGACATTGTGCTGGTTGTATTGTATAGGTGACTTCCAAGTCAGCCAGATTGCATGGGGGACATTGTGCTGTTTGTATTGTATAGGTGACTTCCAAGTCAGCCATATTGCATGGGGGACATTGTGCTGGTGGCCATGTCCTATAGGTGACTTCCAAGTCAGCCATATTGCATGGGGGACATTGTGCTGGTTGTCTTGTATAGGTGACTTCCAAGTCAGCCATATTGCATGGGGGACATTGTGCTGGTTGCCATGTTGTATAGGTGACTTACAAGTCAGCCATATTGCATGGGGGACATTGTGCTGGTTGCCATGTCCTATAGGTGACTTCCAAGTCAGCCATATTGCATGGGGGAAATTGTGCTGGTTGTCTTGTATAGGTGACTTTTAAGTCAGCCACATTGCTTGGGGGACATTGTGCTGGTTGCCATGTTCTATAGGTGACTTCCAAGTCAGCCATATTGCTTGGTAGACATTGCGCTGGTTGCCATGTTGTATAGGTGACTTCCAAGTCAGCCATATTGCTTGGGGGACATTGTGCTGGTTGCCATGTTGTATAGGTGACTTCCAAGTCAGCCATATTGCATGGGGGACATTGTGCTGGTGGCCATGTTCTATAGGTGACTTCCAAGTCAGCCATATTGCATGGGGGACATTGTGCTGGTTGTCTTGTATAGGTGACTTCCAAGTCAGCCATATTGCATGGGGGACATTGTGCTGGTTGTGTTGTATAGGTGGCTTCCAAATCAGCCATATTGCATGGGGGACATTGTGCTGGTTGTATTGTATAGGTGACTTCCAAGTCAGCCAGATTGCATGGGGGACATTTTGCTGTTTGTATTGTATAGGTGACTTCCAAGTCAGCCATATTGCATGGGGGACATTGTGCTGGTGGCCATGTCCTATAGGTGACTTCCAAGTCAGCCATATTGCATGGGGGACATTGTGCTGGTTGTCTTGTATAGGTGACTTCCAAGTCAGCCATATTGCTTGGGGGACATTGTGCTGGTTGTATTGTATAGGTGACTTCCAAGTCAGCCATATTGCATGGGGGACATTGTGCTGGTTGCCATGTTGTATAGGTGACTTCCAAGTCAGCCATATTGCATGGGGGACATTGTGCTGGTGGCCATGTTCTATAGGTGACTTCCAAGTCAGCCATGTTGCATTTGGGACATTGTGCTGGTTGTCTTGTATAGGTGACTTCCAAGTCAGCCATATTGCATAGGGGACATTGTTCTGGTTGTGTTGTATAGGTGACTTCCAAATCAGCCATATTGCATGGGGGACATTGTGCTGGTTGTATTGTATAGGTGACTTCCAAGTCAGCCATATTGCATGGGGGACATTGTGCTGGTTGTCTTGTATAGGTGACTTCCAAGTCAGCCATATTGCTTGGGGGACATTGTGCTGGTTGTATTGTATAGGTGACTTCCAAGTCAGCCATATTGCATGGGGGACATTGTGCTGGTTGCCATGTTGTATAGGTGACTTCCAAGTCAGCCATATTTCATGGGGGACATTGTGCTGGTGGCCATATTCTATAGGTGACTTCCAAGTCAGCCATATTGCATTTGGGACATTGTGCTGGTTGTATTGTATAGGTGACTTCCAAGTCAGCCATATTGCATGGGGGACATTGTGCTGGTTGTATTGTATAGGTGACTTCCAAGTGAGCCATATTGATTGGGGGACATTGTGCTGGTTGCCAGGTTCTATAGGTGACTTCCAAGTCAGCCATATTGCTTGGGGGACATTGTGCTGGTGGCCATGTTCTATAGGTGACTTCCAATTCAGCCATATTGCTTGGGGGACATTGTGCTGGTTGTATTGTATAGCTGACTTCCAAGTCAGCCATATTGCATGGGGGACATTGTGCTGGTTGCATTGTATAGGTGACTTCCAAGTCAGCCATATTGCATGGGGGACATTGTGCTGGTGGCCATGTCCTATAGGTGACTTCCAAGTCAGCCATATTGCATGGGGGACATTGTGCTGCTTGTCTTGTATAGGTGACTTCCAAGTCAGCCATATTGCTTGGGGGACATTGTGCTGGTTGTATTGTATAGGTGACTTCCAAGTCAGCCATATTGCATGGGGGAAATTGTGCTGGTTGCCATGTTGTATAGGTGACTTCCAAGTCAGCCATATTGCATGGTGGACATTGTGCTGGTGGCCATGTTCTATAGGTGACTTCCAAGTCAGCCATATTGCATTTGGGACATTGTGCTGGTTGTCTTGTATAGGTGACTTCCAAGTCAGCCATATTGCATGGGGGACATTGTGCTGGTTGTGTTGTATAGGTGACTTCCAAATCAGCCATATTGCATGGGGGACATTGTGCTGGTTGTATTGTATAGGTGACTTCCAAGTCAGCCATATTGCATGGGGGACATTGTGCTGGTTGTCTTGTATAGGTGACTTCCAAGTCAGCCATATTTCATGGGGGACATTGTGCTGGTGGCCATGTTCTATAGGTGACTTCCAAGTCAGCCATATTGCATTTGGGACATTGTGCTGGTTGTATTGTATAGGTGACTTCCAAGTCAGCCATATTGCATGGGGGACATTGTGCTGGTTGTATTGTATAGGTGACTTCCAAGTGAGCCATATTGCTTGGGGGACATTGTGCTGGTTGCCATGTTCTATAGGTGACTTCCAAGTCAGCCATATTGCTTGGGGGACATTGTGCTGGTGGCCATGTTCTATAGGTGACTTCCAAGTCAGCCATATTGCTTGGGGGACATTGTGCTGGTTGTATTGTATAGCTGACTTCCAAGTCAGCCATATTGCATGGGGGACATTGTGCTGGTTGCATTGTATAGGTGACTTCCAAGTCAGCCATATTGCATGGGGGACATTGTGCTGGTGGCCATGTCCTATAGGTGACTTCCAAGTCAGCCATATTGCATGGGGGACATTGTGCTGCTTGTCTTGTATAGGTGACTTCCAAGTCAGCCATATTGCTTGGGGGACATTGTGCTGGTTGTATTGTATAGGTGACTTCCAAGTCAGCCATATTGCATGGGGGAAATTGTGCTGGTTGCCATGTTGTATAGGTGACTTCCAAGTCAGCCATATTGCATGGTGGACATTGTGCTGGTGGCCATGTTCTATAGGTGACTTCCAAGTCAGCCATATTGCATTTGGGACATTGTGCTGGTTGTCTTGTATAGGTGACTTCCAAGTCAGCCATATTGCATGGGGGACATTGTGCTGGTTGTGTTGTATAGGTGACTTCCAAATCAGCCATATTGCATGGGGGACATTGTGCTGGTTGTATTGTATAGGTGACTTCCAAGTCAGCCATATTGCATGGGGGACATTGTGCTGGTTGTCTTGTATAGGTGACTTCCAAGTCAGCCATATTTCATGGGGGACATTGTGCTGGTGGCCATGTTCTATAGGTGACTTCCAAGTCAGCCATATTGCATTTGGGACATTGTGCTGGTTGTATTGTATAGGTGACTTCCAAGTCAGCCATATTGCATGGGGGACATTGTGCTGGTTGTATTGTATAGGTGAATTCCAAGTGAGCCATATTGCTTGGGGGACATTGTGCTGGTTGCCATGTTCTATAGGTGACTTCCAAGTCAGCCATATTGCTTGGGGGACATTGTGCTGGTGGCCATGTTCTATAGGTGACTTCCAAGTCAGCCATATTGCTTGGGGGACATTGTGCTGGTTGTATTGTATAGCTGACTTCCAAGTCAGCCATATTGCATGGGGGACATTGTGCTGGTTGCATTGTATAGGTGACTTCCAAGTCAGCCATATTGCATGGGGGACATTGTGCTGGTGGCCATGTCCTATAGGTGACTTCCAAGTCAGCCATATTGCATGGGGGACATTGTGCTGCTTGTCTTGTATAGGTGACTTCCAAGTCAGCCATATTGCTTGGGGGACATTGTGCTGGTTGTATTGTATAGGTGACTTCCAAGTCAGCCATATTGCATGGGGGAAATTGTGCTGGTTGCCATGTTGTATAGGTGACTTCCAAGTCAGCCATATTGCATGGTGGACATTGTGCTGGTGGCCATGTTCTATAGGTGACTTCCAAGTCAGCCATATTGCATTTGGGACATTGTGCTGGTTGTCTTGTATAGGTGACTTCCAAGTCAGCCATATTGCATGGGGGACATTGTGCTGGTTGTGTTGTATAGGTGACTTCCAAATCAGCCATATTGCATGGGGGACATTGTGCTGGTTGTCTTGTATAGGTGACTTCCAAGTCAGCCATATTGCTTGGGGGACATTGTGCTGGTTGTATTGTATAGGTGACTTCCAAGTCAGCCATATTGCATGGGGGACATTGTGCTGGTTGTCTTGTATAGGTGACTTCCAAGTCAGCCATATTGCTTGGGGGACATTGTGCTGGTTGTATTGTATAGGTGACTTCCAAGTCAGCCATATTGCATGGGGGACATTGTGCTGGTTGCCATGTTGTATAGGTGACTTCCAAGTCTGCCATGTTGCATGGGGGACATTGTGCTGGTGGCCATGTTCTATAGGTGACTTCCAAGTCAGCCATATTGCATTTGGGACATTGTGCTGGTTGTCTTGTATAGGTGACTTCCAAGTCAGCCATATTGCATGGGGGACATTGTGCTGGTTGTATTGTATAGGTGACTTCCAAGTCAGCCATATTGCATGGGGGACATTGTGCTGGTTGCCATGTTGTATAGGTGACTTCCAAGTCTGCCATGTTGCATGGGGGACATTGTGCTGGTGGCCATGTTCTATAGGTGACTTCCAAGTCAGCCATATTGCATTTGGGACATTGTGCTGGTTGTATTGTATAGGTGACTTCCAAGTCAGCCATATTGCATGGGGGACATTGTGCTGGTTGTATTGTATAGGTGACTTCCAAGTCAGCCATATTGCATGGGGGACATTGTGCTGGTTGCCATGTTCTATAGGTGACTTCCAAGTCAGCCATATTGCTTGGGGGACATTGTGCTGGTGGCCATGTTCTATAGGTGACTTCCAAGTCAGCCATATTGCATGGGGGACATTGTGCTGGTGGCCATGTTCTATAGGTGACTTCCAAGTCAGCCATATTGCATTTGGGACATTGTGCTGGTTGTCTTGTATAGGTGACTTCCAAGTCAGCCATATTGCATGGGGGACATTGTGCTGGTGGCCATGTCCTATAGGTGACTTCCAAGTCAGCCATATTGCATGGGGGACATTGTGCTGCTTGTCTTGTATAGGTGACTTCCAAGTCAGCCATATTGCTTGGGGGACATTGTGCTGGTTGTATTGTATAGGTGACTTCCAAGTCAGCCATATTGCATGGGGGAAATTGTGCTGGTTGCCATGTTGTATAGGTGACTTCCAAGTCAGCCATATTGCATGGTGGACATTGTGCTGGTGGCCATGTTCTATAGGTGACTTCCAAGTCAGCCATATTGCATTTGGGACATTGTGCTGGTTGTCTTGTATAGGTGACTTCCAAGTCAGCCATATTGCATGGGGGACATTGTGCTGGTTGTGTTGTATAGGTGACTTCCAAATCAGCCATATTGCATGGGGGACATTGTGCTGGTTGTATTGTATAGGTGACTTCCAAGTCAGCCATATTGCATGGGGGACATTGTGCTGGTTGTCTTGTATAGGTGACTTCCAAGTCAGCCATATTTCATGGGGGACATTGTGCTGGTGGCCATGTTCTATAGGTGACTTCCAAGTCAGCCATATTGCATTTGGGACATTGTGCTGGTTGTATTGTATAGGTGACTTCCAAGTCAGCCATATTGCATGGGGGACATTGTGCTGGTTGTATTGTATAGGTGAATTCCAAGTGAGCCATATTGCTTGGGGGACATTGTGCTGGTTGCCATGTTCTATAGGTGACTTCCAAGTCAGCCATATTGCTTGGGGGACATTGTGCTGGTGGCCATGTTCTATAGGTGACTTCCAAGTCAGCCATATTGCTTGGGGGACATTGTGCTGGTTGTATTGTATAGCTGACTTCCAAGTCAGCCATATTGCATGGGGGACATTGTGCTGGTTGCATTGTATAGGTGACTTCCAAGTCAGCCATATTGCATGGGGGACATTGTGCTGGTGGCCATGTCCTATAGGTGACTTCCAAGTCAGCCATATTGCATGGGGGACATTGTGCTGCTTGTCTTGTATAGGTGACTTCCAAGTCAGCCATATTGCTTGGGGGACATTGTGCTGGTTGTATTGTATAGGTGACTTCCAAGTCAGCCATATTGCATGGGGGAAATTGTGCTGGTTGCCATGTTGTATAGGTGACTTCCAAGTCAGCCATATTGCATGGTGGACATTGTGCTGGTGGCCATGTTCTATAGGTGACTTCCAAGTCAGCCATATTGCATTTGGGACATTGTGCTGGTTGTCTTGTATAGGTGACTTCCAAGTCAGCCATATTGCATGGGGGACATTGTGCTGGTTGTGTTGTATAGGTGACTTCCAAATCAGCCATATTGCATGGGGGACATTGTGCTGGTTGTCTTGTATAGGTGACTTCCAAGTCAGCCATATTGCTTGGGGGACATTGTGCTGGTTGTATTGTATAGGTGACTTCCAAGTCAGCCATATTGCATGGGGGACATTGTGCTGGTTGTCTTGTATAGGTGACTTCCAAGTCAGCCATATTGCTTGGGGGACATTGTGCTGGTTGTATTGTATAGGTGACTTCCAAGTCAGCCATATTGCATGGGGGACATTGTGCTGGTTGCCATGTTGTATAGGTGACTTCCAAGTCTGCCATGTTGCATGGGGGACATTGTGCTGGTGGCCATGTTCTATAGGTGACTTCCAAGTCAGCCATATTGCATTTGGGACATTGTGCTGGTTGTCTTGTATAGGTGACTTCCAAGTCAGCCATATTGCATGGGGGACATTGTGCTGGTTGTATTGTATAGGTGACTTCCAAGTCAGCCATATTGCATGGGGGACATTGTGCTGGTTGCCATGTTGTATAGGTGACTTCCAAGTCTGCCATGTTGCATGGGGGACATTGTGCTGGTGGCCATGTTCTATAGGTGACTTCCAAGTCAGCCATATTGCATTTGGGACATTGTGCTGGTTGTATTGTATAGGTGACTTCCAAGTCAGCCATATTGCATGGGGGACATTGTGCTGGTTGTATTGTATAGGTGACTTCCAAGTCAGCCATATTGCATGGGGGACATTGTGCTGGTTGCCATGTTGTATAGGTGACTTCCAAGTCAGCCATATTGCTTGGGGGACATTGTGCTGGTGGCCATGTTCTATAGGTGACTTCCAAGTCAGCCATATTGCATGGGGGACATTGTGCTGGTGGCCATGTTCTATAGGTGACTTCCAAGTCAGCCATATTGCATTTGGGACATTGTGCTGGTTGTCTTGTATAGGTGACTTCCAAGTCAGCCATATTGCTTGGGGGACATTGTGCTGGTTGCCATGTCCTATAGGTGACTTCCAAGTCAGCCATATTGCATGGGGGACATTGTGCTGGTTGTCTTGTATAGGTGACTTCCACGTCAGCCATATTGCATGGGGGACATTGTGCTGGTGGCCATGTTGTATAGGTGACTTCCAAGTCAGCCATATTGCATGGGGGACATTGTGCTGGTTGCCATGTTGTATAGGTGACTTCCAAGTCAGCCATATTGCATGGGGGACATTGTGCTGGTTGCCATGTTGTATAGGTGACTTCCAAGTCAGCCATATTGCATGGGGGACATTGTGCTGGTTGCCATGTTGTATAGGTGACTTCCAAGTCAGCCATATTGCTTGGGGGACATTGTGCTGGTTGCCATGTTGTATAGGTGACTTCCAAGTCAGCCATATTGCCTGGGGGACATTGTGCTGGTTGTATTGTATAGGTGACTTCCAAGTCAGCCATATTGCATGGGGGACATTGTGCTGGTTGCCATGTTGTATAGGTCACTTCCAAGTCAGCCATATTGCATGGGGGACATTGTGCTGGTTGCCATGTTGTATAGGTGACTTCCAAGTGAGCCATATTGCTTGGGGGACATTGTGCTGGTTGTGTTGTATAGGTGACTTCCAAGTCAGCCATATTGCATGGGGGACATTGTGCTGGTTGTCTTGTATAGGTGACTTTCAAGTCAGCCGTGTTGCATGGGGGACATTGTACTGGTGGCCATGTACTATAGGTGACTTCCAAGTCAGCCATATTGCATGGGGGACATTGTGCTGGTTGCCATGTTGTATAGGTGACTTCCAAGTGAGCCATATTGCTTGGGGGACATTGTGCTGGTTGCCATGTTGTATAGGTGACTTCCAAGTCAGCCATATTGCATGGGAGACATTGTGCTGGTGGCCATGTTCTATAGGTGACTTCCAAGTCAGCCATATTGCATGGGGACATTGTGCTGGTTGTCTTGTATAGGTGACTTCCAAGTCAGCCATATTGCATGGGGGACATTGTGCTGGTTGCCATGTTGTATAGGTGACTTCCAAGTCAGCCATATTGCATGGGGGACATTGTGCTGGTTGCCATGTTGTATAGGTGACTTCCAAGTCAGCCATATTGCATGGGGGACATTGTGCTGGTTGTGTTGTATAGGTGACTTCCAAGTCAGCCATATTGCTTGGGGGACATTGTGCTGGTGGCCATGTTGTATAGGTGACTTCCAAGTCAGCCATATTGCTTGGGGGACATTGTGCTGGTTGCCATGTTCTATAGGTGACTTCCAAGTCAGCCATATTGCATGGGGGACATTGTGCTGGTTGTGTTGTATAGGTGACTTCCAAGTCAGCCATATTGCATGGGGGACATTGTGCTGGTTGTGTTGTATAGGTGACTTCCAAGTCAGCCATATTGCATGGGGGACATTGTGCTGGTTGTATTGCATAGGTGACTTCCAAGTCAGCCATATTGCATGGGGGACATTGTGCTGGTTGCCATGTTGTATAGGTGACTTCCAAGTCAGCCATATTGCATGGGGGACATTGTGCTGGTTGTCTTGTATAGGTGACTTCCAAGTCAGCCATATTGCTTGGGGGACATTGTGCTGGTTGCCATGTCCTATAGGTGACTTCTAAGTCAGCCATATTGCATGGGGGACATTGTGCTGGTTGTCTTGTATAGGTGACTTCCAAGTCAGCCATATTGCATGGGGGCCATTGTGCTGGTTGCCATGTTGTATAGGTGACTTCCAAGTCAGCCATATTGCATGGGGGACATTGTGCTGGTTGCCATGTTGTATAGGTGACTTCCAAGTGAGCCATATTGCTTGGGGGACATTGTGCTGGTTGTGTTGTATAGGTGACTTCCAAGTCAGCCATATTGCATGGGGGACATTGTGCTGGTTGTCTTGTATAGGTGACTTCCAAGTCAGCCGTGTTGCATGGGGGACATTGTGCTGGTGGCCATGTTCTATAGGTGACTTCCAAGTCAGCCATATTGCATGGGGGACATTGTGCTGGTTTGCCATGTTGTATAGGTGACTTCCAAGTCAGCCATATTGCTTGGGGGACATTGTGCTGGTTGCCATGTTCTATAGGTGACTTCCAAGTGAGCCATATTGCTTGGGGGACATTGTGCTGGTTGCCATGTTGTATAGGTGACTTCCAAGTCAGCCATATTGCATGGTGGACATTGTGCTGGTGGCCATGTTCTATGGGTGACTTCCAAGTCAGCCACATTGCATGGGGGACATTGTGCTGGTTTCTTGTATAGGTGACTTCCAAGTCAACCATATTGCATTAGGGACATTGTGCTGGTTGCCCTGTTGTATAGGTGACTTCCAAGTCAACCATATTGCATGGGGGACATTGTGCTGGTTGCCATGTTGTATATGTGACTTCCAAGTCAGCCATATTGCATGGGGGACATTGTGCTGGATGCCATGTTGTTTAGGTGACTTCCAAGTGAGCCATATTGCATGGGGGACATTGTGCTGGTTGTGTTGTATAGTTGACTTCCAAGTCAGCCATATTGCATGGGGGACATTGTGCTGGTTGTGTTGTATAGGTGACTTCCAAGTCAGCCATATTGCATGGGGGACATTGTGCTGGTTGTATTGTATAGGTGACTTCCAAGTCAGCCATATTGCATGGGGGACATTGTGCTGGTTGTATTGTATAGGTGACTTCCAAGTGAGCCATATTGCTTGGGGGACATTGTGCTGGTGGCCATGTTCTATAGGTGACTTCCAAGTCAGCCATATTGCATGGGGGACATTGTGCTGGTTGCCATGTCCTATAGGTGACTTCCAAGTCAGCCATATTGCATGGGGGACATTGCACTGGTTGCCATGTTGTATAGGTGACTTCCAAGTGAGCCATATTGCTTGGGGGACATTGTGCTGGTTGTGTTGTATAGTTGACTTCCAAGTCAGCCATATTGCATGGGGGACATTGTGCTGGTTGTCTTGTATAGGTGACTTCCAAGTCAGCCGTGTTGCATGGGGGACATTGTGCTGGTGGCCATGTTCTATAGGTGACTTCCAAGTCAGCCATATTGCATGGGGGACATTGTGCTGGTTTGCCATGTTGTATAGGTGACTTCCAAGTCAGCCATATTGCTTGGGGGACATTGTGCTGGTTGCCATGTTCTATAGGTGACTTCCAAGTGAGCCATATTGCTTGGGGGACATTGTGCTGGTTGCCATGTTGTATAGGTGACTTCCAAGTCAGCCATATTGCATGGTGGACATTGTGCTGGTGGCCATGTTCTATGGGTGACTTCCAAGTCAGCCACATTGCATGGGGGACATTGTGCTGGTTTCTTGTATAGGTGACTTCCAAGTCAACCATATTGCATTAGGGACATTGTGCTGGTTGCCCTGTTGTATAGGTGACTTCCAAGTCAACCATATTGCATGGGGGACATTGTGCTGGTTGCCATGTTGTATAGGTGACTTCCAAGTCAGCCATATTGCATGGGGGACATTGTGCTGGATGCCATGTTGTATAGGTGACTTCCAAGTGAGCCATATTGCATGGGGGACATTGTGCTGGTTGTGTTGTATAGTTGACTTCCAAGTCAGCCATATTGCATGGGGGACATTGTGCTGGTTGTATTGTATAGGTGACTTCCAAGTCAGCCATATTGCATGGGGGACATTGTGCTGGTTGTATTGTATAGGTGACTTCCAAGTGAGCCATATTTCTTGGGGGACATTGTGCTGGTGGCAATGTTCTATAGGTGACTTTCAAGTCAGCCATATTGCATGGGGGACATTGTGCTGGTTGCCATGTCCTATAGGTGACTTCCAAGTCAGCCATATTGCATGGGGGACATTGTGCTGGTTGCCATGTTGTATAGGTGACTTCCAAGTGAGCCATATTGCTTGGGGGACATTGTGCTGGTTGTGTTGTATAGGTGACTTCCAAGTCAGCCATATTGCATGGGGGACATTGTGCTGGTTGTCTTGTATAGGTGACTTCCAAGTCAGCCGTGTTGCATGGGGGACATTGTGCTGGTTGTATTGTATAGGTGACTTCCAAGTCAGCCATATTGCATGGGGGACATTGTGCTGGTGGCCATGTTGTAAAGGTGACTTCCAAGTCAGCCATATTGCATGGGGGACATTGTGCTGGTTGCCATGTTGTATAGGTGACTTCCAAGTCAGCCATATTGCATGGGGGACATTGTGCTGGTTGCCATGTTGTATAGGTGACTTACAAGTCAGCCATATTGCATGGGGGACATTGTGCTGGTTGCCATGTTGTATAGGTGACTTCCAAGTGAGCCATATTGCTTGGGTGACATTGTGCTGGTTGTGTTGTATAGGTGACTTCCAAGTCAGCCATATTGCATGGGGGACATTGTGCTGGTTGTCTTGTATAGGTGACTTTCAAGTCAGCCGTGTTGCATGGGGGACATTGTACTGGTGGCCATGTACTATAGGTGACTTCCAAGTCAGCCATATTGCATGGGGGACATTGTGCTGGTTGCCATGTTGTATAGGTGACTTCCAAGTGAGCCATATTGCTTGGGGGACATTGTGCTGGTTGCCATGTTGTATAGGTGACTTCCAAGTCAGCCATATTGCATGGGGGACATTGTGCTGGTGGCCATGTTCTATAGGTGACTTCCAAGTCAGCCATATTGCATGGGGACATTGTGCTGGTTGTCTTGTATAGGTGACTTCCAAGTCAGCCATATTGCATGGGGGACATTGTGCTGGTTGCCATGTTGTATAGGTGACTTCCAAGTCAGCCATATTGCATGGGGGACATTGTGCTGGTTGCCATGTTGTATAGGTGACTTCCAAGTCAGCCATATTGCATGGGGGACATTGTGCTGGTTGTGTTGTATAGGTGACTTCCAAGTCAGCCATATTGCTTGGGGGACATTGTGCTGGTGGCCATGTTGTATAGGTGACTTCCAAGTCAGCCATATTGCTTGGGGGACATTGTGCTGGTTGCCATGTTCTATAGGTGACTTCCAAGTCAGCCATATTGCATGGGGGACATTGTGCCGGTTGTGTTGTATAGGTGACTTCCAAGTCAGCCATATTGCATGGGGGACATTGTGCTGGTTGTGTTGTATAGGTGATTTCCAAGTCAGCCATATTGCATTGGGGACATTGTGCTGGTTGTATTGCATAGGTGACTTCCAAGTCAGCCATATTGCATGGGGGACATTGTGCTGGTTGCCATGTTGTATAGGTGACTTCCAAGTCAGCAATATTGCATGGGGGACATTGTCCTGGTGGCCATGTTCTATAGGTGACTTCCGAGTCAGCCATATTGCATTTGGGACATTGTGTTGGTTGTCTTGTATAGGTGACTTCCAAGTCAGCCATATTGCATGGGGGACATTGTGCTGGTTGTGTTGTATAGGTGACTTCCAAATCAGCCATATTGCATGGGGGACATTGTGCTGGTTGTATTGTATAGGTGACTTCCAAGTCAGCCATATTGCATGGGGGACATTGTGCTGGTTGTCTTGTATAGGTGACTTCCAAGTCAGCCATATTGCTTGGGGGACATTGTGCTGGTTGTATTGTATAGGTGACTTCCAAGTCAGCCATATTGCATGGGGGACATTGTGCTGGTTGCCATGTTGTATAGGTGACTTCCAAGTCAGCCATATTGCATGGGGGACATTGTGCTGGTGGCCATGTTCTATAGGTGACTTCCAAGTCAGCCATATTGCATTTGGGACATTGTGCTGGTTGTCTTGTATAGGTGACTTCCAAGTCAGCCATATTGCTTGGGGGACATTGTGCTGGTTGCCATGTCCTATAGGTGACTTCTAAGTCAGCCATATTGCATGGGGGACATTGTGCTGGTTGTCTTGTATTGGTGACTTCCAAGTCAGCCATATTGCATGGGGGCCATTGTGCTGGTTGCCATGTTGTATAGGTGACTTCCAAGTCAGCCATATTGCATGGGGGACATTGTGCTGGTTGCCATGTTGTATAGGTGACTTCCAAGTGAGCCATATTGCTTGGGGGACATTGTGCTGGTTGTGTTGTATAGGTGACTTCCAAGTCAGCCATATTGCATGGGGGACATTGTGCTGGTTGTCTTGTATAGGTGACTTCCAAGTCAGCCGTGTTGCATGGGGGACATTGTGCTGGTGGCCATGTTCTATAGGTGACTTCCAAGTCAGCCATATTGCATGGGGGAAATTGTGCTGGTTTGCCATGTTGTATAGGTGACTTCCAAGTCAGCCATATTGCTTGGGGGACATTCTGCTGGTTGCCATGTTCTATAGGTGACTTCCAAGTGAGCCATATTGCTTGGGGGACATTGTGCTGGTTGCCATGTTGTATAGGTGACTTCCAAGTCAGCCATATTGCATGGTGGACATTGTGCTGGTGGCCATGTTCTATGGGTGACTTCCAAGTCAGCCACATTGCATGGGGGACATTGTGCTGGTTTCTTGTATAGGTGACTTCCAAGTCAACCATATTGCATTAGGGACATTGTGCTGGTTGCCCTGTTGTATAGGTGACTTCCAACTCAACCATATTGCATGGGGGACATTGTGCTGGTTGCCATGTTGTATAGGTGACTTCCAAGTCAGCCATATTGCATGGGGGACATTGTGCTGGATGCCATGTTGTATAGGTGACTTCCAAGTGAGCCATATTGCATGGGGGACATTGTGCTGGTTGTGTTGTATAGGTGACTTCCAAGTCAGCCATATTGCATGGGGGACATTGTGCTGGTTGTGTTGTATAGGTGACTTCCAAGTCAGCCATATTGCATGGGGGACATTGTGCTGGTTGTATTGTATAGGTGACTTCCAAGTCAGCCATATTGCATTGGGGACATTGTGCTGGTTGTATTGTATAGGTGACTTCCAAGTGAGCCATATTGCTTGGGGGACATTGTGCTGGTGGCCATGTTCTATAGGTGACTTCCAAGTCAGCCATATTGCATGGGGGACATTGTGCTGGTTGCCATGTCCTATAGGTGACTTCCAAGTCAGCCATATTGCATGGGGGACATTGTGCTGGTTGCCATGTTGTATAGGTGACTTCCAAGTGAGCCATATTGCTTGGGGGACATTGTGCTGGTTGTGTTGTATAGGTGACTTCCAAGTCAGCCATATTGCATGGGGGACATTGTGCTGGTTGTCTTGTATAGGTGACTTCCAAGTCAGCCGTGTTGCATGGGGGACATTGTGCTGGTTGTATTGTATAGGTGACTTCCAAGTCAGCCATATTGCATGGGGGACATTGTGCTGGTGGCCATGTTGTAAAGGTGACTTCCAAGTCAGCCATATTGCATGGGGGACATTGTGCTGGTTGCCATGTTGTATAGGTGACTTCCAAGTCAGCCATATTGCATGGGGGACATTGTGCTGGTTGCCATGTTGTATAGGTGACTTACAAGTCAGCCATATTGCATGGGGGACATTGTGCTGGTTGCCATGTTGTATAGGTGACTTCCAAGTGAGCCATATTGCTTGGGGGACATTGTGCTGGTTGTGTTGTATAGGTGACTTCCAAGTCAGCCATATTGCATGGGGGACATTGTGCTGGTTGTCTTGTATAGGTGACTTCCAAGTCAGCCGTGTTGCATGGGGGACATTGTGCTGGTTGTATTGTATAGGTGACTTCCAAGTCAGCCATATTGCATGGGGGACATTGTGCTGGTGGCCATGTTGTAAAGGTGACTTCCAAGTCAGCCATATTGCATGGGGGACATTGTGCTGGTTGCCATGTTGTATAGGTGACTTCCAAGTCAGCCATATTGCATGGGGGACATTGTGCTGGTTGCCATGTTGTATAGGTGACTTACAAGTCAGCCATATTGCATGGGGGACATTGTGCTGGTTGCCATGTCCTATAGGTGACTTCCAAGTCAGCCACATTGCTTGGGGGACATTGTGCTGGTTGCCATGTTCTATAGGTGACTTCCAAGTCAGCCATATTGCTTGGTAGAAATTGCGCTGGTTGCCATGTTGTATAGGTGACTTCCAAGTCAGCCATATTGCTTGGGGGACATTGTGCTGGTTGCCATGTTGTATAGGTGAATTCCAAGTCAGCCATATTGCATGGGGACATTGTGCTAGTGGCCATGTTCTATAGGTGACTTCCAAGTCAGCCATATTGCATGGGGGACATTGTGCTGGTTGTCTTGTATAGGTGACTTCCAAGTCAGCCATATTGCATGGGGGACATTGTGCTGATTGTGTTGTATAGGTGACTTCCAAATCAGCCATATTGCATGGGGGACATTGTGCTGGTTGTATTGTATAGGTGACTTCCAAGTCAGCCATATTGCATGGGGGACATTGTGCTGGTTGCCATGTTGTATAGGTGACTTCCAAGTCAGCCATATTGCATGGGGGACATTGTGCTGGTTGCCATGTTGTATAGGTGACTTACAAGTCAGCCATATTGCATGGGGGACATTGTGCTGGTTGCCATGTTGTATAGGTGACTTCCAAGTGAGCCATATTGCTTGGGTGACATTGTGCTGGTTGTGTTGTATAGGTGACTTCCAAGTCAGCCATATTGCATGGGGGACATTGTGCTGGTTGTCTTGTATAGGTGGAAGTGGTTACAACATGGCAACCAGCACAACCTATACAACATGGCAACCAGCACAATGTCCCCCATGCAATATGGCTGACTTGGAAGTCACCTATACAATACAACCAGCACAATGTCTCCCATGCAATATGGCTGACTTGGAAGTCACCTATACAATACAACCAGCACAATGTCCCAAATGCAATATGGCTGACTTGGAATTCACCTATAGAACATGGCCACCAGCACAATGTCCCCCATGCAATATGGCTGACTTGGAAGTCACCTATACAAGACAACCAGCACAATGTCCCCCATGCAATATTGCTGACTTGGAAGTCACCTATAGAACATGGCCACCAGCACAATGTCCCCCATGCAATATGGCTGACTTGGAAGTCACCTATAGAACATGGCAACCAGCACAATGTCCCCCAAGCAATATGGCTGACTTGGAAGTCACCTATACAAGACAACCAGCACAATTTCCCCCATGCAATATGGCTGACTTGGAAGTCACCTATAGGACATGGCAACCAGCACAATGTCCCCCATGCAATATGGCTGACTTGGAAGTCACCTATACAATACAACCAGCACAATGTCCCCCATGCAATTTGGCTGACTTGGAAGTCACCTATACAACATGGCAACCAGCACAATGTCCCCCATGCAATATGGCTGACTTGGAAGTCACCTATAGAACATGACCACCAGCACAATGTCCCCCATGCAATATGGCTGACTTGGAAGTCACCTATACAACATGGCAACCAGCACAATGTCCCCCAAGCAATATGGCTGACTTGGAAGTCACCTATAGAACATGGCCACCAGCACAATGTCCCCCAAGCAATATGGTTGACTTGGAAGTCACCTATAGAACATGGCAACCAGCACAATGTCCCCCAAGCAATATGGCTGACTTGGAAGTCACCTATACAAGACAACCAGCACAATGTCCCCCATGCAATATGGCTGACTTGGAAGTCACCTATAGGACATGGCAACTAGCACAATGTCCCCCATGCAATATGGCTGACTTGGAAGTCACCTATAGAACATGGCCACCAGCACAATGTCCGCCAAGCAATATGGCTCACTTGGAAGTCACCTATACAATACAACCAGCACAATGTCCCTCATGCAATATGGCTGACTTGGAAGTCAACTATACAATACAACCAGCACAATGTCCCAAATGCAATATGGCTGACTTGGAAGTCACCTATAGAACATAGCCACCAGCACAATGTCCCCCATGCAATATGGCTGACTTGGATGTCACCTATACAACATGGCAACCAGCACAATGTCCCCCATGCAATATGGCTGACTTGGAAGTCACCTATACAACATGGCAACCAGCACAATGTCCCCCATGCAATATGGCTGACTTGGAAGTCACCTATAGAACATGGCCACCAGCACAATGTCCCCCATGCAATATGGCTGACTTGGAAGTCACCTATACAACATGGCAACCAGCACAATGTCCCCCAAGCAATATGGCTGACTTGGAAGTCACCTATAGAACATGGCCACCAGCACAATGTCCCCCAAGCAATATGGTTGACTTGGAAGTCACCTATAGAACATGGCAACCAGCACAATGTCCCCCAAGCAATATGGCTGACTTGGAAGTCACCTATACAAGACAACCAGCACAATGTCCCCCATGCAATATGGCTGACTTGGAAGTCACCTATAGGACATGGCAACCAGCACAATGTCCCCCATGCAATATGGCTGACTTGGAAGTCACCTATAGAACATGGCCACCAGCACAATGTCCGCCAAGCAATATGGCTCACTTGGAAGTCACCTATACAATACAACCAGCACAATGTCCCAAATGCAATATGGCTGACTTGGAAGTCACCTATAGAACATAGCCACCAGCACAATGTCCCCCATGCAATATGGCTGCCTTGGATGTCACCTATACAACATGGCAACCAGCACAATGTCCCCCATGCAATATGGCTGACTTGGAAGTCACCTATACAACATGGCAACCAGCACAATGTCCCCCATGCAATATGGCTGACTTGGAAGTCACCTATAGAACATGGCCACCAGCACAATGTCCCCCATGCAATATGGCTGACTTGGAAGTCACCTATACAACATGGCAACCAGCACAATGTCCCCCAAGCAATATGGCTGACTTGGAAGTCACCTATAGAACATGGCCACCAGCACAATGTCCCCCAAGCAATATGGCTGACTTGGAAGTCACCTATAGAACATGGCAACCAGCACAATGTCCCCCAAGCAATATGGCTGACTTGGAAGTCACCTATACAAGACAACCAGCACAATGTCCCCCATGCAATATGGCTGACTTGGAAGTCACCTATAGGACATGGCAACCAGCACAATGTCCCCCATGCAATATGGCTGACTTGGAAGTCACCTATAGAACATGGCCACCAGCACAATGTCCGCCAAGCAATATGGCTCACTTGGAAGTCACCTATACAATACAACCAGCACAATGTCCCCCATGCAATATGGCTGACTTGGAAGTCACCTATACAATACAACCAGCACAATATCCCCCATGCAATATGGCTGACTTGGAAGTCACCTATACAAGACAACCAGCACAATGTCCCCCATGCAATATTGCTGACTTGGAAGTCACCTATAGAACATGTCCACCAGCACAATGTCCACCATGCAATATGGCTGACTTGGAAGTCACCTATAGAACATGGCAACCAGCACAATGTCCCCCAAGCAATATGGCTGACTTGGAAGTCACCTATACAAGACAACCAGCACAATTTCCCCCATGCAATATGGCTGACTTGGAAGTCACCTATAGGACATGGCAACCAGCACAATGTCCCCCATGCAATATGGCTGACTTGGAAGTCACCTATACAATACAACCAGCACAATGTCCCCCATGCAATTTGGCTGACTTGAAAGTCACCTATACAACATGGCAACCAGCACAATGTCCCCCATGCAATATGGCTGACTTAGAAGTCACCTATAGAACATGGCCACCAGCACAATGTCCCCCATGCAATATGGCTGACTTGGAAGTCACCTATACAACATGGCAACCAGCACAATGTCCCCCAAGCAATATGGCTGACTTGGAAGTCACCTATAGAACATGGCCACCAGCACAATGTCCCCCAAGCAAAATGGCTGACTTGGAAGTCACCTATAGAACATGGCAACCAGCACAATGTCCCCCAAGCAATATGGCTGACTTGGAAGTCACCTATACAAGACAACCAGCACAATGTCCCCCATGCAATATCGCTGACTTGGAAGTCACCTATAGGACATGGCAACCAGCACAATGTCCCCCATGCAATATGGCTGACTTGGAAGTCACCTATAGAACATGGCCACCAGCACAATGTCCGCCAAGCAATATGGCTCACTTGGAAGTCACCTATACAATACAACCAGCACATTGTCCCCCATGCAATATGGCTGACTTGGAAGTCACCTATACAATACAACCAGCACAATGTCCCAAATGCAATATGGCTGACTTGGAAGTCACCTATAGAACATTGCCACCAGCACAATGTCCCCCATGCAATATGGCTGACTTGGAAGTCACCTATACAACATGGCAACCAGCACAATGTCCCCCATGCAATATGGCTGACATGGAAGTCACCTATACAATACAACCAGCACAATGTCCCCCAAGCAATATGGCTGACTTGGAAGTCACCTATACAAGACAACCAGCACAATGTCCCCCATGCAATATGGCTGACTTGGAAGTCACCTATACAATACAACCAGCACAATGTCCCCCATGCAATATGGCTGATTTGGAAGTCACCTATACAACACAACCAGCACAATGTCCCCCATGCAATATGGCTGACTTGGAAGTCACCTATACAAGACAACCAGCACAATGTCCCCCATGCAATATGGCTGACTTGGAAGTCACCTATAGAACATGGCCACCAGGACAATGTCCCCCATGCAATATGGCTGACTTGGAAGTCACCTATACAACATGGCAACCAGCACAATGTCCCCTATGCAATATGGCTGACTTGGAAGTCACCTATACAATACAACCAGCACAATGTCCCCCAAGCAATATGGCTGACTTGGAAGTCACCTATTCAAGACAACCAGCACAATGTCCCCCATGCAATATGGCTGACTTGGAAGTCACCTATAGGACATGGCCACCAGCACAATGTCCCCCATGCAATATGGCTGACTTGGAAGTCACCTATACAATACAACCAGCACAATGTCCCCCATGCAATATGGCTGACTTGGAAGTCACCTATACAATACAACCAGCACAATGTCCCCCATGCAATATGGCTGATTTGGAAGTCACCTATACAACACAACCAGCACAATGTCCGCCAAGCAATATGGCTCACTTGGAAGTCACCTATACAAGACAACCAGCACAATGTCCCCCATGCAATATGGCTGACTTGTAAGTCACCTAAAGGACATGGCCACCAGCACAATGTCCCCCATGCAATATGGCTGACTTGTAAGTCACATATACAATACAACCAGCACAATGTCCCCCATGCAATATGGCTGACTTGGAAGTCACCTATACAACATGGCAACCAGCACAATGTCCCCCATGCAATATGGCTGATTTGGACGTCACCTATACAACACAACCAGCACAATGTCCCCCATGCAATATGGCTGACTTGGAAGTCACCTATACAAGACAACCAGCACAATGTCCCCCATGCAATATGGCTGACTTGGAAGTCACCTATAGAACATGGCCACCAGCACAATGTCCCCCATGCAATATGGCTGACTTGGAAGTCACCTATAGAACATGGCCACCAGCACAATGTAACCCATGCAATATGGCTGACTTGGAAGTCACCTATACAACATGGCAACCAGCACAATGTCCCCCAAGCAATATGGCTGACTTGGAAGTCACCTATAGGACATGGCAACCAGCACAATGTCCCCCATGCAATATGGCTGACTTGGAAGTCACCTATAGAACATGGCCACCAGCACAATGTCCGCCAAGCAATATGGCTGAATTGGAAGTCACCTATAGGACATGGCAACCAGCACAATGTCCCCCATGCAATATGGCTGACTTGGAAGTCACCTATACAATACAACCAGCACAATGTCCCCCTTGCAATTTGGCTGACTTGGAAGTCACCTATACAACATGGCAACCAGCACAATGTCCCCCATGCAATATGGCTGACTTGGAAGTCACCTATAGAACATGGCCACCAGCACAATGTCCCCCATGCAATATGGCTGACTTGGAAGTCACCTATACAACATGGCAACCAGCACAATGTCCCCCATGCAATATGGCTGACATGGAAGTCACCTATACAATACAACCAGCACAATGTCCCCCAAGCAATATGGCTGACTTGGAAGTCACCTATACAAGACAACCAGCACAATGTCCCGCATGCAATATGGCTGACTTGGAAGTCACCTATACAATACAACCAGCACAATGTCCCCCATGCAATATGGCTGATTTGGAAGTCACCTATACAACACAACCAGCACAATGTCCCCCATGCAATATGGCTGACTTGGAAGTCACCTATACAAGACAACCAGCACAATGTCCCCCATGCAATATGGCTGACTTGGAAGTCACCTATAGAACATGGCCACCATCACAATGTCCCCCATGCAATATGGCTGACTTGGAAGTCACCTATACAACATGGCAACCAGCACAATGTCCCCTATGCAATATGGCTGACTTGGAAGTCACCTATACAATACAACCAGCACAATGTCCCCCAAGCAATATGGCTGACTTGGAAGTCACCTATACAAGACAACCAGCACAATGTCCCCCATGCAATATGGCTGACTTGGAAGTCACCTATAGGACATGGCCACCAGCACAATGTCCCCCATGCAATATGGCTGACTTGGAAGTCACCTATACAATACAACCAGCACAATGTCCCCCATGCAATATGGCTGACTTGGAAGTCACCTATACAATACAACCAGCACAATGTCCCCCATGCAATATGGCTGACTTGGAAGTCACCTATACAACATGGCAACCAGCACAATGTCCCCCATGCAATATGGCTGATTTGGAAGTCACCTATACAACACAACCAGCACAATGTCCCCCATGCAATATGGCTGACTTGGAAGTCACCTATACAAGACAACCAGCACAATGTCCCCCATGCAATATGGCTGACTTGGAAGTCACCTATAGAACATGGCCACCAGCACAATGTAACCCATGCAATATGGCTGACTTGGAAGTCACCTATACAACATGGCAACCAGCACAATGTCCCCCAAGCAATATGGCTGACTTGGAAGTCACCTATAGAACATGGCCACCAGCACAATGTCCCCCAAGCAATATGGCTGACTTGGAAGTCACCTATAGGACATGGCAACCAGCACAATGTCCCCCATGCAATATGGCTGACTTGGAAGTCACCTATAGAACATGGCCACCAGCACAATGTCCACCAAGCAATATGGCTCACTTGGAAGTCACCTATACAATACAACCAGCACAATGTCCCCCATGCAATATGGCTGACTTGGAAGTCACCTATACAATACAACCAGCACAATGTCCCCCAAGCAATATGGCTGACTTGGAAGTCACCTATACAAGACAACCAGCACAATGTCCCCCATGCAATATGGCTGACTTGGAAGTCACCTATACAATACAACCAGCACAATGTCCCCCATGCAATATGGCTGATTTGGAAGTCACCTATACAACACAACCAGCACAATGTCCCCCATGCAATATGGCTGACTTGGAAGTCGCCTATACAAGACAACCAGCACAATGTCCCCCATGCAATATGGCTGACTTGGAAGTCACCTATAGGACATGGCCACCAGCACAATGTCCCCCAAGCAATATGGCTGACTTGGAAGTCACCTATACAATACAACCAGCACAATGTCCACCATGCAATATGGCTGACTTGGAAGTCACCTATACAAGACAACGAGCACAATGTCCCCCATGCAATATGGCTGACTTGGAAGTCACCTATAGAACATGGCCACCAGCACAATGTCCCCCAAGCAATATGGCTGACTTGGAAGTCACCTATGCAAGACAACCAGCACAATTTCCCCCATGCAATATGGCTGACTTGGAAGTCACCTATAGGACATGGCAACCAGCACAATGTCCCCCATGCAATATGGCTGACTTGGAAGTCACCTATACAATACAACCAGCACAATGTCCACCCATGCTATTTGGCTGACTTGGAAGTCACCTATACAACATGGCAACCAGCACAATGTCCCCCATGCAATATGGCTGACTTGGAAGTCACCTATACAACATGGCAACCAGCACAATGTCCCCCAAGCAATATGGCTGACTTGGAAGTCACCTATAGAACATGGCCACCAGCACAATGTCCCCCAAGCAATATGGCTGACTTGGAAGTCACCTATAGAACATGGCAACCAGCACAATGTCCCCCAAGCAATATGGCTGACTTGGAAGTCACCTATACAAGACAACCAGCACAATGTCCCCCATGCAATATGGCTGACTTGGAAGTCACCTATAGGACATGGCAACCAGCACAATGTCCCCCATGCAATATGGCTGACTTGGAAGTCACCTATAGAACATGGCCACCAGCACAATGTCCGCCAAGCAAAATGGCTCACTTGGAAGTCACCTATACAATACAACCAGCACAATGTCCCAAATGCAATATGGCTGACTTGGAAGTCACCTATAGAACATGGCCACCAGCACAATGTCCCCCATGCAATATGGCTGACTTGGAAGTCACCTATACAACATGGCAACCAGCACAATGTCCCCCATGCAATATGGCTGACATGGAAGTCACCTATACAATACAACCAGCACAATGTCCCCCAAGCAATATGGCTGACTTGGAAGTCACCTATACAAGACAACAAGCACAATGTCCCCCATGCAATATGGCTGACTTGGAAGTCCCCTATACAATACAACCAGCACAATGTCCCCCATGCAATATGGCTGATTTGGAAGTCGCCTATACAACACAACCAGCACAATGTCCCCCATGCAATATGGCTGACTTGGAAGTCACCTATACAAGACAACCAGCACAATGTCCCAAATGCAATATGGCTGACTTGGAAGTCACCTATAGAACATGGCCACCAGCACAATGTCCCCCATGCAATATGGCTGACTTGGAAGTCACCTATACAACATGGCAACCAGCACAATGTCCCCTATGCAATTTGGCTGACTTGGAAGTCACCTATACAATACAACCAGCACAATGTCCCCCAAGCAATATGGCTGACTTGGAAGTCACCTATACAAGACAACCAGCACAATGTCCCCCAAGCAATATGGCTGACTTGGAAGTCACCTATACAAGACAACCAGCACAATGTCCCCCATGCAATATGGCTGACTTGGAAGTCACCTATACAATACAACCAGCACAATGTCCCCCATGCAATATGGCTGATTTGGAAGTCACCTATACAACACAACCAGCACAATGTCCCCCATGCAATATGGCTGACTTGGAAGTCACCTATACAAGACAACCAGCACAATGTCCCCCATGCAATATGGCTGACTTGGAAGTCACCTATAGAACATGGCCACCAGGACAATGTCCCCCATGCAATATGGCTGACTTGGAAGTCACCTATACAACATGGCAACCAGCACAATGTCCCCTATGCAATATGGCTGACTTGGAAGTCACCTATACAATACAACCAGCACAATGTCCCCCAAGCAATATGGCTGACTTGGAAGTCACCTATTCAAGACAACCAGCACAATGTCCCCCATGCAATATGGCTGACTTGGAAGTCACCTATAGGACATGGCCACCAGCACAATGTCCCCCATGCAATATGGCTGACTTGGAAGTCACCTATACAATACAACCAGCACAATGTCCCCCATGCAATATGGCTGACTTGGAAGTCACCTATACAATACAACCAGCACAATGTCCCCCATGCAATATGGCTGATTTGGAAGTCACCTATACAACACAACCAGCACAATGTCCGCCAAGCAATATGGCTCACTTGGAAGTCACCTATACAAGACAACCAGCACAATGTCCCCCATGCAATATGGCTGACTTGTAAGTCACCTAAAGGACATGGCCACCAGCACAATGTCCCCCATGCAATATGGCTGACTTGTAAGTCACATATACAATACAACCAGCACAATGTCCCCCATGCAATATGGCTGACTTGGAAGTCACCTATACAACATGGCAACCAGCACAATGTCCCCCATGCAATATGGCTGATTTGGACGTCACCTATACAACACAACCAGCACAATGTCCCCCATGCAATATGGCTGACTTGGAAGTCACCTATACAAGACAACCAGCACAATGTCCCCCATGCAATATGGCTGACTTGGAAGTCACCTATAGAACATGGCCACCAGCACAATGTCCCCCATGCAATATGGCTGACTTGGAAGTCACCTATAGAACATGGCCACCAGCACAATGTAACCCATGCAATATGGCTGACTTGGAAGTCACCTATACAACATGGCAACCAGCACAATGTCCCCCAAGCAATATGGCTGACTTGGAAGTCACCTATAGGACATGGCAACCAGCACAATGTCCCCCATGCAATATGGCTGACTTGGAAGTCACCTATAGAACATGGCCACCAGCACAATGTCCGCCAAGCAATATGGCTGAATTGGAAGTCACCTATAGGACATGGCAACCAGCACAATGTCCCCCATGCAATATGGCTGACTTGGAAGTCACCTATACAATACAACCAGCACAATGTCCCCCTTGCAATTTGGCTGACTTGGAAGTCACCTATACAACATGGCAACCAGCACAATGTCCCCCATGCAATATGGCTGACTTGGAAGTCACCTATAGAACATGGCCACCAGCACAATGTCCCCCATGCAATATGGCTGACTTGGAAGTCACCTATACAACATGGCAACCAGCACAATGTCCCCCATGCAATATGGCTGACATGGAAGTCACCTATACAATACAACCAGCACAATGTCCCCCAAGCAATATGGCTGACTTGGAAGTCACCTATACAAGACAACCAGCACAATGTCCCGCATGCAATATGGCTGACTTGGAAGTCACCTATACAATACAACCAGCACAATGTCCCCCATGCAATATGGCTGATTTGGAAGTCACCTATACAACACAACCAGCACAATGTCCCCCATGCAATATGGCTGACTTGGAAGTCACCTATACAAGACAACCAGCACAATGTCCCCCATGCAATATGGCTGACTTGGAAGTCACCTATAGAACATGGCCACCATCACAATGTCCCCCATGCAATATGGCTGACTTGGAAGTCACCTATACAACATGGCAACCAGCACAATGTCCCCTATGCAATATGGCTGACTTGGAAGTCACCTATACAATACAACCAGCACAATGTCCCCCAAGCAATATGGCTGACTTGGAAGTCACCTATACAAGACAACCAGCACAATGTCCCCCATGCAATATGGCTGACTTGGAAGTCACCTATAGGACATGGCCACCAGCACAATGTCCCCCATGCAATATGGCTGACTTGGAAGTCACCTATACAATACAACCAGCACAATGTCCCCCATGCAATATGGCTGACTTGGAAGTCACCTATACAATACAACCAGCACAATGTCCCCCATGCAATATGGCTGACTTGGAAGTCACCTATACAACATGGCAACCAGCACAATGTCCCCCATGCAATATGGCTGATTTGGAAGTCACCTATACAACACAACCAGCACAATGTCCCCCATGCAATATGGCTGACTTGGAAGTCACCTATACAAGACAACCAGCACAATGTCCCCCATGCAATATGGCTGACTTGGAAGTCACCTATAGAACATGGCCACCAGCACAATGTAACCCATGCAATATGGCTGACTTGGAAGTCACCTATACAACATGGCAACCAGCACAATGTCCCCCAAGCAATATGGCTGACTTGGAAGTCACCTATAGAACATGGCCACCAGCACAATGTCCCCCAAGCAATATGGCTGACTTGGAAGTCACCTATAGGACATGGCAACCAGCACAATGTCCCCCATGCAATATGGCTGACTTGGAAGTCACCTATAGAACATGGCCACCAGCACAATGTCCACCAAGCAATATGGCTCACTTGGAAGTCACCTATACAATACAACCAGCACAATGTCCCCCATGCAATATGGCTGACTTGGAAGTCACCTATACAATACAACCAGCACAATGTCCCCCAAGCAATATGGCTGACTTGGAAGTCACCTATACAACACAACCAGCACAATGTCCCCCATGCAATATGGCTGACTTGGAAGTCGCCTATACAAGACAACCAGCACAATGTCCCCCATGCAATATGGCTGACTTGGAAGTCACCTATAGGACATGGCCACCAGCACAATGTCCCCCAAGCAATATGGCTGACTTGGAAGTCACCTATACAATACAACCAGCACAATGTCCACCATGCAATATGGCTGACTTGGAAGTCACCTATACAAGACAACGAGCACAATGTCCCCCATGCAATATGGCTGACTTGGAAGTCACCTATAGAACATGGCCACCAGCACAATGTCCCCCAAGCAATATGGCTGACTTGGAAGTCACCTATGCAAGACAACCAGCACAATTTCCCCCATGCAATATGGCTGACTTGGAAGTCACCTATAGGACATGGCAACCAGCACAATGTCCCCCATGCAATATGGCTGACTTGGAAGTCACCTATACAATACAACCAGCACAATGTCCACCCATGCTATTTGGCTGACTTGGAAGTCACCTATACAACATGGCAACCAGCACAATGTCCCCCATGCAATATGGCTGACTTGGAAGTCACCTATACAACATGGCAACCAGCACAATGTCCCCCAAGCAATATGGCTGACTTGGAAGTCACCTATAGAACATGGCCACCAGCACAATGTCCCCCAAGCAATATGGCTGACTTGGAAGTCACCTATAGAACATGGCAACCAGCACAATGTCCCCCAAGCAATATGGCTGACTTGGAAGTCACCTATACAAGACAACCAGCACAATGTCCCCCATGCAATATGGCTGACTTGGAAGTCACCTATAGGACATGGCAACCAGCACAATGTCCCCCATGCAATATGGCTGACTTGGAAGTCACCTATAGAACATGGCCACCAGCACAATGTCCGCCAAGCAAAATGGCTCACTTGGAAGTCACCTATACAATACAACCAGCACAATGTCCCAAATGCAATATGGCTGACTTGGAAGTCACCTATAGAACATGGCCACCAGCACAATGTCCCCCATGCAATATGGCTGACTTGGAAGTCACCTATACAACATGGCAACCAGCACAATGTCCCCCATGCAATATGGCTGACATGGAAGTCACCTATACAATACAACCAGCACAATGTCCCCCAAGCAATATGGCTGACTTGGAAGTCACCTATACAAGACAACAAGCACAATGTCCCCCATGCAATATGGCTGACTTGGAAGTCCCCTATACAATACAACCAGCACAATGTCCCCCATGCAATATGGCTGATTTGGAAGTCGCCTATACAACACAACCAGCACAATGTCCCCCATGCAATATGGCTGACTTGGAAGTCACCTATTCAAGACAACCAGCACAATGTCCCCCATGCAATATGGCTGACTTGGAAGTCACCTATAGGACATGGCCACCAGCACAATGTCCCCCATGCAATATGGCTGACTTGGAAGTCACCTATACAATACAACCAGCACAATGTCCCCCATGCAATATGGCTGACTTGGAAGTCACCTATACAATACAACCAGCACAATGTCCCCCATGCAATATGGCTGATTTGGAAGTCACCTATACAACACAACCAGCACAATGTCCGCCAAGCAATATGGCTCACTTGGAAGTCACCTATACAAGACAACCAGCACAATGTCCCCCATGCAATATGGCTGACTTGTAAGTCACCTAAAGGACATGGCCACCAGCACAATGTCCCCCATGCAATATGGCTGACTTGTAAGTCACATATACAATACAACCAGCACAATGTCCCCCATGCAATATGGCTGACTTGGAAGTCACCTATACAACATGGCAACCAGCACAATGTCCCCCATGCAATATGGCTGATTTGGACGTCACCTATACAACACAACCAGCACAATGTCCCCCATGCAATATGGCTGACTTGGAAGTCACCTATACAAGACAACCAGCACAATGTCCCCCATGCAATATGGCTGACTTGGAAGTCACCTATAGAACATGGCCACCAGCACAATGTCCCCCATGCAATATGGCTGACTTGGAAGTCACCTATAGAACATGGCCACCAGCACAATGTAACCCATGCAATATGGCTGACTTGGAAGTCACCTATACAACATGGCAACCAGCACAATGTCCCCCAAGCAATATGGCTGACTTGGAAGTCACCTATAGGACATGGCAACCAGCACAATGTCCCCCATGCAATATGGCTGACTTGGAAGTCACCTATAGAACATGGCCACCAGCACAATGTCCGCCAAGCAATATGGCTGAATTGGAAGTCACCTATAGGACATGGCAACCAGCACAATGTCCCCCATGCAATATGGCTGACTTGGAAGTCACCTATACAATACAACCAGCACAATGTCCCCCTTGCAATTTGGCTGACTTGGAAGTCACCTATACAACATGGCAACCAGCACAATGTCCCCCATGCAATATGGCTGACTTGGAAGTCACCTATAGAACATGGCCACCAGCACAATGTCCCCCATGCAATATGGCTGACTTGGAAGTCACCTATACAACATGGCAACCAGCACAATGTCCCCCATGCAATATGGCTGACATGGAAGTCACCTATACAATACAACCAGCACAATGTCCCCCAAGCAATATGGCTGACTTGGAAGTCACCTATACAAGACAACCAGCACAATGTCCCGCATGCAATATGGCTGACTTGGAAGTCACCTATACAATACAACCAGCACAATGTCCCCCATGCAATATGGCTGATTTGGAAGTCACCTATACAACACAACCAGCACAATGTCCCCCATGCAATATGGCTGACTTGGAAGTCACCTATACAAGACAACCAGCACAATGTCCCCCATGCAATATGGCTGACTTGGAAGTCACCTATAGAACATGGCCACCATCACAATGTCCCCCATGCAATATGGCTGACTTGGAAGTCACCTATACAACATGGCAACCAGCACAATGTCCCCTATGCAATATGGCTGACTTGGAAGTCACCTATACAATACAACCAGCACAATGTCCCCCAAGCAATATGGCTGACTTGGAAGTCACCTATACAAGACAACCAGCACAATGTCCCCCATGCAATATGGCTGACTTGGAAGTCACCTATAGGACATGGCCACCAGCACAATGTCCCCCATGCAATATGGCTGACTTGGAAGTCACCTATACAATACAACCAGCACAATGTCCCCCATGCAATATGGCTGACTTGGAAGTCACCTATACAATACAACCAGCACAATGTCCCCCATGCAATATGGCTGACTTGGAAGTCACCTATACAACATGGCAACCAGCACAATGTCCCCCATGCAATATGGCTGATTTGGAAGTCACCTATACAACACAACCAGCACAATGTCCCCCATGCAATATGGCTGACTTGGAAGTCACCTATACAAGACAACCAGCACAATGTCCCCCATGCAATATGGCTGACTTGGAAGTCACCTATAGAACATGGCCACCAGCACAATGTAACCCATGCAATATGGCTGACTTGGAAGTCACCTATACAACATGGCAACCAGCACAATGTCCCCCAAGCAATATGGCTGACTTGGAAGTCACCTATAGAACATGGCCACCAGCACAATGTCCCCCAAGCAATATGGCTGACTTGGAAGTCACCTATAGGACATGGCAACCAGCACAATGTCCCCCATGCAATATGGCTGACTTGGAAGTCACCTATAGAACATGGCCACCAGCACAATGTCCACCAAGCAATATGGCTCACTTGGAAGTCACCTATACAATACAACCAGCACAATGTCCCCCATGCAATATGGCTGACTTGGAAGTCACCTATACAATACAACCAGCACAATGTCCCCCAAGCAATATGGCTGACTTGGAAGTCACCTATACAAGACAACCAGCACAATGTCCCCCATGCAATATGGCTGACTTGGAAGTCACCTATACAATACAACCAGCACAATGTCCCCCATGCAATATGGCTGATTTGGAAGTCACCTATACAACACAACCAGCACAATGTCCCCCATGCAATATGGCTGACTTGGAAGTCGCCTATACAAGACAACCAGCACAATGTCCCCCATGCAATATGGCTGACTTGGAAGTCACCTATAGGACATGGCCACCAGCACAATGTCCCCCAAGCAATATGGCTGACTTGGAAGTCACCTATACAATACAACCAGCACAATGTCCACCATGCAATATGGCTGACTTGGAAGTCACCTATACAAGACAACGAGCACAATGTCCCCCATGCAATATGGCTGACTTGGAAGTCACCTATAGAACATGGCCACCAGCACAATGTCCCCCAAGCAATATGGCTGACTTGGAAGTCACCTATGCAAGACAACCAGCACAATTTCCCCCATGCAATATGGCTGACTTGGAAGTCACCTATAGGACATGGCAACCAGCACAATGTCCCCCATGCAATATGGCTGACTTGGAAGTCACCTATACAATACAACCAGCACAATGTCCACCCATGCTATTTGGCTGACTTGGAAGTCACCTATACAACATGGCAACCAGCACAATGTCCCCCATGCAATATGGCTGACTTGGAAGTCACCTATACAACATGGCAACCAGCACAATGTCCCCCAAGCAATATGGCTGACTTGGAAGTCACCTATAGAACATGGCCACCAGCACAATGTCCCCCAAGCAATATGGCTGACTTGGAAGTCACCTATAGAACATGGCAACCAGCACAATGTCCCCCAAGCAATATGGCTGACTTGGAAGTCACCTATACAAGACAACCAGCACAATGTCCCCCATGCAATATGGCTGACTTGGAAGTCACCTATAGGACATGGCAACCAGCACAATGTCCCCCATGCAATATGGCTGACTTGGAAGTCACCTATAGAACATGGCCACCAGCACAATGTCCGCCAAGCAAAATGGCTCACTTGGAAGTCACCTATACAATACAACCAGCACAATGTCCCAAATGCAATATGGCTGACTTGGAAGTCACCTATAGAACATGGCCACCAGCACAATGTCCCCCATGCAATATGGCTGACTTGGAAGTCACCTATACAACATGGCAACCAGCACAATGTCCCCCATGCAATATGGCTGACATGGAAGTCACCTATACAATACAACCAGCACAATGTCCCCCAAGCAATATGGCTGACTTGGAAGTCACCTATACAAGACAACAAGCACAATGTCCCCCATGCAATATGGCTGACTTGGAAGTCCCCTATACAATACAACCAGCACAATGTCCCCCATGCAATATGGCTGATTTGGAAGTCGCCTATACAACACAACCAGCACAATGTCCCCCATGCAATATGGCTGACTTGGAAGTCACCTATACAAGACAACCAGCACAATGTCCCAAATGCAATATGGCTGACTTGGAAGTCACCTATAGAACATGGCCACCAGCACAATGTCCCCCATGCAATATGGCTGACTTGGAAGTCACCTATACAACATGGCAACCAGCACAATGTCCCCTATGCAATTTGGCTGACTTGGAAGTCACCTATACAATACAACCAGCACAATGTCCCCCAAGCAATATGGCTGACTTGGAAGTCACCTATACAAGACAACCAGCACAATGTCCCCCATGCAATATGGCTGACTTGGAAGTCACCTATAGGACATGGCCACCAGCACAATGTCCCCCATGCAATATGGCTGACTTGGAAGTCACCTATACAATACAACCAGCACAATGTCCCCCATGCAATATGGCTGACTTGGAAGTCACCTATACAATACAACCAGCACAATGTCCCCCATGCAATATGGCTGACTTGGAAGTCACCTATACAATACAACCAGCACAATGTCCCCCATGCAATATGGCTGACTTGGAAGTCACCTATAGAACATGGCCACCAGCACAATGTCCGCCAAGCAATATGGCTCACTTGGAAGTCACCTATACAATACAACCAGCACAATGTCCCCCATGCAATATGGCTGACTTGGAAGTCACCTATACAATACAACCAGCACAATGTCCCAAATGCAATATGGCTGACTTGGAAGTCACCTATAGAACATGGCCACCAGCACAATGTCCCCCATGCAATATGGCTGACTTGGAAGTCACCTATACAACATGGCAACCAGCACAATGTCCCCCATGCAATATGGCTGACTTGGAAGTCACCTATACAATACAACCAGCACAATGTCCCCCAAGCAATATGGCTGACTTGGAAGTCACCTATACAAGACAACCAGCACAATGTCCCCCATGCAATATGGCTGACTTGGAAGTCACCTATACAATACAACCAGCACAATGTCCCCCATGCAATATGGCTGATTTGGAAGTCACCTATACAACACAACCAGCACAATGTCCCCCATGCAATATGGCTGACTTGGAAGTCACCTATACAAGACAACCAGCACAATGTCCCCCATGCAATATGGCTGACTTGGAAGTCACCTATAGGACATGGCCACCAGCACAATGTCCCCCATGCAATATGGCTGACTTGGAAGTCACCTATACAATACAACCAGCACAATGTCCCCCATGCAATATGGCTGACTTGGAAGTCACCTAAACAAGACAACCAGCACAATGTCCCCCATGCAATATGGCTGACTTGGAAGTCACCTATAGAACATGGCAACCAGCACAATGTCCCCCAAGCAATATGGCTGACTTGGAAGTCACCTATACAAGACAACCAGCACAATTTCCCCCATGCAATATGGCTGACTTGGAAGTCACCTATAGAACATGGCCACCAGCACAATGTCCGCCAAGCAATATGGCTCACTTGGAAGTCACCTATACAATACAACCAGCACAATGTCCCCCATGCAATATGGCTGACTTGGAAGTCACCTAAACAAGACAACCAGCACAATGTCCCCCATGCAATATGGCTGACTTGGAAGTCACCTATAGAACATGGCCACCAGCACAATGTCCCCCATGCAATATGGCTGACTTGGAAGTCACCTATACAACATGGCAACCAGCACAATGTCCCCCATGCAATATGGCTGACTTGGAAGTCACCTATACAATACAACCAGCACAATGTCCCCCAAGCAATATGGCTGACTTGGAAGTCACCTATACAAGACAACCAGCACAATGTCCCCCATGCAATATGGCTGACTTGGAAGTCACCTATACAATACAACCAGCACAATGTCCCCCATGCAATATGGCTGATTTGGAAGTCACCTATACAACACAACCAGCACAATGTCCCCCATGCAATATGGCTGACTTGGAAGTCACCTATACAAGACAACCAGCACAATGTCCCCCATGCAATATGGCTGACTTGGAAGTCACCTATAGGACATGGCCACCAGCACAATGTCCCCCATGCAATATGGCTGACTTGGAAGTCACCTATAGAACATGGCCACCAGCACAATGTCCCCCAAGCAATATGGCTGACTTGGAAGTCACCTATAGGACATGGCAACCAGCACAATGTCCCCCATGCAATATGGCTGACTTGGAAGTCACCTATATAACATGGCCACCAGCACAATGTCCGCCAAGCAATATGGCTCACTTGGAAGTCACCTATACAATACAACCAGCACAATGTCCCCCATGCAATATGGCTGACTTGGAAGTCACCTATACAATACAACCAGCACAATGTCCCAAATGCAATATGGCTGACTTGGAAGTCACCTATAGAACATGGCCACCAGCACAATGTCCCCCATGCAATATGGCTGAATTGGAAGTCACCTATACAACATGGCAACCAGCACAATGTCCCCCATGCATTATGGCTGACTTGGAAGTCACCTATACAATACAACCAGCACAATGTCCCCCAAGCAATATGGCTGACTTGGAAGTCACCTATACAAGACAACCAGCACAATGTCCCCCATGCAATATGGCTGACTTGGAAGTCACCTATACAATACAACCAGCACAATGTCCCCCATGCAATATGGCTGATTTGGAAGTCACCTATACAACACAACCAGCACAATGTCCCCCATGCAATATGGCTGACTTGGAAGTCGCCTATACAAGACAACCAGCACAATGTCCCCCATGCAATATGGCTGACTTGGAAGTCACCTATAGGACATGGCCACCAGCACAATGTCCCCCAAGCAATATGGCTGACTTGGAAGTCACCTATACAATACAACCAGCACAATGTCCCCCATGCAATATGGCTGACTTGGAAGTCACCTATACAAGACAACGAGCACAATGTCCCCCATGCAATATGGCTGACTTGGAAGTCACCTATAGAACATGGCCACCAGCACAATGTCCCCCAAGCAATATGGCTGACTTGGAAGTCACCTATGCAAGACAACCAGCACAATTTCCCCCATGCAATATGGCTGACTTGGAAGTCACCTATAGGACATGGCAACCAGCACAATGTCCCCCATGCAATATGGCTGACTTGGAAGTCACCTATACAATACAACCAGCACAATGTCCACCCATGCTATTTGGCTGACTTGGAAGTCACCTATACAACATGGCAACCAGCACAATGTCCCCCATGCAATATGGCTGACTTGGAAGTCACCTATACAACATGGCAACCAGCACAATGTCCCCCAAGCAATATGGCTGACTTGGAAGTCACCTATAGAACATGGCCACCAGCACAATGTCCCCCAAGCAATATGGCTGACTTGGAAGTCACCTATAGAACATGGCAACCAGCACAATGTCCCCCAAGCAATATGGCTGACTTGGAAGTCACCTATACAAGACAACCAGCACAATGTCCCCCATGCAATATGGCTGACTTGGAAGTCACCTATAGGACATGGCAACCAGCACAATGTCCCCCATGCAATATGGCTGACTTGGAAGTCACCTATAGAACATGGCCACCAGCACAATGTCCGCCAAGCAATATGGCTCACTTGGAAGTCACCTATACAATACAACCAGCACAATGTCCCAAATGCAATATGGCTGACTTGGAAGTCACCTATAGAACATGGCCACCAGCACAATGTCCCCCATGCAATATGGCTGACTTGGAAGTCACCTATACAACATGGCAACCAGCACAATGTCCCCCATGCAATATGGCTGACATGGAAGTCACCTATACAATACAACCAGCACAATGTCCCCCAAGCAATATGGCTGACTTGGAAGTCACCTATACAAGACAACAAGCACAATGTCCCCCATGCAATATGGCTGACTTGGAAGTCCCCTATACAATACAACCAGCACAATGTCCCCCATGCAATATGGCTGATTTGGAAGTCGCCTATACAACACAACCAGCACAATGTCCCCCATGCAATATGGCTGACTTGGAAGTCACCTATACAAGACAACCAGCACAATGTCCCAAATGCAATATGGCTGACTTGGAAGTCACCTATAGAACATGGCCACCAGCACAATGTCCCCCATGCAATATGGCTGACTTGGAAGTCACCTATACAACATGGCAACCAGCACAATGTCCCCTATGCAATTTGGCTGACTTGGAAGTCACCTATACAATACAACCAGCACAATGTCCCCCAAGCAATATGGCTGACTTTGAAGTCACCTATACAAGACAACCAGCACAATGTCCCCCATGCAATATGGCTGACTTGGAAGTCACCTATAGGACATGGCCACCAGCACAATGTCCCCCATGCAATATGGCTGACTTGGAAGTCACCTATACAATACAACCAGCACAATGTCCCCCATGCAATATGGCTGACTTGGAAGTCACCTATACAATACAACCAGCACAATGTCCCCCATGCAATATGGCTGACTTGGAAGTCACCTATACAATACAACCAGCACAATGTCCCCCATGCAATATGGCTGACTTGGAAGTCACCTATAGAACATGGCCACCAGCACAATGTCCGCCAAGCAATATGGCTCACTTGGAAGTCACCTATACAATACAACCAGCACAATGTCCCCCATGCAATATGGCTGACTTGGAAGTCACCTATACAATACAACCAGCACAATGTCCCAAATGCAATATGGCTGACTTGGAAGTCACCTATAGAACATGGCCACCAGCACAATGTCCCCCATGCAATATGGCTGACTTGGAAGTCACCTATACAACATGGCAACCAGCACAATGTCCCCCATGCAATATGGCTGACTTGGAAGTCACCTATACAATACAACCAGCACAATGTCCCCCAAGCAATATGGCTGACTTGGAAGTCACCTATACAAGACAACCAGCACAATGTCCCCCATGCAATATGGCTGACTTGGAAGTCACCTATACAATACAACCAGCACAATGTCCCCCATGCAATATGGCTGATTTGGAAGTCACCTATACAACACAACCAGCACAATGTCCCCCATGCAATATGGCTGACTTGCAAGTCACCTATACAAGACAACCAGCACAATGTCCCCCATGCAATATGGCTGACTTGGAAGTCACCTATAGGACATGGCCACCAGCACAATGTCCCCCATGCAATATGGCTGACTTGGAAGTCACCTATACAATACAACCAGCACAATGTCCCCCATGCAATATGGCTGACTTGGAAGTCACCTAAACAAGACAACCAGCACAATGTCCCCCATGCAATATGGCTGACTTGGAAGTCACCTATAGAACATGGCCACCAGCACAATGTCCCCCATGCAATATGGCTGACTTGGAAGTCACCTATAGAACATGGCAACCAGCACAATGTCCCCCAAGCAATATGGCTGACTTGGAAGTCACCTATACAAGACAACCAGCACAATTTCCCCCATGCAATATGGCTGACTTGGAAGTCACCTATAGAACATGGCCACCAGCACAATGTCCGCCAAGCAATATGGCTCACTTGGAAGTCACCTATACAATACAACCAGCACAATGTCCCTCATGCAATATGGCTGACTTGGAAGTCACCTAAACAAGACAACCAGCACAATGTCCCCCATGCAATATGGCTGACTTGGAAGTCACCTATAGAACATGGCCACCAGCACAATGTCCCCCATGCAATATGGCTGACTTGGAAGTCACCTATACAACATGGCAACCAGCACAATGTCCCCCATGCAATATGGCTGACTTGGAAGTCACCTATACAATACAACCAGCACAATGTCCCCCAAGCAATATGGCTGACTTGGAAGTCACCTATACAAGACAACCAGCACAATGTCCCCCATGCAATATGGCTGACTTGGAAGTCACCTATACAATACAACCAGCACAATGTCCCCCATGCAATATGGCTGATTTGGAAGTCACCTATACAACACAACCAGCACAATGTCCCCCATGCAATATGGCTGACTTGGAAGTCACCTATACAAGACAACCAGCACAATGTCCCCCATGCTATATGGCTGACTTGGAAGTCACCTATAGGACATGGCCACCAGCACAATGTCCCCCATGCAATATGGCTGACTTGGAAGTCACCTATACAATACAACCAGCACAATGTCCCCCATGCAATATGGCTGATTTGGAAGTCACCTAAACAAGACAACCAGCACAATGTCCCCCATGCAATATGGCTGACTTGGAAGTCACCTATAGAACATGGCCACCAGCACAATGTCCCCCATGCAATATGGCTGACTTGGAAGTCACCTATAGAACATGGCAACCAGCACAATGTCCCCCAAGCAATATGGCTGACTTGGAAGTCACCTATACAAGACAACCAGCACAATTTCCCCCATGCAATATGGCTGACTTGGAAGTCACCTATAGGACATGGCAACCAGCACAATGTCCCCCATGCAATATGGCTGACTTGGAAGTCACCTATACAATACAACCAGCACAATGTCCCCCATGCAATTTGGCTGACTTGGAAGTCACCTATACAACATGGCAACCAGCACAATGTCCCCCATGCAATATGGCTGACTTGGAAGTCACCTATAGAACATGGCCACCAGCACAATGTCCCCCATGCAATATGGCTGACTTGGAAGTCACCTATACAACATGGCAACCAGCACAATGTCCCCCAAGCAATATGGCTGACTTGGAAGTCACCTATAGGACATGGCCACCAGCACAATGTCCCCCATGCAATATGGCTGACTTGGAAGTCACCTATACAATACAACCAGCACAATGTCCCCCATGCAATATGGCTGACTTGGAAGTCACCTATACAATACAACCAGCACAATGTCCCCCATGCAATATGGCTGATTTGGAAGTCACCTATACAACACAACCAGCACAATGTCCCCTATGCAATATGGCTGACTTGGAAGTCACCTATACAAGACAACCAGCACAATGTCCCCCATGCAATATGGCTGACTTGGAAGTCACCTATAGAACATGGCCACCAGCCCAATGTCCCCCATGCAATATGGCTGACTTGGAAGTCACCTATACAACATGGCAACCAGCACAATGTCCCCCATGCAATATGGCTGACTTGGAAGTCACCTATAGAACATGGCCACCAGCACAATGTAACCCATGCAATATGGCTGACTTGGAAGTCACCTATACAACATGGCAACCAGCACAATGTCCCCCAAGCAATATGGCTGACTTGAAAGTCACCTATAGAACATGGCCACCAGCACAATGTCCCGCAAGCAATATGGCTGACTTGGAAGTCACCTATAGAACATGGCAACCAGCACAATGTCCCCCAAGCAATATGGCTGACTTGGAAGTCACCTATACAAGACAACCAGCACAATGTCCCCCATGCAATATGGCTGACTTGGAAGTCACCTATAGAACATGGCAACCAGCACAATGTCCCCCATGCAATATGGCTGACTTGGAAGTCACCTATAGAACATGGCCACCAGCACAATGTCCCCCAAGCAATATGGCTCACTTGGAAGTCACCTATACAATACAACCAGCACAATGTCCCCCATGCAATATGGCTGACTTGGAAGTCACCTATACAATACAACCAGCACAATGTCCCAAATGCAATATGGCTGACTTGGAAGTCACCTATAGAACATGGCCACCAGCACAATGTCCCCCATGCAATTTGGCTGACTTGGAAGTCACCTATACAACATGGCAACCAGCACAATGTCCCCCATGCAATATGGCTGACTTGGAAGTCACCTATACAATACAACCAGCACAATGTCCCCCAAGCAATATGGCTGACTTGGAAGTCACCTATACAAGACAACCAGCACAATGTCCCCCATGCAATATGGCTGACTTGGAAGTCACCTATACAATACAACCAGCACAATGTCCCCCATGCAATATGGCTGATTTGGAAGTCACCTATACAACACAACCAGCACAATGTACCTCATGCAATATGGCTGACTTGGAAGTCACCTATACAAGATAATCATCACAATGTCCCAAATGCAATATGGCTGACTTGGTAGTCACCTATAGAACATGGCCACCAGCACAATGTCCCCCATGCAATATGGCTGACTTGGAAGTCACCTATACAACATGGCAACCAGCACAATGTCCCCCATGCAATATGGCTGACTTGGAAGTCACCTATACAATACAACCAGCACAATGTCCCCCAAGCAATATGGCTGACTTGGAAGTCACCTATACAAGACAACCAGCACAATGTCCCCCATGCAATATGGCTGACTTGGAAGTCACCTATAGGACATGGCCACCAGCACAATGTCCCCCATGCAATATGGCTGACTTGGAAGTCACCTATACAAGACAACCAGCACAATGTCCCCGATGCAATATGGCTGACTTGGAAGTCACCTATAGAACATGGCCACCAGCACAATGTCCCCCATGCAATATGGCTGACTTGGAAGTCACCTATACAACATGGCAACCAGCACAATGTCCCCCAAGCAATATGGCTGACTTGGAAGTCACCTATAGGACATGGCCACCAGCACAATGTCCCCCATGCAATATGGCTGACTTGGAAGTCACCTATACAATACAACCAGCACAATGTCCCCCATGCAATATGGCTGACTTGGAAGTCACCTATACAATACAACCAGCACAATGTCCCCCATGCAATATGGCTGATTTGGAAGTCACCTATACAACACAACCAGCACAATGTCCCCTATGCAATATGGCTGACTTGGAAGTCACCTATACAAGACAACCAGCACAATGTCCCCCATGCAATATGGCTGACTTGGAAGTCACCTATAGAACATGGCCACCAGCCCAATGTCCCCCATGCAATATGGCTGACTTGGAAGTCACCTATACAACATGGCAACCAGCACAATGTCCCCCATGCAATATGGCTGACTTGGAAGTCACCTATAGAACATGGCCACCAGCACAATGTAACCCATGCAATATGGCTGACTTGGAAGTCACGTATACAACATGACAACCAGCACAATGTCCCCCAAGCAATATGGCTGACTTGAAAGTCACCTATAGAACATGGCCACCAGCACAATGTCCCCCAAGCAATATGGCTGACTTGGAAGTCACCTATAGAACATGGCAACCAGCACAATGTCCCCCAAGCAATATGGCTGACTTGGAAGTCACCTATACAAGACAACCAGCACAATGTCCCCCATGCAATATGGCTGACTTGGAAGTCACCTATAGAACATGGCAACCAGCACAATGTCCCCCATGCAATATGGCTGACTTGGAAGTCACCTATAGAACATGGCCACCAGCACAATGTCCCCCAAGCAATATGGCTCACTTGGAAGTCACCTATACAATACAACCAGCACAATGTCCCCCATGCAATATGGCTGACTTGGAAGTCACCTATACAATACAACCAGCACAATGTCCCAAATGCAATATGGCTGACTTGGAAGTCACCTATAGAACATGGCCACCAGCACAATGTCCCCCATGCAATTTGGCTGACTTGGAAGTCACCTATACAACATGGCAACCAGCACAATGTCCCCCATGCAATATGGCTGACTTGGAAGTCACCTATACAATACAACCAGCACAATGTCCCCCAAGCAATATGGCTGACTTGGAAGTCACCTATACAAGACAACCAGCACAATGTCCCCCATGCAATATGGCTGACTTGGAAGTCACCTATACAATACAACCAGCACAATGTCCCCCATGCAATATGGCTGATTTGGAAGTCACCTATACAACACAACCAGCACAATGTACCTCATGCAATATGGCTGACTTGGAAGTCACCTATACAAGATAATCATCACAATGTCCCAAATGCAATATGGCTGACTTGGTAGTCACCTATAGAACATGGCCACCAGCACAATGTCCCCCATGCAATATGGCTGACTTGGAAGTCACCTATACAACATGGCAACCAGCACAATGTCCCCCATGCAATATGGCTGACTTGGAAGTCACCTATACAATACAACCAGCACAATGTCCCCCAAGCAATATGGCTGACTTGGAAGTCACCTATACAAGACAACCAGCACAATGTCCCCCATGCAATATGGCTGACTTGGAAGTCACCTATAGGACATGGCCACCAGCACAATGTCCCCCATGCAATATGGCTGACTTGGAAGTCACCTATACAAGACAACCAGCACAATGTCCCCGATGCAATATGGCTGACTTGGAAGTCACCTATAGAACATGGCCACCAGCACAATGTCCCCCATGCAATATGGCTGACTTGGAAGTCACCTATAGAACATGGCAACCAGCACAATGTCCCCCAAGCAATATGGCTGACTTGGAAGTCACCTATACAAGACAACCAGCACAATTTCCCCCATGCAATATGGCTGACTTGGAAGTCACCTATAGGACATGGCAACCAGCACAATGTCCCCCATGCAATATGGCTGACTTGGAAGTCACCTATACAATACAACCAGCACAATGTCCCCCATGCAATTTGGCTGACTTGGAAGTCACCTATACAACATGGCAACCAGCACAATGTCCCCCATGCAATATGGCTGACTTGGAAGTCACCTATAGAACATGGCCACCAGCACAATGTCCCCCATGCAATATGGCTGACTTGGAAGTCACCTATACAACATGGCAACCAGCACAATGTCCCCCAAGCAATATGGCTGACTTGGAAGTCACCTATAGAACATGGCCACCAGCACAATGTTCCCCAAGCAATATGGCTGACTTGGAAGTCACCTATAGAACATGGCAACCAGCACAATGTCCCCCTAGCAATATGGCTGACTTGGAAGTCAACTATACAAGACAACCAGCACAATGTCCCCCATGCAATATGGCTGACTTGGAAGTCACCTATAGGACATGGCAACCAGCACAATGTCCCCCATGCAATATGGCTGACTTGGAAGTCACCTATAGAACATGGCCACCAGCACAATGTCCGCCAAGCAATATGGCTCACTTGGAAGTCACCTATACAATACAACCAGCACAATGTCCCCCATGCAATATGGCTGACTTGGAAGTCACCTATACAATACAACCAGCACAATGTCCCAAATGCAATATGGCTGACTTGGAAATCACCTAGAGAACATGGCCACCAGCACAATGTCCCCCAAGCAATATGGCTGACTTGGAAGTCACCTATACAAGACAACCAGCACAATGTCCCCCATGCAATATGGCTGACTTGGAAGTCACCTATAGGACATGGCCACCAGCACAATGTCCCCCATGCAATATGGCTGACTTGGAAGTCACCTATACAATACAACCAGCACAATGTCCCCCATGCAATATGGCTGACTTGGAAGTCACCTATACAAGACAACCAGCACAATGTCCCCCATGCAATATTGCTGACTTGGAAGTCACCTATAGAACATGGCCACCAGCACAATGTCCCCCATGCAATATGGCTGACTTGGAAGTCACCTTTAGAACATGGCAACCAGCACAATGTCCCCCAAGCAATATGGCTGACTTGGAAGTCACCTATACAAGACAACCAGCACAATTTCCCCCATGCAATATGGCTGACTTGGAAGTCACCTATAGGACATGGCAACCAGCACAATGTCCCCCATGCAACATTGTGCTGGTTGTCTTGTATAGGTGACTTCCAAGTCAGCCATATTGCATGGGGGACATTGTGCTGGTTGTGTTGTATAGGTGACTTCCAAATCAGCCATATTGTATGGGGGACATTGTGCTGGTTGTATTGTATAGGTGACTTCCAAGTCAGCCATATTGCATGGGGGACATTGTGCTGGTTGTATTGTATAGGTGACTTCCAAGTCAGCCATATTGCATGGGGGACATTGTGCTGGTGGCCATGTCGTATAGGTGACTTCCAAGTCAGCCATATTGCATGGGGGACATTGTGCTGGTGGCCATGTCGTATAGGTGACTTCCAAGTCAGCCATATTGCATGGGGGACATTGTGCTGGTGGCCATGTTCTATAGGTGACTTCCAAGTCAGCCATATTGCATGGGGGACATTGTGCTGGTTGTCTTGTATAGGTGACTTCCAAGTCAGCCATATTGCATGGGAGACATTGTGCTGGTGGCCATGTTCTATAGGTGACTTCCAAGTCAGCCATATTGCTTGGGGGACTTTGTGCTGGTTGTATTGTATAGGTGACTTCCAAGTCAGCCATATTGCATTTGGGACATTGTGCTGGTTGTATTGTATAGGTGACTTCCAAGTCAGCCATATTGCATGGGGGACATTGTGCTGGTTGTCTTGTATAGGTGACTTCCAAGTCAGCCATATTGCATGGGGGACATTGTGCTGGTTGCCATGTTGTATAGGTGACTTCCAAGTCAGGCATATTGCATGGGGGACATTGTGCTGGTTGCCATGTTGTATAGGTGACTTCCAAGTGAGCCATATTGCTTGGGGGACATTGTGCTGGTTGTGTTGTATAGGTGACTTCCAAGTCAGCCATATTGCATGGGGGACATTGTGCTGGTTGTCTTGTATAGGTGACTTCCAAGTCAGCCGTGTTGCATGGGGGACATTGTGCTGGTGGCCATGTTCTATAGGTGACTTCCAAGTCAGCCATATTGCATTTGGGACATTGTGCTGGTTGTCTTGTATAGGTGACTTCCAAGTCAGCCATATTGCATGGGGGACATTGTGCTGGTTGCCATGTTGTATAGGTGACTTCCAAGTCAGCCATATTGCATGGGGACATTGTGCTGGTTGTCTTGTATAGGTGACTTCCAAGTCAGCCATATTGCATGGGGGACATTGTGCTGGTTGCCATGTTGTATAGGTGACTTCCAAGTCAGCCATATTGCATGGGGGACATTGTGCTGGTTGCCATGTTGTATAGGTGACTTCCAAGTGAGCCATATTGCTTGGGGGACATTGTGCTGGTTGTGTTGTATAGGTGACTTCCAAGTCAGCCATATTGCTTGGGGGACATTGTGCTGGTTGTATGGTATAGGTGACTTCCAAGTCAGCCATATTGCATGCATGGGGGACATTGTGCTGGTTGCCATGTTGTATAGGTGACGTCCAAGTCAGCCATATTGCATGGGGGACATTGTGCTGGTGGCCATGTTCTATAGGTGACTTCCAAGTCAGCCATATTGCATGGGGGACATTGTGCTGGTAGCATTGTCCTATAGGTGACTTCCAAGTCAGCCATATTGCATGTGGGACATTGTGCTGGTGGCCATGTTCTATAGGTGACTTCCAAGTCAGCCATATTGCATGGGGGACATTGTGCTGGTTGTATTGTATAGGTGACTTTCAAGTCAGCCATATTGCATGGGGGACATTGTGCTGGTGGCAATGTCGTATAGGTGACTTCCAAGTCAGCCATATTGCATGGGGGACATTGTGCTGGTTGTCTTGTATAGGTGACTTCCAAGTCAGCCATATTGCTTGGGGGACATTGTGCTGGTTGTATTTTATAGGTGACTTCCAAGTCAGCCATATTGCATGGGGGACATTGTGCTGGTTGCCATGTTGTATAGGTGACTTCCAAGTCAGCCATATTGCATGGGGGACATTGTGCTGGTGGCCATGTTCTATAGGTGACTTCCAAGTCAGCCATATTGCATTTGGGACATTGTGCTGGTTGTATTGTATAGGTGACTTCCAAGTCAGCCATATTGCATGGGGGACATTGTGCTGGTTGTATTGTATAGGTGACTTCCAAGTGAGCCATATTGCTTGGGGGAAATTGTGCTGGTGGCCATGTTCTATAGGTGACTTCCAAGTCAGCCATATTGCATGGGGGACATTGTGCTGGTTGCATTGTCCTATAGGTGACTTCCAAGTCAGCCATATTGCATGGGGGACATTGTGCTGGTGGCCATGTTCTATAGGTGACTTCCAAGTCAGCCATATTGCATGGGGGACATTGTGCTGGTTGTCTTGTATAGGTGACTTCCAAGTCAGCCATATTGCATGGGAGACATTGTGCTGGTGGCCATGTTCTATAGGTGACTTCCAAGTCAGCCATATTGCTTGGGGGACATTGTGCTGGTTGTATTGTATAGGTGACTTCCAAGTCAGCCATATTGCATGGGGGACATTGTGCTGGTTGCCATGTTGTATAGGTGACTTCCACGTCAGCCATATTGCATGGGGGACATTGTGCTGGTTGTCTTGTATAGGTGACTTCCAAGTCAGCCATATTGCATGGGGGACATTGTGCTGGTTGCCATGTTGTATAGGTGACTTCCAAGTCAGGCATATTGCATGGGGGACATTGTGCTGGTTGCCATGTTGTATAGGTGACTTCCAAGTGAGCCATATTGCTTGGGGGACATTGTGCTGGTTGTGTTATATAGGTGACTTCCAAGTCAGCCATATTGCATGGGGGACATTGTGCTGGTTGTCTTGTATAGGTGACTTCCAAGTCAGCCGTGTTGCATGGGGGACATTGTGCTGGTGGCCATGTTCTATAGGTGACTTCCAAGTCAGCCATATTGCATTTGGAACATTGTGCTGGTTGTCTTGTATAGGTGACTTCCAAGTCAGCCATATTGCATGGGGGACATTGTGCTGGTTGTGTTGTATAGGTGACTTCCAAATCAGCCATATTGTATGGGGGACATTGTGCTGGTTGTATTGTATAGGTGACTTCCAAGTCAGCCATATTGCATGGGGGACATTGTGCTGGTTGTATTGTATAGGTGACTTCCAAGTCAGCCATATTGCATGGGGGACATTGTGCTGGTGGCCATGTCGTATAGGTGACTTCCAAGTCAGCCATATTGCATGGGGGACATTGTGCTGGTTGTCTTGTATAGGTGACTTCCAAGTCAGCCATATTGCTTGGGGGACATTGTGCTGGTTGTATGGTATAGGTGACTTCCAAGTCAGCCATTATGCATGCATGGGGGACATTGTGCTGGTTGCCATGTTGTATAGGTGACGTCCAAGTCAGCCATATTGCATGGGGGACATTGTGCTGGTGGCCATGTTCTATAGGTGACTTCCAAGTCAGCCATATTGCATGGGGGACATTGTGCTGGTTGCATTGTCCTATAGGTGACTTCCAAGTCAGCCATATTGCATGTGGGACATTGTGCTGGTGGCCATGTTCTATAGGTGACTTCCAAGTCAGCCATATTGCATGGGGGACATTGTGCTGGTTGTCTTGTATAGGTGACTTCCAAGTCAGCCATATTGCTTGGGGGAAATTGTGCTGGTTGTATTTTATAGGTGACTTCCAAGTCAGCCATATTGCATGGGGGACATTGTGCTGGTTGCCATGTTGTATAGGTGACTTCCAAGTCAGCCATATTGCATGGGGGACATTGTGCTGGTGGCCATGTTCTATAGGTGACTTCCAAGTCAGCCATATTGCATTTGGGACATTGTGCTGGTTGTATTGTATAGGTGACTTCCAAGTCAGCCATATTGCATGGGGGACATTGTGCTGGTTGTATTGTATAGGTGACTTCCAAGTGAGCCATATTGCTTGGGGGACATTGTGCTGGTGGCCATGTTCTATAGGTGACTTCCAAGTCAGCCATATTGCATGGGGGACATTGTGCTGGTTGCATTGTCCTATAGGTGACTTCCAAGTCAGCCATATTGCATGGGGGACATTGTGCTGGTGGCCATGTTCTATAGGTGACTTCCAAGTCAGCCATATTGCATGGGGGACATTGTGCTGGTTGTCTTGTATAGGTGACTTCCAAGTCAGCCATATTGCATGGGAGACATTGTGCTGGTGGCCATGTTCTATAGGTGACTTCCAAGTCAGCCATATTGCTTGGGGGACATTGTGCTGGTTGTATGGTATAGGTGACTTCCAAGTCAGCCATTATGCATGCATGGGGGACATTGTGCTGGTTGCCATGTTGTATAGGTGACGTCCAAGTCAGCCATATTGCATGGGGGACATTGTGCTGGTGGCCATGTTCTATAGGTGACTTCCAAGTCAGCCATATTGCATGGGGGACATTGTGCTGGTTGCATTGTCCTATAGGTGACTTCCAAGTCAGCCATATTGCATGTGGGACATTGTGCTGGTGGCCATGTTCTATAGGTGACTTCCAAGTCAGCCATATTGCATGGGGGACATTGTGCTGGTGGCCATGTTCTATAGGTGACTTCCAAGTCAGCCATATTGCTTGGGGGACATTGTGCTGGTTGTATTGTATAGGTGACTTCCAAGTCAGCCATATTGCATGGGGGACATTGTGCTGGTTGCCATGTTGTATAGGTGACTTCCAAGTCAGCCATATTGCATGGGGGACATTGTGCTGGTTGTCTTGTATAGGTGACTTCCAAGTCAGCCATATTGCATGGGGGACATTGTGCTGGTTGTGTTGTATAGGTGACTTCCAAATCAGCCATATTGTATGGGGGACATTGTGCTGGTTGTATTGTATAGGTGACTTCCAAGTCAGCCATATTGCATGGGGGACATTGTGCTGGTTGTATTGTATAGGTGACTTCCAAGTCAGCCATATTGCATGGGGGACATTGTGCTGGTGGCCATGTCGTATAGGTGACTTCCAAGTCAGCCATATTGCATGGGGGACATTGTGCTGGTTGTCTTGTATAGGTGACTTCCAAGTCAGCCATATTGCTTGGGGGACATTGTGCTGGTTGTATGGTATAGGTGACTTCCAAGTCAGCCATATTGCATGCATGGGGGACATTGTGCTGGTTGCCATGTTGTATAGGTGACGTCCAAGTCAGCCATATTGCATGGGGGACATTGTGCTGGTGGCCATGTTCTATAGGTGACTTCCAAGTCAGCCATATTGCATGGGGGACATTGTGCTGGTTGCATTGTCCTATAGGTGACTTCCAAGTCAGCCATATTGCATGGGGGACATTGTGCTGGTGGCCATGTTCTATAGGTGACTTCCAAGTCAGCCATATTGCTTGGGGGACATTGTGCTGGTTGTATTGTATAGGTGACTTCCAAGTCAGCCATATTGCATGGGGGACATTGTGCTGGTTGCCATGTTGTATAGGTGACTTCCAAGTCAGCCATATTGCATGGGGGACATTGTGCTGGTTGTCTTGTATAGGTGACTTCCAAGTCAGCCATATTGCATGGGGGACATTGTGCTGGTTGCCATGTTGTATAGGTGACTTCCAAGTCAGCCATATTGCATGGGGGACATTGTGCTGGTTGCCATGTTGTATAGGTGACTTTCAAGTGAGCCATATTGCATGGGGGACATTGTGCTGGTTGTGTTGTATAGGTGACTTCCAAGTCAGCCATATTGCATGGGGGACATTGTGCTGGTTGTGTTGTATAGGTGACTTCCAAGTCAGCCATATTGCATGGGGGACATTGTGCTGGTTGTATTGTAAAGGTGACTTCCAAGTCAGCAATATTGCATGGGGGACATTGTGCTGGTTGTATTGTATAGGTGACTTCCAAGTGAGCCATATTGCATGGGGGACATTGTGCTGGTGGCCATGTTCTATAGGTGACTTCCAAGTCAGCCATATTGCATGGGGGACATTGTGCTGGTTGTGTTGTTTAGGTGACTTCCAAGTCAGCCATATTGCATGGGGGACATTGTGCTGGTTGTGTTGTATAGGTGACTTCCAAGTCAGCCATATTGCATGGGGGACATTGTGCTGGTTGTATTGTATAGGTGACTTCCAAGTCAGCCATATTGCATGGGGGACATTGTGCTGGTTGTATTGTATAGGTGACTTCAAAGTCAGCCATATTGCATGGGGGACATTGTACTGGTTGTCTTGGATAGGTGACTTCCAAGTCAGCCATATTGCTTGGGGGACATTGTGCTGGTTGCCATTTTATTTAGGTGACTTCCAAGTCAGCCATATTGCATGGGGGACATTGTGCTGGTTGTATTGTATAGGTGACTTCCAAGTCAGCCATATTGCATGGGGGACATTGTGCTGGTTGTATGTATAGGTGACTTCCAAGTCAGCCATATTGCATGGGGGACATTGTGCTGGTTGCCATGTCCTATAGGTGACTTCCAAGTCAGCCATATTGCATGGGGGACATTGTGCTGGTTGTCTTGTATAGGTGACTTCCAAGTCAGCCATATTGCTTGGGGGACATTGTGCTGGTTGCCATGTTCTATAGGTGACTTCCAAGTCAGCCAAATTGCTTGTGGGACATTGTGCTGGTGGCCATGTTCTATAGGTGACTTCCAAGTCAGCCATATTGCTTGGGGGACATTGTGCTGGTTACCATGTTGTATAGGTGACTTCCAAGTCAGCCATATTGCTTGGGGGACATTGTGCTGGTGGCCATGTTCTATAGGTGACTTCCAAGTCAGCCATATTGCATGGGGGACATTGTGCTGGTTGTCTTGTATAGGTGACTTCCAAGTCAGCCATATTGCATGGGGGACATTGTGCTGGTGGCCATGTTCTATAGGTGACTTCCAAGTCAGCCATATTGCTTGGGGGACATTGTGCTGGTTGCCATGTTGTATAGGTGACTTCCAAGTCAGCCATATTGCATGGGGGACATTGTGCTGGTTGCCATGTTGTATAGGTGACTTCCAAGTGAGCCATATTGCTTGGGGGACATTGTGCTGGTTGTGTTGTATAGGTGACTTCCAAGTCAGCCATATTGCATGGGGGACATTGTGCTGGTTGTCTTGTATAGGTGACTTCCAAGTCAGCCGTGTTGCATGGGGGACATTGTGCTGGTGGCCATGTTGTATAGGTGACTTCCAAGTCAGCCATATTGCTTGGGGGACATTGTGCTGGTGGCCATGTTCTATAGGTGACTTCCAAGTCAGTCATATTGCATGGGGGACATTGTGCTGGTTGCCATGTTGTATAGGTGACTTACAAGTCAGCCATATTGCATGGGGGACATTGTGCTGGTTGCCATGTCCTATAGGTGACTTCCAAGTCAGCCATATTGCATGGGGGAAATTGTGCTGGTTGTCTTGTATAGGTGACTTTTAAGTCAGCCATATTGCTTGGGGGACATTGTGCTGGTTGCCATGTTCTATAGGTGACTTCCAAGTCAGCCATATTGCTTGGGGGACATTGTGCTGGTTGCCATGTTGTATAGGTGACTTCCAAGTCAGCCATATTGCTTGGCGGACATTGGGCTGGTTGCCATGTTGTATAGGTGACTTCCAAGTCAGCCATATTGCATGGGGGACATTGTGCTGGTGGCCATTTTCTATAGGTGACTTCCAAGTCAGCCATATTGCATGGGGGACATTGTGCTGGTTGTCTTGTAAAGGTGACTTCCAAGTCAGCCATATTGCATGGGGGACATTGTGCTGGTTGTGTTGTATAGGTGACTTCCAAATCAGCCATATTGCATGGGGGACATTGTGCTGGTTGTATTGTATAGGTGACTTCCAAGTCAGCCATATTGCATGGGGGACATTGTGCTGGTGGCCATGTCCTATAGGTGACTTCCAAGTGAGCCATATTGCATGGGGGACATTGTGCTGGTTGTCTTGTATAGGTGACTTCCAAGTCAGCCATATTGCTTGGGGGACATTGTGCTGGTTGTATTGTATAGGTGACTTCCAAGTCAGCCATATTGCATGGGGGACATTGTGCTGGTGGCCATGTCGTATAGGTGACTTCCAAGTCAGCCATATTGCATGGGGGACATTGTGCTGGTTGTCTTGTATAGGTGACTTCCAAGTCAGCCATATTGCTTGGGGGACATTGTGCTGGTTGTATGGTATAGGTGACTTCCAAGTCAGCCATTATGCATGCATGGGGGACATTGTGCTGGTTGCCATGTTGTATAGGTGACGTCCAAGTCAGCCATATTGCATGGGGGACATTGTGCTGGTGGCAATGTTCTATAGGTGACTTCCAAGTCAGCCATATTGCAAGGGGGACATTGTGCTGGTTGCATTGTCCTATAGGTGACTTCCAAGTCAGCCATATTGCATGTGGGACATTGTGCTGGTGGCCATGTTCTATAGGTGACTTCCAAGTCAGCCATATTGCATGGGGGACATTGTGCTGGTTGTATTGTATAGGTGACTTCCAAGTCAGCCATATTGCATGGGGGACATTGTGCTGGTGGCCATGTCGTATAGGTGACTTCCAAGTCAGCCATATTGCATGGGGGACATTGTGCTGGTTGTCTTGTATAGGTGACTTCCAAGTCAGCCATATTGCTTGGGGGAAATTGTGCTGGTTGTATTTTATAGGTGACTTCCAAGTCAGCCATATTGCATGGGGGACATTGTGCTGGTTGCCATGTTGTATAGGTGACTTCCAAGTCAGCCATATTGCATGGGGGACATTGTGCTGGTGGCCATGTTCTATAGGTGACTTCCAAGTCATCCATATTGCATTTGGGACATTGTGCTGGTTGTATTGTATAGGTGACTTCCAAGTCAGCCATATTGCATGGGGGACATTGTGCTGGTTGTATTGTATAGGTGACTTCCAAGTGAGCCATATTGCTTGGGGGACATTGTGCTGGTGGCCATGTTCTATAGGTGACTTCCAAGTCAGCCATATTGCATGGGGGACATTGTGCTTGTTGCATTGTCCTATAGGTGACTTCCAAGTCAGCCATATTGCATGGGGGACATTGTGCTGGTGGCCATGTTCTATAGGTGACTTCAAAGTCAGCCATATTGCATGGGGGACATTGTGCTGGTTGTCTTTTATAGGTGACTTCCAAGTCAGCCATATTGCATGGGAGACATTGTGCTGGTGGCCATGTTCTATAGGTGACTTCCAAGTCAGCCATATTGCTTGGGGGACATTGTGCTGGTTGTATTGTATAGGTGACTTCCAAGTCAGCCATATTGCATGGGGGACATTGTGCTGGTTGCCATGTTGTATAGGTGACTTCCACGTCAGCCATATTGCATGGGGGACATTGTGCTGGTTGTCTTGTATAGGTGACTTCCAAGTCAGCCATATTGCATGGGGGACATTGTGCTGGTTGTATGTATAGGTGACTTCCAAGTCAGCCATATTGCATGGGGGACATTGTGCTGGTTGCCATGTCCTATAGGTGACTTCCAAGTCAGCCATATTGCATGGGGGACATTGTGCTGGTTGTCTTGTATAGGTGACTTCCAAGTCAGCCATATTGCTTGGGGGACATTGTGCTGGTTGCCATGTTCTATAGGTGACTTCCAAGTCAGCCAAATTGCTTGGGGGACATTGTGCTGGTGGCCATGTTCTATAGGTGACTTCCAAGTCAGCCATATTGATTGGGGGACATTGTGCTGGTTGCCATGTTGTATAGGTGACTTCCAAGTCAGCCATATTGCTTGGGGGACATTGTGCTGGTGGCCATGTTCTATAGGTGACTTCCAAGTCAGCCATATTGCATGGGGGACATTGTGCTGGTTGTCTTGTATAGGTGACTTCCAAGTCAGCCATATTGCATGGGGGACATTGTGCTGGTGGCCATGTTCTATAGGTGACTTCCAAGTCAGCCATATTGCTTGGGGGACATTGTGCTGGTTGCCATGTTGTATAGGTGACTTCCAAGTCAGCCATATTGCATGGGGGACATTGTGCTGGTTGCCATGTTGTATAGGTGACTTCCAAGTGAGCCATATTGCTTGGGGGACATTGTGCTGGTTGTGTTGTATAGGTGACTTCCAAGTCAGCCATATTGCATGGGGGACATTGTGCTGGTTGCCGTGTCCTATAGGTGACTTCCAAGTCAGCCATATTGCATGGGGGAAATTGTGCTGGTTGTCTTGTATAGGTGACTTTTAAGTCAGCCATATTGCTTGGGGGACATTGTGCTGGTTGCCATGTTCTATAGGTGACTTCCAAGTCAGCCATATTGCTTGGGGGACATTGTGCTGGTTGCCATGTTGTATAGGTGACTTCCAAGTCAGCCATATTGCATGGGGGACATTGTGCTGGTGGCCATTTTCTATAGGTGACTTCCAAGTCAGCCATATTGCATGGGGGACATTGTGCTGGTTGTCTTGTATAGGTGACTTCCAAGTCAGCCATATTGCATGGGGGACATTGTGCTGGTTGTGTTGTATAGGTGACTTCCAAATCAGCCATATTGCATGGGGGACATTGTGCTGGTTGTATTGTATAGGTGACTTCCAAGTCAGCCATATTGCATGGGGGACATTGTGCTGGTGGCCATGTCCTATAGGTGACTTCCAAGTGAGCCATATTGCATGGGGGACATTGTGCTGGTTGTCTTGTATAGGTGACTTCCAAGTCAGCCATATTGCTTGGGGGACATTGTGCTGGTTGTATTGTATAGGTGACTTCCAAGTCAGCCATATTGCATGGGGGACATTGTGCTGGTGGCCATGTCGTATAGGTGACTTCCAAGTCAGCCATATTGCATGGGGGACATTGTGCTGGTTGTCTTGTATAGGTGACTTCCAAGTCAGCCATATTGCTTGGGGGACATTGTGCTGGTTGTATGGTATAGGTGACTTCCAAGTCAGCCATTATGCATGCATGGGGGACATTGTGCTGGTTGCCATGTTGTATAGGTGACGTCCAAGTCAGCCATATTGCATGGGGGACATTGTGCTGGTGGCCATGTTCTATAGGTGACTTCCAAGTCAGCCATATTGCATGGGGGACATTGTGCTGGTTGCATTGTCCTATAGGTGACTTCCAAGTCAGCCATATTGCATGTGGGACATTGTGCTGGTGGCCATGTTCTATAGGTGACTTCCAAGTCAGCCATATTGCATGGGGGACATTGTGCTGGTTGTATTGTATAGGTGACTTCCAAGTCAGCCATATTGCATGGGGGACATTGTGCTGGTGGCCATGTCGTATAGGTGACTTCCAAGTCAGCCATATTGCATGGGGGACATTGTGCTGGTTGTCTTGTATAGGTGACTTCCAAGTCAGCCATATTGCTTGGGGGAAATTGTGCTGGTTGTATTTTATAGGTGACTTCCAAGTCAGCCATATTGCATGGGGGACATTGTGCTGGTTGCCATGTTGTATAGGTGACTTCCAAGTCAGCCATATTGCATGGGGGACATTGTGCTGGTGGCCATGTTCTATAGGTGACTTCCAAGTCAGCCATATTGCATTTGGGACATTGTGCTGGTTGTATTGTATAGGTGACTTCCAAGTCAGCCATATTGCATGGGGGACATTGTGCTGGTTGTATTGTATAGGTGACTTCCAAGTGAGCCATATTGCTTGGGGGACATTGTGCTGGTGGCCATGTTCTATAGGTGACTTCCAAGTCAGCCATATTGCATGGGGGACATTGTGCTGGTTGCATTGTCCTATAGGTGACTTCCAAGTCAGCCATATTGCATGGGGGACATTGTGCTGGTGGCCATGTTCTATAGGTGACTTCAAAGTCAGCCATATTGCATGGGGGACATTGTGCTGGTTGTCTTGTATAGGTGACTTCCAAGTCAGCCATATTGCATGGGAGACATTGTGCTGGTGGCCATGTTCTATAGGTGACTTCCAAGTCAGCCATATTGCTTGGGGGACATTGTGCTGGTTGTATTGTATAGGTGACTTCCAAGTCAGCCATATTGCATGGGGGACATTGTGCTGGTTGCCATGTTGTATAGGTGACTTCCACGTCAGCCATATTGCATGGGGGACATTGTGCTGGTTGTCTTGTATAGGTGACTTCCAAGTCAGCCATATTGCATGGGGGACATTGTGCTGGTTGCCATGTTGTATAGGTGACTTCCAAGTCAGGCATATTGCTTGGGGGACATTGTGCTGGTTGTCTTGTATAGGTGACTTCCAAGTCAGCCATATTGCATGGGGGACATTGTGCTGGTTGCCATGTTGTATAGGTGACTTCCAAGTGAGCCATATTGCTTGGGGGACATTGTGCTGGTTGTGTTATATAGGTGACTTCCAAGTCAGCCATATTGCATGGGGGACATTGTGCTGGTGGCCATGTTCTATAGGTGACTTCCAAGTCAGCCATATTGCATTTGGGACATTGTGCTGGTTGTCTTGTATAGGTGACTTCCAAGTCAGCCATATTGCATGGGGGACATTGTGCTGGTTGTGTTGTATAGGTGACTTCCAAGTCAGCCATATTGCATGGGGGACATTGTGCTGGTTGTATGTATAGGTGACTTCCAAGTCAGCCATATTGCATGGGGGACATTGTGCTGGTTGCCATGTCCTATAGGTGACTTCCAAGTCAGCCATATTGCATGGGGGACATTGTGCTGGTTGTCTTGTATAGGTGACTTCCAAGTCAGCCATATTGCTTGGGGGACATTGTGCTGGTTGCCATGTTCTATAGGTGACTTCCAAGTCAGCCAAATTGCTTGGGGGACATTGTGCTGGTGGCCATGTTCTATAGGTGACTTCCAAGTCAGCCATATTGATTGGGGGACATTGTGCTGGTTGCCATGTTGTATAGGTGACTTCCAAGTCAGCCATATTGCTTGGGGGACATTGTGCTGGTGGCCATGTTCTATAGGTGACTTCCAAGTCAGCCATATTGCATGGGGGACATTGTGCTGGTTGTCTTGTATAGGTGACTTCCAAGTCAGCCATATTGCATGGGGGACATTGTGCTGGTGGCCATGTTCTATAGGTGACTTCCAAGTCAGCCATATTGCTTGGGGGACATTGTGCTGGTTGCCATGTTGTATAGGTGACTTCCAAGTCAGCCATATTGCATGGGGGACATTGTGCTGGTTGCCATGTTGTATAGGTGACTTCCAAGTGAGCCATATTGCTTGGGGGACATTGTGCTGGTTGTGTTGTATAGGTGACTTCCAAGTCAGCCATATTGCATGGGGGACATTGTGCTGGTTGCCGTGTCCTATAGGTGACTTCCAAGTCAGCCATATTGCATGGGGGAAATTGTGCTGGTTGTCTTGTATAGGTGACTTTTAAGTCAGCCATATTGCTTGGGGGACATTGTGCTGGTTGCCATGTTCTATAGGTGACTTCCAAGTCAGCCATATTGCTTGGGGGACATTGTGCTGGTTGCCATGTTGTATAGGTGACTTCCAAGTCAGCCATATTGCTTGGGGGACATTGTGCTGGTTGCCATGTTGTATAGGTGACTTCCAAGTCAGCCATATTGCATGGGGGACATTGTGCTGGTGGCCATTTTCTATAGGTGACTTCCAAGTCAGCCATATTGCATGGGGGACATTGTGCTGGTTGTCTTGTATTGGTGACTTCCAAGTCAGCCATATTGCATGGGGGACATTGTGCTGGTTGTGTTGTATAGGTGACTTCCAAATCAGCCATATTGCATGGGGGACATTGTGCTGGTGGCCATGTCCTATAGGTGACTTCCAAGTGAGCCATATTGCATGGGGGACATTGTGCTGGTTGTCTTGTATAGGTGACTTCCAAGTCAGCCATATTGCTTGGGGGACATTGTGCTGGTTGTATTGTATAGGTGACTTCCAAGTCAGCCATATTGCATGGGGGACATTGTGCTGGTGGCCATGTCGTATAGGTGACTTCCAAGTCAGCCATATTGCATGGGGGACATTGTGCTGGTTGTCTTGTATAGGTGACTTCCAAGTCAGCCATATTGCTTGGGGGACATTGTGCTGGTTGTATGGTATAGGTGACTTCCAAGTCAGCCATTATGCATGCATGGGGGACATTGTGCTGGTTGCCATGTTGTATAGGTGACGTCCAAGTCAGCCATATTGCATGGGGGACATTGTGCTGGTGGCCATGTTCTATAGGTGACTTCCAAGTCAGCCATATTGCATGGGGGACATTGTGCTGGTTGCATTGTCCTATAGGTGACTTCCAAGTCAGCCATATTGCATGTGGGACATTGTGCTGGTGGCCATGTTCTATAGGTGACTTCCAAGTCAGCCATATTGCATTGGGGACATTGTGCTGGTTGTATTGTATAGGTGACTTCCAAGTCAGCCATATTGCATGGGGGACATTGTGCTGGTGGCCATGTCGTATAGGTGACTTCCAAGTCAGCCATATTGCATGGGGGACATTGTGCTGGTTGTCTTGTATAGGTGACTTCCAAGTCAGCCATATTGCTTGGGGGAAATTGTGCTGGTTGTATTTTATAGGTGACTTCCAAGTCAGCCATATTGCATGGGGGACATTGTGCTGGTTGCCATGTTGTATAGGTGACTTCCAAGTCAGCCATATTGCATGGGGGACATTGTGCTGGTGGCCATGTTCTATAGGTGACTTCCAAGTCAGCCATATTGCATTTGGGACATTGTGCTGGTTGTATTGTATAGGTGACTTCCAAGTCAGCCATATTGCATGGGGGACATTGTGCTGGTTGTATTGTATAGGTGACTTCCAAGTGAGCCATATTGCTTGGGGGACATTGTGCTGGTGGCCATGTTCTATAGGTGACTTCCAAGTCAGCCATATTGCATGGGGGACATTGTGCTGGTTGCATTGTCCTATAGGTGACTTCCAAGTCAGCCATATTGCATGGGGGACATTGTGCTGGTGGCCATGTCGTATAGGTGACTTCCAAGTCAGCCATATTGCATGGGGGACATTGTGCTGGTTGTCTTGTATAGGTGACTTCCAAGTCAGCCATATTGCATGGGGGACATTGTGCTGGTGGCCATGTTCTATAGGTGACTTCCAAGTCAGCCATATTGCTTGGGGGACATTGTGCTGGTTGCCATGTTGTATAGGTGACTTCCAAGTCAGCCATATTGCATGGGGGACATTGTGCTGGTTGCCATGTTGTATAGGTGACTTCCAAGTGAGCCATATTGCTTGGGGGACATTGTGCTGGTTGTGTTGTATAGGTGACTTCCAAGTCAGCCATATTGCATGGGGGACATTGTGCTGGTTGCCGTGTCCTATAGGTGACTTCCAAGTCAGCCATATTGCATGGGGGAAATTGTGCTGGTTGTCTTGTATAGGTGACTTTTAAGTCAGCCATATTGCTTGGGGGACATTGTGCTGGTTGCCATGTTCTATAGGTGACTTCCAAGTCAGCCATATTGCTTGGGGGACATTGTGCTGGTTGCCATGTTGTATAGGTGACTTCCAAGTCAGCCATATTGCTTGGGGGACATTGTGCTGGTTGCCATGTTGTATAGGTGACTTCCAAGTCAGCCATATTGCATGGGGGACATTGTGCTGGTGGCCATTTTCTATAGGTGACTTCCAAGTCAGCCATATTGCATGGGGGACATTGTGCTGGTTGTCTTGTATTGGTGACTTCCAAGTCAGCCATATTGCATGGGGGACATTGTGCTGGTTGTGTTGTATAGGTGACTTCCAAATCAGCCATATTGCATGGGGGACATTGTGCTGGTGGCCATGTCCTATAGGTGACTTCCAAGTGAGCCATATTGCATGGGGGACATTGTGCTGGTTGTCTTGTATAGGTGACTTCCAAGTCAGCCATATTGCTTGGGGGACATTGTGCTGGTTGTATTGTATAGGTGACTTCCAAGTCAGCCATATTGCATGGGGGACATTGTGCTGGTGGCCATGTCGTATAGGTGACTTCCAAGTCAGCCATATTGCATGGGGGACATTGTGCTGGTTGTCTTGTATAGGTGACTTCCAAGTCAGCCATATTGCTTGGGGGACATTGTGCTGGTTGTATGGTATAGGTGACTTCCAAGTCAGCCATTATGCATGCATGGGGGACATTGTGCTGGTTGCCATGTTGTATAGGTGACGTCCAAGTCAGCCATATTGCATGGGGGACATTGTGCTGGTGGCCATGTTCTATAGGTGACTTCCAAGTCAGCCATATTGCATGGGGGACATTGTGCTGGTTGCATTGTCCTATAGGTGACTTCCAAGTCAGCCATATTGCATGTGGGACATTGTGCTGGTGGCCATGTTCTATAGGTGACTTCCAAGTCAGCCATATTGCATTGGGGACATTGTGCTGGTTGTATTGTATAGGTGACTTCCAAGTCAGCCATATTGCATGGGGGACATTGTGCTGGTGGCCATGTCGTATAGGTGACTTCCAAGTCAGCCATATTGCATGGGGGACATTGTGCTGGTTGTCTTGTATAGGTGACTTCCAAGTCAGCCATATTGCTTGGGGGAAATTGTGCTGGTTGTATTTTATAGGTGACTTCCAAGTCAGCCATATTGCATGGGGGACATTGTGCTGGTTGCCATGTTGTATAGGTGACTTCCAAGTCAGCCATATTGCATGGGGGACATTGTGCTGGTGGCCATGTTCTATAGGTGACTTCCAAGTCAGCCATATTGCATTTGGGACATTGTGCTGGTTGTATTGTTTAGGTGACTTCCAAGTCAGCCATATTGCATGGGGGACATTGTGCTGGTTGTATTGTATAGGTGACTTCCAAGTGAGCCATATTGCTTGGGGGACATTGTGCTGGTGGCCATGTTCTATAGGTGACTTCCAAGTCAGCCATATTGCATGGGGGACATTGTGCTGGTTGCATTGTCCTATAGGTGACTTCCAAGTCAGCCATATTGCATGGGGGACATTGTGCTGGTGGCCATGTTCTATAGGTGACTTCAAAGTCAGCCATATTGCATGGGGGACATTGTGCTGGTTGTCTTGTATAGGTGACTTCCAAGTCAGCCATATTGCATGGGAGACATTGTGCTGGTGGCCATGTTCTATAGGTGACTTCCAAGTCAGCCATATTGCTTGGGGGACATTGTGCTGGTTGTATTGTATAGGTGACTTCCAAGTCAGCCATATTGCATGGGGGACATTGTGCTGGTTGCCATGTTGTATAGGTGACTTCCACGTCAGCCATATTGCATGGGGGACATTGTGCTGGTTGTCTTGTATAGGTGACTTCCAAGTCAGCCATATTGCATGGGGGACATTGTGCTGGTTGCCATGTTGTATAGGTGACTTCCAAGTCAGGCATATTGCATGGGGGACATTGTGCTGGTTGCCATGTTGTATAGGTGACTTCCAAGTGAGCCATATTGCTTGGGGGACATTGTGCTGGTTGTGTTATATAGGTGACTTCCAAGTCAGCCATATTGCATGGGGGACATTGTGCTGGTGGCCATGTTCTATAGGTGACTTCCAAGTCAGCCATATTGCATTTGGGACATTGTGCTGGTTGTCTTGTATAGGTGACTTCCAAGTCAGCCATATTGCATGGGGGACATTGTGCTGGTTGTGTTGTATAGGTGACTTCCAAGTCAGCCATATTGCATGGGGGACATTGTGCTGGTTGTATGTATAGGTGACTTCCAAGTCAGCCATATTGCATGGGGGACATTGTGCTGGTTGCCATGTCCTATAGGTGACTTCCAAGTCAGCCATATTGCATGGGGGACATTGTGCTGGTTGTCTTGTATAGGTGACTTCCAAGTCAGCCATATTGCTTGGGGGACATTGTGCTGGTTGCCATGTTCTATAGGTGACTTCCAAGTCAGCCAAATTGCTTGGGGGACATTGTGCTGGTGGCCATGTTCTATAGGTGACTTCCAAGTCAGCCATATTGATTGGGGGACATTGTGCTGGTTGCCATGTTGTATAGGTGACTTCCAAGTCAGCCATTATGCATGCATGGGGGACATTGTGCTGGTTGCCATGTTGTATAGGTGACGTCCAAGTCAGCCATATTGCATGGGGGACATTGTGCTGGTGGCCATGTTCTATAGGTGACTTCCAAGTCAGCCATATTGCATGGGGGACATTGTGCTGGTTGCATTGTCCTATAGGTGACTTCCAAGTCAGCCATATTGCATGTGGGACATTGTGCTGGTGGCCATGTTCTATAGGTGACTTCCAAGTCAGCCATATTGCATTGGGGACATTGTGCTGGTTGTATTGTATAGGTGACTTCCAAGTCAGCCATATTGCATGGGGGACATTGTGCTGGTGGCCATGTCGTATAGGTGACTTCCAAGTCAGCCATATTGCATGGGGGACATTGTGCTGGTTGTCTTGTATAGGTGACTTCCAAGTCAGCCATATTGCTTGGGGGAAATTGTGCTGGTTGTATTTTATAGGTGACTTCCAAGTCAGCCATATTGCATGGGGGACATTGTGCTGGTTGCCATGTTGTATAGGTGACTTCCAAGTCAGCCATATTGCATGGGGGACATTGTGCTGGTGGCCATGTTCTATAGGTGACTTCCAAGTCAGCCATATTGCATTTGGGACATTGTGCTGGTTGTATTGTTTAGGTGACTTCCAAGTCAGCCATATTGCATGGGGGACATTGTGCTGGTTGTATTGTATAGGTGACTTCCAAGTGAGCCATATTGCTTGGGGGACATTGTGCTGGTGGCCATGTTCTATAGGTGACTTCCAAGTCAGCCATATTGCATGGGGGACATTGTGCTGGTTGCATTGTCCTATAGGTGACTTCCAAGTCAGCCATATTGCATGGGGGACATTGTGCTGGTGGCCATGTTCTATAGGTGACTTCAAAGTCAGCCATATTGCATGGGGGACATTGTGCTGGTTGTCTTGTATAGGTGACTTCCAAGTCAGCCATATTGCATGGGAGACATTGTGCTGGTGGCCATGTTCTATAGGTGACTTCCAAGTCAGCCATATTGCTTGGGGGACATTGTGCTGGTTGTATTGTATAGGTGACTTCCAAGTCAGCCATATTGCATGGGGGACATTGTGCTGGTTGCCATGTTGTATAGGTGACTTCCACGTCAGCCATATTGCATGGGGGACATTGTGCTGGTTGTCTTGTATAGGTGACTTCCAAGTCAGCCATATTGCATGGGGGACATTGTGCTGGTTGCCATGTTGTATAGGTGACTTCCAAGTCAGGCATATTGCATGGGGGACATTGTGCTGGTTGCCATGTTGTATAGGTGACTTCCAAGTGAGCCATATTGCTTGGGGGACATTGTGCTGGTTGTGTTATATAGGTGACTTCCAAGTCAGCCATATTGCATGGGGGACATTGTGCTGGTGGCCATGTTCTATAGGTGACTTCCAAGTCAGCCATATTGCATTTGGGACATTGTGCTGGTTGTCTTGTATAGGTGACTTCCAAGTCAGCCATATTGCATGGGGGACATTGTGCTGGTTGTGTTGTATAGGTGACTTCCAAGTCAGCCATATTGCATGGGGGACATTGTGCTGGTTGTATGTATAGGTGACTTCCAAGTCAGCCATATTGCATGGGGGACATTGTGCTGGTTGCCATGTCCTATAGGTGACTTCCAAGTCAGCCATATTGCATGGGGGACATTGTGCTGGTTGTCTTGTATAGGTGACTTCCAAGTCAGCCATATTGCTTGGGGGACATTGTGCTGGTTGCCATGTTCTATAGGTGACTTCCAAGTCAGCCAAATTGCTTGGGGGACATTGTGCTGGTGGCCATGTTCTATAGGTGACTTCCAAGTCAGCCATATTGATTGGGGGACATTGTGCTGGTTGCCATGTTGTATAGGTGACTTCCAAGTCAGCCATATTGCTTGGGGGACATTGTGCTGGTGGCCATGTTCTATAGGTGACTTCCAAGTCAGCCATATTGCATGGGGGACATTGTGCTGGTTGTCTTGTATAGGTGAATTCCAAGTCAGCCATATTGCATGGGGGACATTGTGCTGGTGGCCATGTTCTATAGGTGACTTCCAAGTCAGCCATATTGCTTGGGGGACATTGTGCTGGTTGCCATGTTGTATAGGTGACTTCCAAGTCAGCCATATTGCATGGGGGACATTGTGCTGGTTGCCATGTTGTATAGGTGACTTCCAAGTGAGCCATATTGCTTGGGGGACATTGTGCTGGTTGTGTTGTATAGGTGACTTCCAAGTCAGCCATATTGCATGGGGGACATTGTGCTGGTTGTCTTGTATAGGTGACTTCCAAGTCAGCCATATTGCATGGGGGACATTGTGCTGGTTGCCATGTTGTATAGGTGACTTCCAAGTCAGGCATATTGCATGGGGGACATTGTGCTGGTTGCCATGTTGTATAGGTGACTTCCAAGTGAGCCATATTGCTTGGGGGACATTGTGCTGGTTGTGTTATATAGGTGACTTCCAAGTCAGCCATATTGCATGGGGGACATTGTGCTGGTGGCCATGTTCTATAGGTGACTTCCAAGTCAGCCATATTGCATTTGGGACATTGTGCTGGTTGTCTTGTATAGGTGACTTCCAAGTCAGCCATATTGCATGGGGGACATTGTGCTGGTTGTGTTGTATAGGTGACTTCCAAGTCAGCCATATTGCATGGGGGACATTGTGCTGGTTGTATGTATAGGTGACTTCCAAGTCAGCCATATTGCATGGGGGACATTGTGCTGGTTGCCATGTCCTATAGGTGACTTCCAAGTCAGCCATATTGCATGGGGGACATTGTGCTGGTTGTCTTGTATAGGTGACTTCCAAGTCAGCCATATTGCTTGGGGGACATTGTGCTGGTTGCCATGTTCTATAGGTGACTTCCAAGTCAGCCAAATTGCTTGGGGGACATTGTGCTGGTGGCCATGTTCTATAGGTGACTTCCAAGTCAGCCATATTGATTGGGGGACATTGTGCTGGTTGCCATGTTGTATAGGTGACTTCCAAGTCAGCCATATTGCTTGGGGGACATTGTGCTGGTGGCCATGTTCTATAGGTGACTTCCAAGTCAGCCATATTGCATGGGGGACATTGTGCTGGTTGTCTTGTATAGGTGACTTCCAAGTCAGCCATATTGCATGGGGGACATTGTGCTGGTGGCCATGTTCTATAGGTGACTTCCAAGTCAGCCATATTGCTTGGGGGACATTGTGCTGGTTGCCATGTTGTATAGGTGACTTCCAAGTCAGCCATATTGCATGGGGGACATTGTGCTGGTTGCCATGTTGTATAGGTGACTTCCAAGTGAGCCATATTGCTTGGGGGACATTGTGCTGGTGGCCATGTTCTATAGGTGACTTCCAAGTCAGCCATATTGCATGGGGGACATTGTGCTGGTTGTCTTGTATAGGTGACTTCCAAGTCAGCCATATTGCATGGGGGACATTGTGCTGGTTGCCATGTTGTATAGGTGACTTCCAAGTCAGGCATATTGCATGGGGGACATTGTGCTGGTTGCCATGTTGTATAGGTGACTTCCAAGTGAGCCATATTGCTTGGGGGACATTGTGCTGGTTGTGTTATATAGGTGACTTCCAAGTGAGCCATATTGCTTGGGGGACATTGTCCTGGTGGCCATGTTCTATAGGTGACTTCCAAGTCAGCCATATTGCATGGGGGACATTGTGCTGGTGGCCATGTTCTATAGGTGACTTCCAAGTCAGCCATATTGCATTTGGGACATTGTGCTGGTTGTCTTGTATAGGTGACTTCCAAGTCAGCCATATTGCATGGGGGACATTGTGCTGGTTGTGTTGTATAGGTGACTTCCAAGTCAGCCATATTGCATGGGGGACATTGTGCTGGTTGTATGTATAGGTGACTTCCAAGTCAGCCATATTGCATGGGGGACATTGTGCTGGTTGCCATGTCCTATAGGTGACTTCCAAGTCAGCCATATTGCATGGGGGACATTGTGCTGGTTGTCTTGTATAGGTGACTTCCAAGTCAGCCATATTGCTTGGGGGACATTGTGCTGGTTGCCATGTTCTATAGGTGACTTCCAAGTCAGCCAAATTGCTTGGGGGACATTGTGCTGGTGGCCATGTTCTATAGGTGACTTCCAAGTCAGCCATATTGATTGGGGGACATTGTGCTGGTTGCCATGTTGTATAGGTGACTTCCAAGTCAGCCATATTGCTTGGGGGACATTGTGCTGGTGGCCATGTTCTATAGGTGACTTCCAAGTCAGCCATATTGCATGGGGGACATTGTGCTGGTTGTCTTGTATAGGTGAATTCCAAGTCAGCCATATTGCATGGGGGACATTGTGCTGGTGGCCATGTTCTATAGGTGACTTCCAAGTCAGCCATATTGCTTGGGGGACATTGTGCTGGTTGCCATGTTGTATAGGTGACTTCCAAGTCAGCCATATTGCATGGGGGACATTGTGCTGGTTGCCATGTTGTATAGGTGACTTCCAAGTGAGCCATATTGCTTGGGGGACATTGTGCTGGTTGTGTTGTATAGGTGACTTCCAAGTCAGCCATATTGCATGGGGGACATTGTGCTGGTTGTCTTGTATAGGTGACTTCCAAGTCAGCCATATTGCATGGGGGACATTGTGCTGGTTGCCATGTTGTATAGGTGACTTCCAAGTCAGGCATATTGCATGGGGGACATTGTGCTGGTTGCCATGTTGTATAGGTGACTTCCAAGTGAGCCATATTGCTTGGGGGACATTGTGCTGGTTGTGTTATATAGGTGACTTCCAAGTCAGCCATATTGCATGGGGGACATTGTGCTGGTGGCCATGTTCTATAGGTGACTTCCAAGTCAGCCATATTGCATTTGGGACATTGTGCTGGTTGTCTTGTATAGGTGACTTCCAAGTCAGCCATATTGCATGGGGGACATTGTGCTGGTTGTGTTGTATAGGTGACTTCCAAGTCAGCCATATTGCATGGGGGACATTGTGCTGGTTGTATGTATAGGTGACTTCCAAGTCAGCCATATTGCATGGGGGACATTGTGCTGGTTGCCATGTCCTATAGGTGACTTCCAAGTCAGCCATATTGCATGGGGGACATTGTGCTGGTTGTCTTGTATAGGTGACTTCCAAGTCAGCCATATTGCTTGGGGGACATTGTGCTGGTTGCCATGTTCTATAGGTGACTTCCAAGTCAGCCAAATTGCTTGGGGGACATTGTGCTGGTGGCCAAGTTCTATAGGTGACTTCCAAGTCAGCCATATTGATTGGGGGACATTGTGCTGGTTGCCATGTTGTATAGGTGACTTCCAAGTCAGCCATATTGCTTGGGGGACATTGTGCTGGTGGCCATGTTCTATAGGTGACTTCCAAGTCAGCCATATTGCATGGGGGACATTGTGCTGGTTGTCTTGTATAGGTGACTTCCAAGTCAGCCATATTGCATGGGGGACATTGTGCTGGTGGCCATGTTCTATAGGTGACTTCCAAGTCAGCCATATTGCTTGGGGGACATTGTGCTGGTTGCCATGTTGTATAGGTGACTTCCAAGTCAGCCATATTGCATGGGGGACATTGTGCTGGTTGCCATGTTGTATAGGTGACTTCCAAGTGAGCCATATTGCTTGGGGGACATTGTGCTGGTTGTGTTGTATAGGTGACTTCCAAGTCAGCCATATTGCATGGGGGACATTGTGCTGGTTGCCGTGTCCTATAGGTGACTTCCAAGTCAGCCATATTGCATGGGGGAAATTGTGCTGGTTGTCTTGTATAGGTGACTTTTAAGTCAGCCATATTGCTTGGGGGACATTGTGCTGGTTGCCATGTTCTATAGGTGACTTCCAAGTCAGCCATATTGCTTGGGGGACATTGTGCTGGTTGCCATGTTGTATAGGTGACTTCCAAGTCAGCCATATTGCTTGGGGGACATTGTGCTGGTTGCCATGTTGTATAGGTGACTTCCAAGTCAGCCATATTGCATGGGGGACATTGTGCTGGTGGCCATTTTCTATAGGTGACTTCCAAGTCAGCCATATTGCATGGGGGACATTGTGCTGGTTGTCTTGTATTGGTGACTTCCAAGTCAGCCATATTGCATGGGGGACATTGTGCTGGTTGTGTTGTATAGGTGACTTCCAAATCAGCCATATTGCATGGGGGACATTGTGCTGGTGGCCATGTCCTATAGGTGACTTCCAAGTCAGCCATATTGCTTGGGGGACATTGTGCTGGTTGCCATGTTGTATAGGTGACTTCCAAGTGAGCCATATTGCTTGGGGGACATTGTGCTGGTTGTGTTGTATAGGTGACTTCCAAGTCAGCCATATTGCATGGGGGACATTGTGCTGGTTGTCTTGTATAGGTGACTTCCAAGTCAGCCATATTGCATGGGGGACATTGTGCTGGTTGCCATGTTGTATAGGTGACTTCCAAGTCAGGCATATTGCATGGGGGACATTGTGCTGGTTGCCATGTTGTATAGGTGACTTCCAAGTGAGCCATATTGCTTGGGGGACATTGTGCTGGTTGTGTTATATAGGTGACTTCCAAGTCAGCCATATTGCATGGGGGACATTGTGCTGGTGGCCATGTTCTATAGGTGACTTCCAAGTCAGCCATATTGCATTTGGGACATTGTGCTGGTTGTCTTGTATAGGTGACTTCCAAGTCAGCCATATTGCATGGGGGACATTGTGCTGGTTGTGTTGTATAGGTGACTTCCAAGTCAGCCATATTGCATGGGGGACATTGTGCTGGTTGTATGTATAGGTGACTTCCAAGTCAGCCATATTGCATGGGGGACATTGTGCTGGTTGCCATGTCCTATAGGTGACTTCCAAGTCAGCCATATTGCATGGGGGACATTGTGCTGGTTGTCTTGTATAGGTGACTTCCAAGTCAGCCATATTGCTTGGGGGACATTGTGCTGGTTGCCATGTTCTATAGGTGACTTCCAAGTCAGCCAAATTGCTTGGGGGACATTGTGCTGGTGGCCATGTTCTATAGGTGACTTCCAAGTCAGCCATATTGATTGGGGGACATTGTGCTGGTTGCCATGTTGTATAGGTGACTTCCAAGTCAGCCATATTGCTTGGGGGACATTGTGCTGGTGGCCATGTTCTATAGGTGACTTCCAAGTCAGCCATATTGCATGGGGGACATTGTGCTGGTTGTCTTGTATAGGTGACTTCCAAGTCAGCCATATTGCATGGGGGACATTGTGCTGGTGGCCATGTTCTATAGGTGACTTCCAAGTCAGCCATATTGCTTGGGGGACATTGTGCTGGTTGCCATGTTGTATAGGTGACTTCCAAGTCAGCCATATTGCATGGGGGACATTGTGCTGGTTGCCATGTTGTATAGGTGACTTCCAAGTGAGCCATATTGCTTGGGGGACATTGTGCTGGTGGCCATGTTCTATAGGTGACTTCCAAGTCAGCCATATTGCATGGGGGACATTGTGCTAGTGGCCATGTTCTATAGGTGACTTCCAAGTCAGCCATATTGCATTTGGGACATTGTGCTGGTTGTCTTGTATAGGTGACTTCCAAGTCAGCCATATTGCATGGGGGACATTGTGCTGGTTGTGTTGTATAGGTGACTTCCAAGTCAGCCATATTGCATGGGGGACATTGTGCTGGTTGTATGTATAGGTGACTTCCAAGTCAGCCATATTGCATGGGGGACATTGTGCTGGTTGCCATGTCCTATAGGTGACTTCCAAGTCATCCATATTGCATGGGGGACATTGTGCTGGTTGTCTTGTATAGGTGACTTCCAAGTCAGCCATATTGCTTGGGGGACATTGTGCTGGTTGCCATGTTCTATAGGTGACTTCCAAGTCAGCCAAATTGCTTGGGGGACATTGTGCTGGTGGCCATGTTCTATAGGTGACTTCCAAGTCAGCCATATTGATTGGGGGACATTGTGCTGGTTGCCATGTTGTATAGGTGACTTCCAAGTCAGCCATATTGCTTGGGGGACATTGTGCTGGTGGCCATGTTCTATAGGTGACTTCCAAGTCAGCCATATTGCATGGGGGACATTGTGCTGGTTGTCTTGTATAGGTGAATTCCAAGTCAGCCATATTGCATGGGGGACATTGTGCTGGTGGCCATGTTCTATAGGTGACTTCCAAGTCAGCCATATTGCTTGGGGGACATTGTGCTGGTTGCCATGTTGTATAGGTGACTTCCAAGTCAGCCATATTGCATGGGGGACATTGTGCTGGTTGCCATGTTGTATAGGTGACTTCCAAGTGAGCCATATTGCTTGGGGGACATTGTGCTGGTTGTGTTGTATAGGTGACTTCCAAGTCAGCCATATTGCATGGGGGACATTGTGCTGGTTGTCTTGTATAGGTGACTTCCAAGTCAGCCATATTGCATGGGGGACATTGTGCTGGTTGCCATGTTGTATAGGTGACTTCCAAGTCAGGCATATTGCATGGGGGACATTGTGCTGGTTGCCATGTTGTATAGGTGACTTCCAAGTGAGCCATATTGCTTGGGGGACATTGTGCTGGTTGTGTTATATAGGTGACTTCCAAGTCAGCCATATTGCATGGGGGACATTGTGCTGGTGGCCATGTTCTATAGGTGACTTCCAAGTCAGCCATATTGCATTTGGGACATTGTGCTGGTTGTCTTGTATAGGTGACTTCCAAGTCAGCCATATTGCATGGGGGACATTGTGCTGGTTGTGTTGTATAGGTGACTTCCAAGTCAGCCATATTGCATGGGGGACATTGTGCTGGTTGTATGTATAGGTGACTTCCAAGTCAGCCATATTGCATGGGGGACATTGTGCTGGTTGCCATGTCCTATAGGTGACTTCCAAGTCAGCCATATTGCATGGGGGACATTGTGCTGGTTGTCTTGTATAGGTGACTTCCAAGTCAGCCATATTGCTTGGGGGACATTGTGCTGGTTGCCATGTTCTATAGGTGACTTCCAAGTCAGCCAAATTGCTTGGGGGACATTGTGCTGGTGGCCATGTTCTATAGGTGACTTCCAAGTCAGCCATATTGATTGGGGGACATTGTGCTGGTTGCCATGTTGTATAGGTGACTTCCAAGTCAGCCATATTGCTTGGGGGACATTGTGCTGGTGGCCATGTTCTATAGGTGACTTCCAAGTCAGCCATATTGCATGGGGGACATTGTGCTGGTTGTCTTGTATAGGTGACTTCCAAGTCAGCCATATTGCATGGGGGACATTGTGCTGGTGGCCATGTTCTATAGGTGACTTCCAAGTCAGCCATATTGCTTGGGGGACATTGTGCTGGTTGCCATGTTGTATAGGTGACTTCCAAGTCAGCCATATTGCATGGGGGACATTGTGCTGGTTGCCATGTTGTATAGGTGACTTCCAAGTGAGCCATATTGCTTGGGGGACATTGTGCTGGTTGTGTTGTATAGGTGACTTCCAAGTCAGCCATATTGCATGGGGGACATTGTGCTGGTTGCCGTGTCCTATAGGTGACTTCCAAGTCAGCCATATTGCATGGGGGAAATTGTGCTGGTTGTCTTGTATAGGTGACTTTTAAGTCAGCCATATTGCTTGGGGGACATTGTGCTGGTTGCCATGTTCTATAGGTGACTTCCAAGTCAGCCATATTGCTTGGGGGACATTGTGCTGGTTGCCATGTTGTATAGGTGACTTCCAAGTCAGCCATATTGCTTGGGGGACATTGTGCTGGTTGCCATGTTGTATAGGTGACTTCCAAGTCAGCCATATTGCATGGGGGACATTGTGCTGGTGGCCATTTTCTATAGGTGACTTCCAAGTCAGCCATATTGCATGGGGGACATTGTGCTGGTTGTCTTGTATTGGTGACTTCCAAGTCAGCCATATTGCATGGGGGACATTGTGCTGGTTGTGTTGTATAGGTGACTTCCAAATCAGCCATATTGCATGGGGGACATTGTGCTGGTGGCCATGTCCTATAGGTGACTTCCAAGTGAGCCATATTGCATGGGGGACATTGTGCTGGTTGTCTTGTATAGGTGACTTCCAAGTCAGCCATATTGCTTGGGGGACATTGTGCTGGTTGTATTGTATAGGTGACTTCCAAGTCAGCCATATTGCATGGGGGACATTGTGCTGGTGGCCATGTCGTATAGGTGACTTCCAAGTCAGCCATATTGCATGGGGGACATTGTGCTGGTTGTCTTGTATAGGTGACTTCCAAGTCAGCCATATTGCTTGGGGGACATTGTGCTGGTTGTATGGTATAGGTGACTTCCAAGTCAGCCATTATGCATGCATGGGGGACATTGTGCTGGTTGCCATGTTGTATAGGTGACGTCCAAGTCAGCCATATTGCATGGGGGACATTGTGCTGGTGGCCATGTTCTATAGGTGACTTCCAAGTCAGCCATATTGCATGGGGGACATTGTGCTGGTTGCATTGTCCTATAGGTGACTTCCAAGTCAGCCATATTGCATGTGGGACATTGTGCTGGTGGCCATGTTCTATAGGTGACTTCCAAGTCAGCCATATTGCATTGGGGACATTGTGCTGGTTGTATTGTATAGGTGACTTCCAAGTCAGCCATATTGCATGGGGGACATTGTGCTGGTGGCCATGTCGTATAGGTGACTTCCAAGTCAGCCATATTGCATGGGGGACATTGTGCTGGTTGTCTTGTATAGGTGACTTCCAAGTCAGCCATATTGCTTGGGGGAAATTGTGCTGGTTGTATTTTATAGGTGACTTCCAAGTCAGCCATATTGCATGGGGGACATTGTGCTGGTTGCCATGTTGTATAGGTGACATCCAAGTCAGCCATATTGCATGGGGGACATTGTGCTGGTGGCCATGTTCTATAGGTGACTTCCAAGTCAGCCATATTGCATTTGGGACATTGTGCTGGTTGTATTGTATAGGTGACTTCCAAGTCAGCCATATTGCATGGGGGACATTGTGCTGGTTGTATTGTATAGGTGACTTCCAAGTGAGCCATATTGCTTGGGGGACATTGTGCTGGTGGCCATGTTCTATAGGTGACTTCCAAGTCAGCCATATTGCATGGGGGACATTGTGCTGGTTGCATTGTCCTATAGGTGACTTCCAAGTCAGCCATATTGCATGGGGGACATTGTGCTGGTGGCCATGTTCTATAGGTGACTTCAAAGTCAGCCATATTGCATGGGGGACATTGTGCTGGTTGTCTTGTATAGGTGACTTCCAAGTCAGCCATATTGCATGGGAGACATTGTGCTGGTGGCCATGTTCTATAGGTGACTTCCAAGTCAGCCATATTGCTTGGGGGACATTGTGCTGGTTGTATTGTATAGGTGACTTCCAAGTCAGCCATATTGCATGGGGGACATTGTGCTGGTTGCCATGTTGTATAGGTGACTTCCACGTCAGCCATATTGCATGGGGGACATTGTGCTGGTTGTCTTGTATAGGTGACTTCCAAGTCAGCCATATTGCATGGGGGACATTGTGCTGGTTGCCATGTTGTATAGGTGACTTCCAAGTCAGGCATATTGCATGGGGGACATTGTGCTGGTTGCCATGTTGTATAGGTGACTTCCAAGTGAGCCATATTGCTTGGGGGACATTGTGCTGGTTGTGTTATATAGGTGACTTCCAAGTCAGCCATATTGCATGGGGGACATTGTGCTGGTGGCCATGTTCTATAGGTGACTTCCAAGTCAGCCATATTGCATTTGGGACATTGTGCTGGTTGTCTTGTATAGGTGACTTCCAAGTCAGCCATATTGCATGGGGGACATTGTGCTGGTTGTATTGTATAGGTGACTTCCAAGTGAGCCATATTGCTTGGGGGACATTGTGCTGGTGGCCATGTTCTATAGGTGACTTCCAAGTCAGCCATATTGCATGGGGGACATTGTGCTGGTTGCATTGTCCTATAGGTGACTTCCAAGTCAGCCATATTGCATGGCGGACATTGTGCTGGTGGCCATGTTCTATAGGTGACTTCCAAGTCAGCCATATTGCATGGGGGACATTGTGCTGGTTGTCTTGTATAGGTGACTTCCAAGTCAGCCATATTGCATGGGAGACATTGTGCTGGTGGCCATGTTCTATAGGTGACTTCCAAGTCAGCCATATTGCTTGGGGAACATTGTGCTGGTTGTATTGTATAGGTGACTTCCAAGTCAGCCATATTGCATGGGGGACATTGTGCTGGTTGCCATGTTGTATAGGTGACTTCCAAGTCAGCCATATTGCATGGGGGACATTCTGCTGGTTGTCTTGTATAGGTGACTTCCAAGTCAGCCATATTGCATGGGGGACATTGTGCTGGTTGCCATGTTGTATAGGTGACTTCCAAGTCAGGCATATTGCATGGGGGACATTGTGCTGGTTGCCATGTTGTATAGGTGACTTCCAAGTCAGCCATATTGCATGGGGGACATTGTGCTGGTTGCCATGTTGTATAGGTGACTTCCAAGTGAGCCATATTGCTTGGGGGACATTGTGCTGGTTGTGTTATAGCCTATACAACACAACCAGCACAATGTCCCCCATGCAATATGGCTGACTTGGAAGTCACCTATACAAGACAACCAGCACAATGTCCCAAATGCAATATGGCTGACTTGGAAGTCACCTATAGAACATGGCCACCAGCACAATGTCCCCCAAGCAATATGGCTCACTTGGAAGTCACCTATACAATACAACCAGCACAATGTCCCCCATGCAATATGGCTGACTTGGAAGTCACCTATACAATACAACCAGCACAATGTCCCAAATGCAATATGGCTGACTTGGAAGTCACCTATAGAACATGGCCACCAGCACAATGTCCCCCATGCAATATGGCTGACTTGGAAGTCACCTATACAACATGGCAACCAGCACAATGTCCCCCATGCAATATGGCTGACTTGGAAGTCACCTATAAAATACAACCAGCACAATGTCCCCCAAGCAATATGGCTGACTTGGAAGTCACCTATACAAGACAACCAGCACAATGTCCCCCATGCAATATGGCTGACTTGGAAGTCACCTTTACGACATGGCCACCAGCACAATGTCCCCCATGCAATATGGCTGACTTGGAAGTCACCTATACAATACAACCAGCACAATGTCCCCCATGCAATATGGCTGACTTGGAAGTCACCTATACAATACAACCAGCACAATGTCCCCCATGCAATATGGCTGATTTGGAAGTCACCTATACAACACAACCAGCACAATGTCCCCCATTCAATATGGCTGACTTGGAAGTCACCTATACAAGACAACCAGCACAATGTCCCAAATGCAATATGGCTGACTTGGAAGTCACCTATAGAACATGGCCACCAGCACAATGTCCCCCATGCAATATGGCTGACTTGGAAGTCACCTATACAAAATGGCAACCAGCACAATGTCCCCCATGCAATATGGCTGACTTGGAAGTCACCTATACAATACAACCAGCACAATGTCCCCCAAGCAATATGGCTGACTTGGAAGTCACCTATAGAACATGGCCACCAGCACAATGTCCCCCATGCAATATGGCTGACTTGGAAGTCACCTATAGAACATGGCCACCAGCAAAATGTCCCACATGCAATATGGCTGACTTGGAAGTCACCTATAGGACAATGCAACCAGCACAATGTCCCCCATGCAATATGGCTGACTTGGAAGTCACCTATAGAACATGGCCACCAGCACAATGTCCCCCATGCAATATGGCTGACTTGGACGTCACCTATACAACATGGCAACCAGCACAATGTCCCCCATGCATGCAATATGGCTGACTTGGAAGTCACCTATACCATACAACCAGCACAATGTCCCCCAAGCAATATGGCTGACTTGGAAGTCACCTATACAAGACAACCAGCACAATGTCCCCCATGCAATATGGCTGACTTGGAAGTCACCTATACGACATGGCCACCAGCACAATGTCCCCCATGCAATATGGCTGACTTGGAAGTCACCTATACAATACAACCAGCACAATGTCCCCCATGCAATATGGCTGACTTGGAAGTCACCTATACAATACAACCAGCACAATGTCCCCCATGCAATATGGCTGATTTGGAAGTCACCTATACAACACAACCAGCACAATGTCCCCCATGCAATATGGCTGACTTGGAAGTCACCTATACAAGACAACCAGCACAATGTCCCAAATGCAATATGGCTGACTTGGAAGTCACCTATAGAACATGGCCACCAGCACAATGTCCCCCATGCAACACGGCTGACTTGGAAGTCACCTATACAAGACAACCAGCACAATGTCCCCCATGCAATATGGCTGACTTGGAAGTCACCTATACAAGAAAACCAGCACAATGTCCCCCATGCAATATGGCTGACTTGGAAGTCACCTATACAACATGGCAACCAGCACAATGTCCCCCATGCAATATGGCTGACTTGGAAGTCACCTATACAATACAACCAGCACAATGTCCCCCAAGCAATATGGCTGACTTGGAAGTCACCTATAGAACATGGCCACCAGCACAATGTCTCCCATGCAATATGGCTGACTTGGAAGTCACCTATACAAGACAACCAGCACAATGTCCCCCATGCAATATGGCTGACTTGGAAGTCACCTATACAACACAACCAGCACAATGTCCCCCAAGCAATATGGCTCACTTGGAAGTCACCTATACAACATGGCAACCAGCACAATGTCCCCCATGCAATATGCCTGACTTGGAAGTCACCTATACAACATGGCAACCAGCACAATGTCCCCCATGCAATATGGCTGACTTGGAAGTCACCTATACAAGACAACCAGCACAATGTCCCCCATGCAATATGGCTGACTTGGAAGTCACCTATACAACATGGCAACCAGCACAATGTCCCCCATGCAATATGGCTGACTTGGAAGTCACCTATACAATACAACCAGCACAATATCCCCCAAGCAATATGGCTGACTTGGAAGTCACCTATACAACATGGCCACCAGCACAATGTCTCCCATGCAATATGGCTGACTTGGAAGTCACCTATACAAGACAACCAGCACAATGTCCCCCAAGCAATATGGCTGACTTGGAAGTCACCTATACAAGACAACATGCACAATGTCCCCCATGCAATATGGCTGACTTGGAAGTCACCTATACGACATGGTCACCAGCACAATGTCCCCCATGCAATATGGCTGACTTGGAAGTCACCTATACAATACAACCAGCACAATGTCCCCCATGCAATATGGCTGACTTGGAAGTCACCTATACAATACAACCAGCACAATGTCCCCCATGCAATATGGCTGATTTGGAAGTCACCTATACAACACAACCAGCACAATGTCCCCCATTCAATATGGCTGACTTGGAAGTCACCTATACAAGACAACCAGCACAATGTCCCAAATGCAATATGGCTGACTTGGAAGTCACCTATAGAACATGGCCACCAGCACAATGTCCCCCATGCAATATGGCTGACTTGGAAGTCACCTATACAAAATGGCAACCAGCACAATGTCCCCCATGCAATATGGCTGACTTGGAAGTCACCTATACAATACAACCAGCACAATGTCCCCCAAGCAATATGGCTGACTTAGAAGTCACCTATACAAGACAACCAGCACAATGTCCCCCATGCAATATGGCTAACTTGGAAGTCACCTATACAACACAACCAGCACAATGTCCCCCATGCAATATGGCTCACTTGGAAGTCACCTATACAACATGGCATCCAGCACAATGTCCCCCATGCAATATGGCTGACTTTGAAGTCACCTATACAACATGGCAACCAGCACAATGTCCCCCATGCAATATGGCTGACTTGGAAGTCACCTATACAACATGTCAACCAGCACAATGTCCCCCATGCAATATGGCTGACTTGGAAGTCACCTATACAAGAAACCAGCACAATGTCCCCCATGCAATGTGGGTGACTTGGAAGTCACCTATAGAACATGGCCACCAGCACAATGTCCCCCATGCAATATGGCTGACTTGGAAGTCACCTATACAACATGGCAACCAGTACAATGTCCTCCAAGCAATATGGCTCACTTGGAAGTCACCTATAGAACGTGGCAACCGGCACAATGTCCCGTAAGCAATATGGCTGACTTGGAAGTCACCTATACAACATGGCAACCAGCACAATGTCCCCCATGCAATATGGCTGACTTTGAAGTCACCTATAGAACATGGCCACCAGCACAATGTCCCCCATGCAACACGGCTGACTTGGAAGTCACCTATACAAGACAACCAGCACAATGTCCCCCATGCAATATGGCTGACTTGGAAGTCACCTATACAACACAACCAGCACAATGTCCCCCAAGCAATATGGCTCACTTGGAAGTCACCTATACAACATGGCAACGAACACAATGTCCCCCATGCAATATGGCTGACTTGGAAGTCACCTAAACAACATGGCAACCAGCACAATGTCCCCCATGCAATATGGCTGACTTGGAAGGCACCTATAGGACATGGCAACCAGCACAATGTCCCCCATGCAATATGGCTGACTTGGAAGTCACCTATACAACACAACCAGCACAATGTCCCTCAAGCAATATGGCTCACTTGGAAGTCACCTATACAACATGGCAACCAGCACAATGTCCCCCATGCAATATGCCTGACTTGGAAGTCACCTATACAACATGGCAACCAGCACAATGTCCCCCATGCAATATGGCTGACTTGGAAGTCACCTATACAAGACAACCAGCACAATGTCCCCATGCAATATGGCTGACTTGGAAGTCACCTATACAACATGGCAACCAGCACAATGTCCCCCATACAATATGGCTGACTTGGAAGTCACCAATACAATACAACCAGCACAATGTCCCCCAAGCAATATGGCTGACTTGGAAGTCACCTATAGAACATGGCCACCAGCACAATGTCTCCCATGCAATATGGCTGACTTGGAAGTCACCTATACAAGACAACCAGCACAATGTCCCCCATGCAATATGGCTGACTTGGAAGTCACCTATAGAACATGGCCACCAGCACAATGTCCCCCATGCAATATGGCTGACTTGGAAGTCACCTATAGGACAATGCAACCAGCACAATGTCCCCCATGCAATATGGCTGACTTGGAAGTCACCTATAGAACATGGCCACCAGCACAATGTCCCCCAAGCAATATGGCTCACTTGGAAGTCACCTATACAATACAGCCAGCACAATGTCCCCCATGCAATATGGCTGACTTGGAAGTCACCTATACAATACAACCAGCACAATGTCCCAAATGCAATATGGCTGACTTGGAAGTCACCTATACAACATGGCAACCAGCACAATGTCCCCCATGCAATATGGCTGACTTGGAAGTCACCTATAAAATACAACCAGCACAATGTCCCCCAAGCAATATGGCTGACTTGGAAGTCACCTATACAAGACAACCAGCACAATGTCCCCCATGCAATATGGCTGACTTGGAAGTCACCTATACAACATGGCAACCAGTACAATGTCCCCCAAGCAATATGGCTCACTTGGAAGTCACCTATAGAACGTGGCAACCGGCACAATGTCCCGTAAGCAATATGGCTGACTTGGAAGTCACCTATACAACATGGCAACCAGCACAATGTCCCCCATGCAATATGGCTGACTTTGAAGTCACCTATAGAACATGGCCACCAGCACAATGTCCCCCATGCAACACGGCTGACTTGGAAGTCACCTATACAAGACAACCAGCACAATGTCCCCCATGCAATATGGCTGACTTGGAAGTCACCTATACAACACAACCAGCACAATGTCCCCCAAGCAATATGGCTCACTTGGAAGTCACCTATACAACATGGCAACCAACACAATGTCCCCCATGCAATATGGCTGACTTGGAAGTCACCTAAACAACATGGCAACCAGCACAATGTCCCCCATGCAATATGGCTGACTTGGAAGGCACCTATAGGACATGGCAACCAGCACAATGTCCCCCATGCAATATGGCTGACTTGGAAGTCACCTATACAACACAACCAGCACAATGTCCCTCAAGCAATATGGCTCACTTGGAAGTCACCTATACAACATGGCAACCAGCACAATGTCCCCCATGCAATATGCCTGACTTGGAAGTCACCTATACAACATGGCAACCAGCACAATGTCCCCCATGCAATATGGCTGACTTGGAAGTCACCTATACAAGACAACCAGCACAATGTCCCCATGCAATATGGCTGACTTGGAAGTCACCTATACAACATGGCAACCAGCACAATGTCCCCCATACAATATGGCTGACTTGGAAGTCACCAATACAATACAACCAGCACAATGTCCCCCAAGCAATATGGCTGACTTGGAAGTCACCTATAGAACATGGCCACCAGCACAATGTCTCCCATGCAATATGGCTGACTTGGAAGTCACCTATACAAGACAACCAGCACAATGTCCCCCATGCAATATGGCTGACTTGGAAGTCACCTATAGAACATGGCCACCAGCACAATGTCCCCCATGCAATATGGCTGACTTGGAAGTCACCTATAGGACAATGCAACCAGCACAATGTCCCCCATGCAATATGGCTGACTTGGAAGTCACCTATAGAACATGGCCACCAGCACAATGTCCCCCAAGCAATATGGCTCACTTGGAAGTCACCTATACAATACAGCCAGCACAATGTCCCCCATGCAATATGGCTGACTTGGAAGTCACCTATACAATACAACCAGCACAATGTCCCAAATGCAATATGGCTGACTTGGAAGTCACCTATACAACATGGCAACCAGCACAATGTCCCCCATGCAATATGGCTGACTTGGAAGTCACCTATAAAATACAACCAGCACAATGTCCCCCAAGCAATATGGCTGACTTGGAAGTCACCTATACAAGACAACCAGCACAATGTCCCCCATGCAATATGGCTGACTTGGAAGTCACCTATACAACATGGCAACCAGTACAATGTCCCCCAAGCAATATGGCTCACTTGGAAGTCACCTATAGAACGTGGCAACCGGCACAATGTCCCGTAAGCAATATGGCTGACTTGGAAGTCACCTATACAACATGGCAACCAGCACAATGTCCCCCATGCAATATGGCTGACTTTGAAGTCACCTATAGAACATGGCCACCAGCACAATGTCCCCCATGCAACACGGCTGACTTGGAAGTCACCTATACAAGACAACCAGCACAATGTCCCCCATGCAATATGGCTGACTTGGAAGTCACCTATAGGACAATGCAACCAGCACAATGTCCCCCATGCAATATGGCTGACTTGGAAGTCACCTATAGAACATGGCCACCAGCACAATGTCCCCCAAGCAATATGGCTCACTTGGAAGTCACCTATACAATACAGCCAGCACAATGTCCCCCATGCAATATGGCTGACTTGGAAGTCACCTATACAATACAACCAGCACAATGTCCCAAATGCAATATGGCTGACTTGGAAGTCACCTATACAACATGGCAACCAGCACAATGTCCCCCATGCAATATGGCTGACTTGGAAGTCACCTATAAAATACAACCAGCACAATGTCCCCCAAGCAATATGGCTGACTTGGAAGTCACCTATACAAGACAACCAGCACAATGTCCCCCATGCAATATGGCTGACTTGGAAGTCACCTATACAACATGGCAACCAGTACAATGTCCCCCAAGCAATATGGCTCACTTGGAAGTCACCTATAGAACGTGGCAACCGGCACAATGTCCCGTAAGCAATATGGCTGACTTGGAAGTCACCTATACAACATGGCAACCAGCACAATGTCCCCCATGCAATATGGCTGACTTTGAAGTCACCTATAGAACATGGCCACCAGCACAATGTCCCCCATGCAACACGGCTGACTTGGAAGTCACCTATACAAGACAACCAGCACAATGTCCCCCATGCAATATGGCTGACTTGGAAGTCACCTATACAACACAACCAGCACAATGTCCCCCAAGCAATATGGCTCACTTGGAAGTCACCTATACAACATGGCAACCAACACAATGTCCCCCATGCAATATGGCTGACTTGGAAGTCACCTAAACAACATGGCAACCAGCACAATGTCCCCCATGCAATATGGCTGACTTGGAAGGCACCTATAGGACATGGCAACCAGCACAATGTCCCCCATGCAATATGGCTGACTTGGAAGTCACCTATACAACACAACCAGCACAATGTCCCTCAAGCAATATGGCTCACTTGGAAGTCACCTATACAACATGGCAACCAGCACAATGTCCCCCATGCAATATGCCTGACTTGGAAGTCACCTATACAACATGGCAACCAGCACAATGTCCCCCATGCAATATGGCTGACTTGGAAGTCACCTATACAAGACAACCAGCACAATGTCCCCATGCAATATGGCTGACTTGGAAGTCACCTATACAACATGGCAACCAGCACAATGTCCCCCATACAATATGGCTGACTTGGAAGTCACCAATACAATACAACCAGCACAATGTCCCCCAAGCAATATGGCTGACTTGGAAGTCACCTATAGAACATGGCCACCAGCACAATGTCTCCCATGCAATATGGCTGACTTGGAAGTCACCTATACAAGACAACCAGCACAATGTCCCCCATGCAATATGGCTGACTTGGAAGTCACCTATAGAACATGGCCACCAGCACAATGTCCCCCATGCAATATGGCTGACTTGGAAGTCACCTATAGGACAATGCAACCAGCACAATGTCCCCCATGCAATATGGCTGACTTGGAAGTCACCTATAGAACATGGCCACCAGCACAATGTCCCCCAAGCAATATGGCTCACTTGGAAGTCACCTATACAATACAGCCAGCACAATGTCCCCCATGCAATATGGCTGACTTGGAAGTCACCTATACAATACAACCAGCACAATGTCCCAAATGCAATATGGCTGACTTGGAAGTCACCTATACAACATGGCAACCAGCACAATGTCCCCCATGCAATATGGCTGACTTGGAAGTCACCTATAAAATACAACCAGCACAATGTCCCCCAAGCAATATGGCTGACTTGGAAGTCACCTATACAAGACAACCAGCACAATGTCCCCCATGCAATATGGCTGACTTGGAAGTCACCTATACGACATGGCCACCAGCACAATGTCCCCCATGCAATATGGCTGACTTGGAAGTCACCTATTCAATACAACCAGCACAATGTCCCCCATGCAATATGGCTGACTTGGAAGTCACCTATACAATACAACCAGCACAATGTCCCCCATGCAATATGGCTGATTTGGAAGTCACCTATACAACACAACCAGCACAATGTCCCCCATGCAATATGGCTGACTTGGAAGTCACCTATACAAGACAACCAGCACAATGTCCCAAATGCAATATGGCTGACTTGGAAGTCACCTATAGAACATGGCCACCAGCACAATGTCCCCCATGCAATATGGCTGACTTGGAAGTCACCTATACAAAATGGCAACCAGCACAATGTCCCCCATGCAATATGGCTGACTTGGAAGTCACCTATACAATACAACCAGCACAATGTCCCCCAAGCAATATGGCTGACTTGGAAGTCATCTATACAAGACAACCAGCACAATGTCCCCCATGCAATATGGCTGACTTGGAAGTCACCTATACAACACAACGAGCACAATGTCCCCCATGCAATATGGCTCACTTGGAAGTCACCTATACAACATGGCATCCAGCACAATGTCCCCCATGCAATATGGCTGACTTTGAAGTCACCTATACAACATGGCAACCAGCACAATGTCCCCCATGCAATATGGCTGACTTGGAAGTCACCTATAAAACATGGCAACCAGCACAATGTCCCCCATGCAATATGGCTGACTTGGAAGTCACCTATACAAGAAACCAGCACAATGTCCCCCATGCAATGTGGCTGACTTGGAAGTCACCTATAGAACATGGCCACCAGCACAATGTCCCCCATGCAATATGGCTGACTTGGAAGTCACCTATACAACATGGCAACCAGTACAATGTCCCCCAAGCAATATGGCTCACTTGGAAGTCACCTATAGAACGTGGCAACCGGCACAATGTCCCCCAAGCAATATGGCTGACTTGGAAGTCACCTATACAATACAACCAGCACAATGTCCCAAATGCAATATGGCTGACTTGGAAGTCACCTATAGAACATGGCCACCAGCACAATGTCCCCCATGCAATATGGCTGACTTGGAAGTCACCTATACAACATGGCAACCAGCACAATGTCCCCCATGCAATATGGCTGACTTGAAAGTCACCTATAAAATACAACCAGCACAATGTCCCCCAAGCAATATGGCTGACTTGGAAGTCACCTATACAAGACAACCAGCACAATGTCCCCCATGCAATATGGCTGACTTGGAAGTCACCTATACGACATGGCCACCAGCACAATGTCCCCCATGCAATATGTCTGACTTGGAAGTCACCTATACAATACAACCAGCACAATGTCCCCCATGCAATATGGCTGACTTGGAAGTCACCTATACAATACAACCAGCACAATGTCCCCCATGCAATATGGCTGATTTGGAAGTCACCTATACAACACAACCAGCACAATGTCCCCCATGCAATATGGCTGACTTGGAAGTCACCTATACAAGACAACCAGCACAATGTCCCAAATGCAATATGGCTGACTTGGAAGTCACCTATAGAACATGGCCACCAGCACAATGTCCCCCATGCAATATGGCTGACTTGGAAGTCACCTATACAATACAACCAGCACAATGTCCCCCAAGCAATATGGCTGACTTGGAAGTCACCTATACAAGACAACCAGCACAATGTCCCCCATGCAATATGGCTGACTTGGAAGTCACCTATACAACACAACGAGCACAATGTCCCCCATGCAATATGGCTCACTTGGAAGTCAGCTATACAACATGGCATCCAGCACAATGTCCCCCATGCAATATGGCTGACTTTGAAGTCACCTATACAACATGGCAACCAGCACAATGTCCCCCATGCAATATAGCTGACTTGGAAGTCACCTATACAACATGGCAACCAGCACAATGTCCCCCATGCAATATGGCTGACTTGGAAGTCACCTATACAAGAAACCAGCACAATGTCCCCCATGCAATGTGGCTGACTTGGAAGTCACCTATAGAACATGGCCACCAGCACAATGTCCCCCATGCAATATGGCTGACATGGAAGTCACCTATACAACATGGCAACCAGTACAATGTCCCCCAAGCAATATGGCTCACTTGGAAGTCACCTATAGAACGTGGCAACCGGCACAATGTCCCCCAAGCAATATGGCTGACTTGGAAGTCACCTATACAATACAACCAGCACAATGTCCCAAATGCAATATGGCTGACTTGGAAGTCACCTATAGAACATGGCCACCAGCACAATGTCCCCCATGCAATATGGCTGACTTGGAAGTCACCTATACAACATGGCAACCAGCACAATGTCCCCCTTGCAATATGGCTGACTTGGAAGTCACCTATAAAATACAACCAGCACAATGTCCCCCAAGCAATATGGCTGACTTGGACGTCACCTATACAAGACAACCAGCACAATGTCCCCCATGCAATATGGCTGACTTGGAAGTCACCTATACGACATGGCCACCAGCACAATGTCCCCCATGCAATATGGCTGACTTGGAAGTCACCTATACAATACAACCAGCACAATGTCCCCCATGCAATATGGCTGACTTGGAAGTCACCTATACAATACAACCAGCACAATGTCCCCCATGCAATATGGCTGATTTGGAAGTCACCTATACAACACAACCAGCACAATGTCCCCCATGCAATATGGCTGACTTGGAAGTCACCTATACAAGACAACCAGCACAATGTCCCCCATGCAATATGGCTGACTTGGAAGTCACCTATACAAAATGGCAACCAGCACAATGTCCCCCATGCAATATGGCTGACTTGGAAGTCACCTATACAATACAACCAGCACAATGTCCCCCAAGCAATATGGCTGACTTAGAAGTCACCTATACAAGACAACCAGCACAATGCCCCCCATGCAATATGGCTGACTTGGAAGTCACCTATACAACACAACCAGCACAATGTCCCCCATGCAATATGGCTCACTTGGAAGTCACCTATACAACATGGCATCCAGCACAATGTCCCCCATGCAATATGGCTGACTTTGAAGTCACCTATACAACATGGCAACCAGCACAATGTCTCCAATGCAATATGGCTGACTTGGAAGTCACCTATACAACATGGCAACCAGCACAATGTCCCCCATGCAATATGGCTGACTTGGAAGTCACCTATACAAGAAACCAGCACAATGTCCCCCATCCAATGTGGCTGACTTGGAAGTCACCTATAGAACATGGCCACCAGCACAATGTCCCCCATGCAATATGGCTGACTTGGAAGTCACCTATACAACATTGCAACCAGTACAATGTCCCCCAAGCAATATGGCTCACTTGGAAGTCACCTATAGAACGTGGCAACCGGCACAATGTCCCCCAAGCAATATGGCTGACTTGGAAGTCACCTATACAACATGGCAACCAGCACAATGTCCCCCATGCAATATGGCTGACTTGGAAGTCACCTATAGAACATGGCCACCAGCACAATGTCCCCCATGCAACACGGCTGACTTGGAAGTCACCTATACAAGACAACCAGCACAATGTCCCCCATGCAATATGGCTGACTTGGAAGTCACCTATACAACACAACCAGCACAATGTCCCCCAAGCAATATGGCTCACTTGGAAGTCACCTATACAACATGGCAACCAGCACAATGTCCCCCATGCAATATGGCTGACTTGGAAGTCACCTATACAACATGGCAACCAGCACAATGTCCCCCATGCAATATGGCTGACTTGGAAGGCACCTATAGGACATGGCAACCAGCACAATGTCCCCCATGCAATATGGCTGACTTGGAAGTCACCTATACAACACAACCAGCACAATGTCCCCCAAGCAATATGGCTCACTTGGAAGTCACCTATACAACATGGCAACCAGCACAATGTCCCCCATGCAATATGCCTGACTTGGAAGTCACCTATACAACATGGCAACCAGCACAATGTCCCCCATGCAATATGGCTGACTTGGAAGTCACCTATACAAGACAACCAGCACAATGTCCCCCATGCAATATGGCTGACTTGGAAGTCACCTATACAACATGGCAACCAGCACAATGTCCCCCATGCAATATGGCTGACTTGGAAGTCACCTATACAATACAACCAGCACAATGTTCCCCAAGCAATATGGCTGACTTGGAAGTCACCTATAGAACATGGCCACCAGCACAATGTCTCCCATGCAATATGGCTGACTTGGAAGTCACCTATACAAGACAACCAGCACAATGTCCCCCATGCAATATGGCTGACTTGGAAGTCACCTATAGAACATGGCCACCAGCACAATGTCCGCCATGCAATATGGCTGACTTGGAAGTCACCTATAGGACAATGCAACCAGCACAATGTCCCCCATGCAATATGGCTGACTTGGAAGTCACCTATAGAACATGGCCACCAGCACAATGTCCCCCAAGCAATATGGCTCACTTGGAAGTCACCTATACAATACAACCAGCACAATGTCCCCCATGCAATATGGCTGACTTGGAAGTCACCTATACAATACAACCAGCACAATGTCCCAAATGCAGTATGGCTGACTTGGAAGTCACCTATGCGACATGGCCACCAGCACAATGTCCCCCATGCAATATGGCTGACTTGGAAGTCACCTATACAATACAACCAGCACAATGTCCCCCATGCAATATGGCTGACTTGGAAGTCACCTATACAATACAACCAGCACAATGTCCCCCATGCAATATGGCTGATTTGGAAGTCACCTATACAACACAACCAGCACAATGTCCCCCATGCAATATGGCTGACTTGGAAGTCACCTATACAAGACAACCAGCACAATGTCCCAAATGCAATATGGCTGACTTGGAAGTCACCTATAGAACATGGCCACCAGCACAATGTCCACCATGCAATATGGCTGACTTGGAAGTCACCTATACAACATGGCAACCAGCACAATTTCCCCCATGCAATATGGCTGACTTGGAAGTCACCTATACAATACAACCAGCACAATGTCCCCCAAGCAATATGGCTGACTTGGAAGTCACCTATACAAGACAAGCAGCACAATGTCCCCCATGCAATATGGCTGACTTGGAAGTCACCTATAGGACAATGCAACCAGCACAATGTCCCCCATGCAATATGGCTGACTTGGAAGTCACCTATAGAACATGGCCACCAGCACAATGTCCCCCAAGCAATATGGCTCACTTGGAAGTCACCTATACAATACAGCCAGCACAATGTCCCCCATGCAATATGGCTGACTTGGAAGTCACCTATACAATACAACCAGCACAATGTCCCAAATGCAATATGGCTGACTTGGAAGTCACCTATACAACATGGCAACCAGCACAATGTCCCCCATGCAATATGGCTGACTTGGAAGTCACCTATAAAATACAACCAGCACAATGTCCCCCAAGCAATATGGCTGACTTGGAAGTCACCTATACAAGACAACCAGCACAATGTCCCCCATGCAATATGGCTGACTTGGAAGTCACCTATACAACATGGCAACCAGTACAATGTCCCCCAAGCAATATGGCTCACTTGGAAGTCACCTATAGAACGTGGCAACCGGCACAATGTCCCGTAAGCAATATGGCTGACTTGGAAGTCACCTATACAACATGGCAACCAGCACAATGTCCCCCATGCAATATGGCTGACTTTGAAGTCACCTATAGAACATGGCCACCAGCACAATGTCCCCCATGCAACACGGCTGACTTGGAAGTCACCTATACAAGACAACCAGCACAATGTCCCCCATGCAATATGGCTGACTTGGAAGTCACCTATACAACACAACCAGCACAATGTCCCCCAAGCAATATGGCTCACTTGGAAGTCACCTATACAACATGGCAACCAACACAATGTCCCCCATGCAATATGGCTGACTTGGAAGTCACCTAAACAACATGGCAACCAGCACAATGTCCCCCATGCAATATGGCTGACTTGGAAGGCACCTATAGGACATGGCAACCAGCACAATGTCCCCCATGCAATATGGCTGACTTGGAAGTCACCTATACAACACAACCAGCACAATGTCCCTCAAGCAATATGGCTCACTTGGAAGTCACCTATACAACATGGCAACCAGCACAATGTCCCCCATGCAATATGCCTGACTTGGAAGTCACCTATACAACATGGCAACCAGCACAATGTCCCCCATGCAATATGGCTGACTTGGAAGTCACCTATACAAGACAACCAGCACAATGTCCCCATGCAATATGGCTGACTTGGAAGTCACCTATACAACATGGCAACCAGCACAATGTCCCCCATACAATATGGCTGACTTGGAAGTCTCCAATACAATACAACCAGCACAATGTCCCCCAAGCAATATGGCTGACTTGGAAGTCACCTATAGAACATGGCCACCAGCACAATGTCTCCCATGCAATATGGCTGACTTGGAAGTCACCTATACAAGACAACCAGCACAATGTCCCCCATGCAATATGGCTGACTTGGAAGTCACCTATAGAACATGGCCACCAGCACAATGTCCCCCATGCAATATGGCTGACTTGGAAGTCACCTATAGGACAATGCAACCAGCACAATGTCCCCCATGCAATATGGCTGACTTGGAAGTCACCTATAGAACATGGCCACCAGCACAATGTCCCCCAAGCAATATGGCTCACTTGGAAGTCACCTATACAATACAGCCAGCACAATGTCCCCCATGCAATATGGCTGACTTGGAAGTCACCTATACAATACAACCAGCACAATGTCCCAAATGCAATATGGCTGACTTGGAAGTCACCTATACAACATGGCAACCAGCACAATGTCCCCCATGCAATATGGCTGACTTGGAAGTCACCTATAAAATACAACCAGCACAATGTCCCCCAAGCAATATGGCTGACTTGGAAGTCACCTATACAAGACAACCAGCACAATGTCCCCCATGCAATATGGCTGACTTGGAAGTCACCTATACGACATGGCCACCAGCACAATGTCCCCCATGCAATATGGCTGACTTGGAAGTCACCTATTCAATACAACCAGCACAATGTCCCCCATGCAATATGGCTGACTTGGAAGTCACCTATACAATACAACCAGCACAATGTCCCCCATGCAATATGGCTGATTTGGAAGTCACCTATACAACACAACCAGCACAATGTCCCCCATGCAATATGGCTGACTTGGAAGTCACCTATACAAGACAACCAGCACAATGTCCCAAATGCAATATGGCTGACTTGGAAGTCACCTATAGAACATGGCCACCAGCACAATGTCCCCCATGCAATATGGCTGACTTGGAAGTCACCTATACAAAATGGCAACCAGCACAATGTCCCCCATGCAATATGGCTGACTTGGAAGTCACCTATACAATACAACCAGCACAATGTCCCCCAAGCAATATGGCTGACTTGGAAGTCATCTATACAAGACAACCAGCACAATGTCCCCCATGCAATATGGCTGACTTGGAAGTCACCTATACAACACAACGAGCACAATGTCCCCCATGCAATATGGCTCACTTGGAAGTCACCTATACAACATGGCATCCAGCACAATGTCCCCCATGCAATATGGCTGACTTTGAAGTCACCTATACAACATGGCAACCAGCACAATGTCCCCCATGCAATATGGCTGACTTGGAAGTCACCTATAAAACATGGCAACCAGCACAATGTCCCCCATGCAATATGGCTGACTTGGAAGTCACCTATACAAGAAACCAGCACAATGTCCCCCATGCAATGTGGCTGACTTGGAAGTCACCTATAGAACATGGCCACCAGCACAATGTCCCCCATGCAATATGGCTGACTTGGAAGTCACCTATACAACATGGCAACCAGTACAATGTCCCCCAAGCAATATGGCTCACTTGGAAGTCACCTATAGAACGTGGCAACCGGCACAATGTCCCCCAAGCAATATGGCTGACTTGGAAGTCACCTATACAATACAACCAGCACAATGTCCCAAATGCAATATGGCTGACTTGGAAGTCACCTATAGAACATGGCCACCAGCACAATGTCCCCCATGCAATATGGCTGACTTGGAAGTCACCTATACAACATGGCAACCAGCACAATGTCCCCCATGCAATATGGCTGACTTGAAAGTCACCTATAAAATACAACCAGCACAATGTCCCCCAAGCAATATGGCTGACTTGGAAGTCACCTATACAAGACAACCAGCACAATGTCCCCCATGCAATATGGCTGACTTGGAAGTCACCTATACGACATGGCCACCAGCACAATGTCCCCCATGCAATATGTCTGACTTGGAAGTCACCTATACAATACAACCAGCACAATGTCCCCCATGCAATATGGCTGACTTGGAAGTCACCTATACAATACAACCAGCACAATGTCCCCCATGCAATATGGCTGATTTGGAAGTCACCTATACAACACAACCAGCACAATGTCCCCCATGCAATATGGCTGACTTGGAAGTCACCTATACAAGACAACCAGCACAATGTCCCAAATGCAATATGGCTGACTTGGAAGTCACCTATAGAACATGGCCACCAGCACAATGTCCCCCATGCAATATGGCTGACTTGGAAGTCACCTATACAATACAACCAGCACAATGTCCCCCAAGCAATATGGCTGACTTGGAAGTCACCTATACAAGACAACCAGCACAATGTCCCCCATGCAATATGGCTGACTTGGAAGTCACCTATACAACACAACGAGCACAATGTCCCCCATGCAATATGGCTCACTTGGAAGTCAGCTATACAACATGGCATCCAGCACAATGTCCCCCATGCAATATGGCTGACTTTGAAGTCACCTATACAACATGGCAACCAGCACAATGTCCCCCATGCAATATAGCTGACTTGGAAGTCACCTATACAACATGGCAACCAGCACAATGTCCCCCATGCAATATGGCTGACTTGGAAGTCACCTATACAAGAAACCAGCACAATGTCCCCCATGCAATGTGGCTGACTTGGAAGTCACCTATAGAACATGGCCACCAGCACAATGTCCCCCATGCAATATGGCTGACATGGAAGTCACCTATACAACATGGCAACCAGTACAATGTCCCCCAAGCAATATGGCTCACTTGGAAGTCACCTATAGAACGTGGCAACCGGCACAATGTCCCCCAAGCAATATGGCTGACTTGGAAGTCACCTATACAATACAACCAGCACAATGTCCCAAATGCAATATGGCTGACTTGGAAGTCACCTATAGAACATGGCCACCAGCACAATGTCCCCCATGCAATATGGCTGACTTGGAAGTCACCTATACAACATGGCAACCAGCACAATGTCCCCCTTGCAATATGGCTGACTTGGAAGTCACCTATAAAATACAACCAGCACAATGTCCCCCAAGCAATATGGCTGACTTGGACGTCACCTATACAAGACAACCAGCACAATGTCCCCCATGCAATATGGCTGACTTGGAAGTCACCTATACGACATGGCCACCAGCACAATGTCCCCCATGCAATATGGCTGACTTGGAAGTCACCTATACAATACAACCAGCACAATGTCCCCCATGCAATATGGCTGACTTGGAAGTCACCTATACAATACAACCAGCACAATGTCCCCCATGCAATATGGCTGATTTGGAAGTCACCTATACAACACAACCAGCACAATGTCCCCCATGCAATATGGCTGACTTGGAAGTCACCTATACAAGACAACCAGCACAATGTCCCCCATGCAATATGGCTGACTTGGAAGTCACCTATACAAAATGGCAACCAGCACAATGTCCCCCATGCAATATGGCTGACTTGGAAGTCACCTATACAATACAACCAGCACAATGTCCCCCAAGCAATATGGCTGACTTAGAAGTCACCTATACAAGACAACCAGCACAATGCCCCCCATGCAATATGGCTGACTTGGAAGTCACCTATACAACACAACCAGCACAATGTCCCCCATGCAATATGGCTCACTTGGAAGTCACCTATACAACATGGCATCCAGCACAATGTCCCCCATGCAATATGGCTGACTTTGAAGTCACCTATACAACATGGCAACCAGCACAATGTCTCCAATGCAATATGGCTGACTTGGAAGTCACCTATACAACATGGCAACCAGCACAATGTCCCCCATGCAATATGGCTGACTTGGAAGTCACCTATACAAGAAACCAGCACAATGTCCCCCATCCAATGTGGCTGACTTGGAAGTCACCTATAGAACATGGCCACCAGCACAATGTCCCCCATGCAATATGGCTGACTTGGAAGTCACCTATACAACATTGCAACCAGTACAATGTCCCCCAAGCAATATGGCTCACTTGGAAGTCACCTATAGAACGTGGCAACCGGCACAATGTCCCCCAAGCAATATGGCTGACTTGGAAGTCACCTATACAACATGGCAACCAGCACAATGTCCCCCATGCAATATGGCTGACTTGGAAGTCACCTATAGAACATGGCCACCAGCACAATGTCCCCCATGCAACACGGCTGACTTGGAAGTCACCTATACAAGACAACCAGCACAATGTCCCCCATGCAATATGGCTGACTTGGAAGTCACCTATACAACACAACCAGCACAATGTCCCCCAAGCAATATGGCTCACTTGGAAGTCACCTATACAACATGGCAACCAGCACAATGTCCCCCATGCAATATGGCTGACTTGGAAGTCACCTATACAACATGGCAACCAGCACAATGTCCCCCATGCAATATGGCTGACTTGGAAGGCACCTATAGGACATGGCAACCAGCACAATGTCCCCCATGCAATATGGCTGACTTGGAAGTCACCTATACAACACAACCAGCACAATGTCCCCCAAGCAATATGGCTCACTTGGAAGTCACCTATACAACATGGCAACCAGCACAATGTCCCCCATGCAATATGCCTGACTTGGAAGTCACCTATACAACATGGCAACCAGCACAATGTCCCCCATGCAATATGGCTGACTTGGAAGTCACCTATACAAGACAACCAGCACAATGTCCCCCATGCAATATGGCTGACTTGGAAGTCACCTATACAACATGGCAACCAGCACAATGTCCCCCATGCAATATGGCTGACTTGGAAGTCACCTATACAATACAACCAGCACAATGTTCCCCAAGCAATATGGCTGACTTGGAAGTCACCTATAGAACATGGCCACCAGCACAATGTCTCCCATGCAATATGGCTGACTTGGAAGTCACCTATACAAGACAACCAGCACAATGTCCCCCATGCAATATGGCTGACTTGGAAGTCACCTATAGAACATGGCCACCAGCACAATGTCCGCCATGCAATATGGCTGACTTGGAAGTCACCTATAGGACAATGCAACCAGCACAATGTCCCCCATGCAATATGGCTGACTTGGAAGTCACCTATAGAACATGGCCACCAGCACAATGTCCCCCAAGCAATATGGCTCACTTGGAAGTCACCTATACAATACAACCAGCACAATGTCCCCCATGCAATATGGCTGACTTGGAAGTCACCTATACAATACAACCAGCACAATGTCCCAAATGCAGTATGGCTGACTTGGAAGTCACCTATGCGACATGGCCACCAGCACAATGTCCCCCATGCAATATGGCTGACTTGGAAGTCACCTATACAATACAACCAGCACAATGTCCCCCATGCAATATGGCTGACTTGGAAGTCACCTATACAATACAACCAGCACAATGTCCCCCATGCAATATGGCTGATTTGGAAGTCACCTATACAACACAACCAGCACAATGTCCCCCATGCAATATGGCTGACTTGGAAGTCACCTATACAAGACAACCAGCACAATGTCCCAAATGCAATATGGCTGACTTGGAAGTCACCTATAGAACATGGCCACCAGCACAATGTCCACCATGCAATATGGCTGACTTGGAAGTCACCTATACAACATGGCAACCAGCACAATTTCCCCCATGCAATATGGCTGACTTGGAAGTCACCTATACAATACAACCAGCACAATGTCCCCCAAGCAATATGGCTGACTTGGAAGTCACCTATACAAGACAAGCAGCACAATGTCCCCCATGCAATATGGCTGACTTGGAAGTCACCTATAGGACATGGCCACCAGCACAATGTCCCCCATGCAATATGGCTGCCTTGGAAGTCACCTATACAATGCAACCAGCACAATGTCCCCCATGCAATATGGCTGACTTGGAAGTCACCTATAGAACATGGCCACCAGCACAATGTCCCCCAAGCAATATGGCTGACTTGGAAGTTACCTATACAACATGGCAACCAGCACAATGTCCCCCAAGCAATATGGCTGACTTGGAAGTCACCTATAGAACATGGCCACCAGCACAATGTCCCCCAAGCAATATGGCTGACTTGGAAGTCACCTATAGAACATGGCAACCAGCACAATGTCCCCCAAGCAATATGGCTGACTTGGAAGTCACCTATACAAGACAACCAGCACAATGTCCCCCATGCAATATGGCTGACTTGGAAGTCACCTATAGGACATGGCAACCATCACAATGTCCCCCATGCAATATGGCTGACTTGGAAGTCACCTATACATACAACCAGCACAATGTCCCCCATGCAATATGGCTGACTTGGAAGTCACCTATACAATACAACCAGCACAATGTCCCCCATGCAATATGGCTGACTTGGAAGTCACCTAAATAAAATGGCAACCAGCACAATGTCCCCCAAGCAATATGGCTGACTTGGAAGTCACCTATACAAGACAACCAGCACAATGTCCCCCATGCAATATGGCTGACTTGGAAGTCACCTATACAATACAACCAGCACAATGTCCCCCATGCAATATGGCTGACTTGGAAGTCACCTAAACAATACAACCAGCACAATGTCCCCCATGCAATATGGCTGACTTGGAAGTCACCTATACAACACAACCAGCACAATGTCCCCCATGCAATATGGCTGACTTGGAAGTCACCTAAACAACACAACCAGCACAATGTCCCCCATGCAATATGGCTGACTTGGAAGTCACCTATAGAACATGGCCACCAGCACAATGTCCCCCATGCATTATGGCTCACTTGGAAGTCACCTATACAAGACAACCAGCACAATGTCCCCCATGCAATATGGCTGACTTGGAAGTCACCTATACAATACAACCAGCACAATGTCCCCCATGCAATATGGCTGACTTGGAAGTCACCTATACAACACAACCAGCAGAATGTCCCCCATGCAATATGGCTGACTTGGAAGTCACCTATACAACACAACCAGCACAATGTCCCCCATGCAATATGGCTCACTTGAAAGTCACCTATACAACATGGCAACCAGCACAATGTCCCCCATGCAATATGGCTCACTTGGAAGTCACCTATACAACATGGCAACCAGCACAATGTCCCCCATGAAATATGGCTGATTTGGAAGTCACCTATACAACATGGCAACCAGCACAATTTCCCCCATGTAATATGGCTGACTTGGAAGTCACCTATACAAGACAACCAGCACAATGTCCTCCAAGCAATATGGCTGACTTGGAAGTCACCTATACAAGACAACCAGCACAATGTCCCCCATGCAATATGGCTGACTTGGAAGTCACCTATACAAGACAACCAGCACAATGTCCTCCAAGCAATATGGCTGACTTGGAAGTCACCTATACAAGACAACCAGCACAATGTCCCCCATGCAACACGGCTGACTTGGAAGTCACCTATACAAGACAACCAGCACAATGTCCCCCATGCAATATGGCTGACTTGAAAGTCACCTATACAACACAACCAGCACAATGTCCCCAAAGCAATATGGCTCACTTGGAAGTCACCTATACAACATGGCAACCAGCACAATGTCCCCCATTCAATATGCCTGACTTGGAAGTCACCTATACAACATGGCAACCAGCACAATGTCCCCCATGCAATATGGCTGACTTGGAAGTCACCTATACAAGACAACCAGCACAATGTCCCCCATGCAATATGGCTGACTTGGAAGTCACCTATACAACATGGCAACCAGCACAATGTCCCCCATGCAATATGGCTGACTTGGAAGTCACCTATACAATACAACCAGCACAATGTCCCCCAAGCAATATGGCTGACTTGGAAGTCACCTATAGAACATGGCCACCAGCACAATGTCCCCCATGCAATATGGCTGACTTGGAAGTCACCTATACAAGACAACCAGCACAATGTCCCCCATGCAATATGGCTGACTTGGAAGTCACCTATAGAACATGGCCACCAGCACAATGTCCCACATGCAATATGGCTGACTTGGAAGTCACCTATAGGACAATGCAACCAGCACAATGTCCCCCATGCAATATGGCTGACTTGGAAGTCACCTATAGAACATGGCCACCAGCACAATGTCCCACAAGCAATATGGCTCACTTGGAAGTCACCTATACAATACAACCAGCACAATGTCCCCCATGCAATATGGCTGACTTGGAAGTCACCTATACAATACAACCAGCACAATGTCCCAAATGCAATATGGCTGACTTTGAAGTCACCTATAGAACATGGCCACCAGCACAATGTCCCCCATGCAATATGGCTGACTTGGACGTCACCTATACAACATGGCAACCAGCACAATGTCCCCCATGCATGCAATATGGCTGACTTGGAAGTCACCTATACCATACAACCAGCACAATGTCCCCCAAGCAATATGGCTGACTTGGAAGTCACCTATACAAGACAACCAGCACAATGTCCCCCATGCAATATGGCTGACTTGGAAGTCACCTATACGACATGGCCACCAGCACAATGTCCCCCATGCAATATGGCTGACTTGGAAGTCACCTATACAATACAACCAGCACAATGTCCCCCATGCAATATGGCTGACTTGGAAGTCACCTATACAATACAACCAGCACAATGTCCCCCATGCAATATGGCTGATTTGGAAGTCACCTATACAACACAACCAGCACAATGTCCCCCATGCAATATGGCTGACTTGGAAGTCACCTATACAAGACAACCAGCACAATGTCCCAAATGCAATATGGCTGACTTGGAAGTCACCTATAGAACATGGCCACCAGCACAATGTCCCCCATGCAACACGGCTGACTTGGAAGTCACCTATACAAGACAACCAGCACAATGTCCCCCATGCAATATGGCTGACTTGGAAGTCACCTATACAACACAACCAGCACAATGTCCCCCAAGCAATATGGCTCACTTGGAAGTCACCTATACAACATGGCAACCAGCACAATGTCCCCCATGCAATATGCCTGACTTGGAAGTCACCTATACAACTTGGCAACCAGCACAATGTCCCCCATGCAATATGGCTGACTTGGAAGTCACCTATACAAGACAACCAGCACAATGTCCCCCATGCAATATGGCTGACTTGGAAGTCACCTATACAACATGGCAACCAGCACAATGTCCCCCATGCAATATGGCTGACTTGGAAGTCACCTATACAATACAACCAGCACAATGTCCCCCAAGCAATATGGCTGACTTGGAAGTCACCTATAGAACATGGCCACCAGCACAATGTCTCCCATGCAATATGGCTGACTTGGAAGTCACCTATACAAGACAACCAGCACAATGTCCCCCATGCAATATGGCTGACTTGGAAGTCACCTATAGAACATGGCCACCAGCACAATGTCCCCCAAGCAATATGGCTCACTTGGAAGTCACCTATACAATACAACCAGCACAATGTCCCCCATGCAATATGGCTGACTTGGAAGTCACCTATACAATGCAACCAGCACAATGTCCCCCATGCAATATGGCTGACTTGGAAGTCACCTATAGAACATGGCCACCAGCACAATGTCCCCCAAGCAATATGGCTGACTTGGAAGTTACCTATACAACATGGCAACCAGCACAATGTCCCCCAAGCAATATGGCTGACTTGGAAGTCACCTATAGAACATGGCCACCAGCACAATGTCCCCCAAGCAATATGGCTGACTTGGAAGTCACCTATAGAACATGGCAACCAGCACAATGTCCCCCAAGCAATATGGCTGACTTGGAAGTCACCTATACAAGACAACCAGCACAATGTCCCCCATGCAATATGGCTGACTTGGAAGTCACCTATAGGACATGGCAACCATCACAATGTCCCCCATGCAATATGGCTGACTTGGAAGTCACCTATACATACAACCAGCACAATGTCCCCCATGCAATATGGCTGACTTGGAAGTCACCTATACAATACAACCAGCACAATGTCCCCCATGCAATATGGCTGACTTGGAAGTCACCTAAATAAAATGGCAACCAGCACAATGTCCCCCAAGCAATATGGCTGACTTGGAAGTCACCTATACAAGACAACCAGCACAATGTCCCCCATGCAATATGGCTGACTTGGAAGTCACCTATACAATACAACCAGCACAATGTCCCCCATGCAATATGGCTGACTTGGAAGTCACCTAAACAATACAACCAGCACAATGTCCCCCATGCAATATGGCTGACTTGGAAGTCACCTATACAACACAACCAGCACAATGTCCCCCATGCAATATGGCTGACTTGGAAGTCACCTAAACAACACAACCAGCACAATGTCCCCCATGCAATATGGCTGACTTGGAAGTCACCTATAGAACATGGCCACCAGCACAATGTCCCCCATGCATTATGGCTCACTTGGAAGTCACCTATACAAGACAACCAGCACAATGTCCCCCATGCAATATGGCTGACTTGGAAGTCACCTATACAATACAACCAGCACAATGTCCCCCATGCAATATGGCTGACTTGGAAGTCACCTATACAACACAACCAGCACAATGTCCCCCATGCAATATGGCTGACTTGGAAGTCACCTATACAACACAACCAGCACAATGTCCCCCATGCAATATGGCTCACTTGAAAGTCACCTATACAACATGGCAACCAGCACAATGTCCCCCATGCAATATGGCTCACTTGGAAGTCACCTATACAACATGGCAACCAGCACAATGTCCCCCATGAAATATGGCTGATTTGGAAGTCACCTATACAACATGGCAACCAGCACAATTTCCCCCATGTAATATGGCTGACTTGGAAGTCACCTATACAAGACAACCAGCACAATGTCCTCCAAGCAATATGGCTGACTTGGAAGTCACCTATACAAGACAACCAGCACAATGTCCCCCATGCAATATGGCTGACTTGGAAGTCACCTATACAAGACAACCAGCACAATGTCCTCCAAGCAATATGGCTGACTTGGAAGTCACCTATACAAGACAACCAGCACAATGTCCCCCATGCAACACGGCTGACTTGGAAGTCACCTATACAAGACAACCAGCACAATGTCCCCCATGCAATATGGCTGACTTGAAAGTCACCTATACAACACAACCAGCACAATGTCCCCAAAGCAATATGGCTCACTTGGAAGTCACCTATACAACATGGCAACCAGCACAATGTCCCCCATTCAATATGCCTGACTTGGAAGTCACCTATACAACATGGCAACCAGCACAATGTCCCCCATGCAATATGGCTGACTTGGAAGTCACCTATACAAGACAACCAGCACAATGTCCCCCATGCAATATGGCTGACTTGGAAGTCACCTATACAACATGGCAACCAGCACAATGTCCCCCATGCAATATGGCTGACTTGGAAGTCACCTATACAATACAACCAGCACAATGTCCCCCAAGCAATATGGCTGACTTGGAAGTCACCTATAGAACATGGCCACCAGCACAATGTCCCCCATGCAATATGGCTGACTTGGAAGTCACCTATACAAGACAACCAGCACAATGTCCCCCATGCAATATGGCTGACTTGGAAGTCACCTATAGAACATGGCCACCAGCACAATGTCCCACATGCAATATGGCTGACTTGGAAGTCACCTATAGGACAATGCAACCAGCACAATGTCCCCCATGCAATATGGCTGACTTGGAAGTCACCTATAGAACATGGCCACCAGCACAATGTCCCACAAGCAATATGGCTCACTTGGAAGTCACCTATACAATACAACCAGCACAATGTCCCCCATGCAATATGGCTGACTTGGAAGTCACCTATACAATACAACCAGCACAATGTCCCAAATGCAATATGGCTGACTTTGAAGTCACCTATAGAACATGGCCACCAGCACAATGTCCCCCATGCAATATGGCTGACTTGGACGTCACCTATACAACATGGCAACCAGCACAATGTCCCCCATGCATGCAATATGGCTGACTTGGAAGTCACCTATACCATACAACCAGCACAATGTCCCCCAAGCAATATGGCTGACTTGGAAGTCACCTATACAAGACAACCAGCACAATGTCCCCCATGCAATATGGCTGACTTGGAAGTCACCTATACGACATGGCCACCAGCACAATGTCCCCCATGCAATATGGCTGACTTGGAAGTCACCTATACAATACAACCAGCACAATGTCCCCCATGCAATATGGCTGACTTGGAAGTCACCTATACAATACAACCAGCACAATGTCCCCCATGCAATATGGCTGATTTGGAAGTCACCTATACAACACAACCAGCACAATGTCCCCCATGCAATATGGCTGACTTGGAAGTCACCTATACAAGACAACCAGCACAATGTCCCAAATGCAATATGGCTGACTTGGAAGTCACCTATAGAACATGGCCACCAGCACAATGTCCCCCATGCAACACGGCTGACTTGGAAGTCACCTATACAAGACAACCAGCACAATGTCCCCCATGCAATATGGCTGACTTGGAAGTCACCTATACAACACAACCAGCACAATGTCCCCCAAGCAATATGGCTCACTTGGAAGTCACCTATACAACATGGCAACCAGCACAATGTCCCCCATGCAATATGCCTGACTTGGAAGTCACCTATACAACTTGGCAACCAGCACAATGTCCCCCATGCAATATGGCTGACTTGGAAGTCACCTATACAAGACAACCAGCACAATGTCCCCCATGCAATATGGCTGACTTGGAAGTCACCTATACAACATGGCAACCAGCACAATGTCCCCCATGCAATATGGCTGACTTGGAAGTCACCTATACAATACAACCAGCACAATGTCCCCCAAGCAATATGGCTGACTTGGAAGTCACCTATAGAACATGGCCACCAGCACAATGTCTCCCATGCAATATGGCTGACTTGGAAGTCACCTATACAAGACAACCAGCACAATGTCCCCCATGCAATATGGCTGACTTGGAAGTCACCTATAGAACATGGCCACCAGCACAATGTCCCCCAAGCAATATGGCTCACTTGGAAGTCACCTATACAATACAACCAGCACAATGTCCCCCATGCAATATGGCTGACTTGGAAGTCACCTAGACAATACAACCAGCACAATGTCCCAAATGCAATATGGCTGACTTGGAAGTCACCTATAGAACATGGCCACCAGCACAATGTCCCCCATGCAATATGGCTGACTTGGAAGTCACCTATACAACATGGCAACCAGCACAATGTCCCCCATGCAATATGGCTGACTTGGAAGTCACCTATAAAATACAACCAGCACAATGTCCCCCAAGCAATATGGCTGACTTGGAAGTCACCTATACAAGACAACCAGCACAATGTCCCCCATGCAATATGGCTGACTTGGAAGTCACCTATACGACATGGCCACCAGCACAATGTCCCCCATGCAATATGGCTGACTTGGAAGTCACCTATACAATACAACCAGCACAATGTCCCCCATGCAATATGGCTGACTTGGAAGTCACCTATACAATACAACCAGCACAATGTCCCCCATGCAATATGGCTGATTTGGAAGTCACCTATACAACACAACCAGCACAATGTCCCCCATGCAATATGGCTGACTTGGAAGTCACCTATACAAGACAACCAGCACAATGTCCCAAATGCAATATGGCTGACTTGGAAGTCACCTATAGAACATGGCCACCAGCACAATGTCCCCCATGCAATATGGCTGACTTGGAAGTCACCTATACAAAATGGCAACCAGCACAATGTCCCCCATGCAATATGGCTGACTTGGAAGTCACCTATACAATACAACCAGCACAATGTCCCCCAAGCAATATGGCTGACTTAGAAGTCACCTATACAAGACAACCAGCACAATGTCCCCCATGCAATATGGCTGACTTGGAAGTCACCTATACAACACAACCAGCACAATGTCCCCCATGCAATATGGCTCACTTGGAAGTCACCTATACAACATGGCATCCAGCACAATGTCCCCCATGCAATATGGCTGACTTTGAAGTCACCTATACAACATGGCAACCAGCACAATGTCCCCCATGCAATATGGCTGACTTGGAAGTCACCTATACAACATGGCAACCAGCACAATGTCCCCCATGCAATATGGCTGACTTGGAAGTCACCTATACAAGAAACCAGCACAATGTCCCCCATGCAATGTGGCTGACTTGGAAGTCACCTATAGAACATGGCCACCAGCACAATGTCCCCCATGCAATATGGCTGACTTGGAAGTCACCTATACAACATGGCAACCAGTACAATGTCCCCCAAGCAATATGGCTCACTTGGAAGTCACCTATAGAACGTGGCAACCGGCACAATGTCCCCCAAGCAATATGGCTGACTTGGAAGTCACCTATACAACATGGCAACCAGCACAATGTCCCCCATGCAATATGGCTGACTTGGAAGTCACCTATAGAACATGGCCACCAGCACAATGTCCCCCATGCAACACGGCTGACTTGGAAGTCACCTATACAAGACAACCAGCACAATGTCCCCCATGCAATATGGCTGACTTGGAAGTCACCTATACAACACAACCAGCACAATGTCCCCCAAGCAATATGGCTCACTTGGAAGTCACCTATACAACATGGCAACCAGCACAATGTCCCCCATGCAATATGGCTGACTTGGAAGTCACCTATACAACATGGCAACCAGCACAATGTCCCCCATGCAATATGGCTGACTTGGAAGTCACCTATAGGACATGGCAACCAGCACAATGTCCCCCATGCAATATGGCTGACTTGGAAGTCACCTATACAACACAACCAGCACAATGTCCCCCAAGCAATATGGCTCACTTGGAAGTCACCTATACAACATGGCAACCAGCACAATGTCCCCCATGCAATCTGCCTGACTTGGAAGTCACCTATACAACATGGCAACCAGCACAATGTCCCCCATGCAATATGGCTGAGTTGAAAGTCACCTATACAAGACAACCAGCACAATGTCCCCCATGCAATATGGCTGACTTGGAAGTCACCTATACAACATGGCAACCAGCACAATGTCCCCCATGCAATATGGCTGACTTGGAAGTCACCTATACAATACAACCAGCACAATGTCCCCCAAGCAATATGGCTGACTTGGAAGTCACCTATAGAACATGGCCACCAGCACAATGTCTCCCATGCAATATGGCTGACTTGGAAGTCACCTATACAAGACAACCAGCACAATGTCCCCCATGCAATATGGCTGACTTGGAAGTCACCTATAGAACATGGCCACCAGCACAATGTCCCCCATGCAATATGGCTGACTTGGAAGTCACCTATAGGACAATGCAACCAGCACAATGTCCCCCATGCAATATGGCTGACTTGGAAGTCACCTATAGAACATGGCCACCAGCACAATGTCCCCCAAGCAATATGGCTCACTTGGAAGTCACCTATACAATACAACCAGCACAATGTCCCCCATGCAATATGGCTGACTTGGAAGTCACCTATACAATACAACCAGCACAATGTCCCAAATGCAATATGGCTGACTTGGAAGTCACCTATAGAACATGGCCACCAGCACAATGTCCCCCATGCAATATGGCTGACTTGGAAGTCACCTATACAACATGGCAACCAGCACAATGTCCCCCATGCAATATGGCTGACTTGGAAGTCACCTATAAAATACAACCAGCACAATGTCCCCCAAGCAATATGGCTGACTTGGAAGTCACCTATACAAGACAACCAGCACAATGTCCCCCATGCAATATGGCTGACTTGGAAGTCACCTATACGACATGGCCACCAGCACAATGTCCCCCATGCAATATGGCTGACTTGGAAGTCAACTATACAATACAACCAGCACAATGTCCCCCATGCAATATGGCTGACTTGGAAGTCACCTATACAATATAACCAGCACAATGTCCCCCATGCAATATGGCTGATTTGGAAGTCACCTATACAACACAACCAGCACAATGTCCCCCATGCAATATGGCTGACTTGGAAGTCACCTATACAAGACAACCAGCACAATGTCCCAAATGCAATATGGCTGACTTGGAAGTCACCTATAGAACATGGCCACCAGCACAATGTCCCCCATGCAATATGGCTGACTTGGAAGTCACCTATACAAAATGGCAACCAGCACAATGTCCCCCATGCAATATGGCTGACTTGGAAGTCACCTATACAATACAACCAGCACAATGTCCCCCAAGCAATATGGCTGACTTGGAAGTCACCTATACAAGACAACCAGCACAATGTCCCCCATGCAATATGGCTGACTTGGAAGTCACCTATACAACACAACCAGCACAATGTCCCCCATGCAATATGGCTCACTTGGAAGTCACCTATACAACATGGCATCCAGCACAATGTCCCCCATGCAATATGGCTGACTTTGAAGTCACCTATACAACATGGCAACCAGCACAATGTCCCCCATGCAATATGGCTGACTTGGAAGTCACCTATACAACATGGCAACCAGCACAATGTCCCCCATGCAATATGGCTGACTTGGAAGTCACCTATACAAGAAACCAGCACAATGTCCCCCATGCAATGTCGCTGACTTGGAAGTCACCTATAGAACATGGCCACCAGCACAATGTCCCCCATGCAATATGGCTGACTTGGAAGTCACCTATACAACATGGCAACCAGTACAATGTCCCCCAAGCAATATGGCTCACTTGGAAGTCACCTATAGAACGTGGCAACCGGCACAATGTCCCCCAAGCAATATGGCTGACTTGGAAGTCACCTATACAACATGGCAACCAGCACAATGTCCCCCATGCAATATGGCTGACTTGGAAGTCACCTATAGAACATGGCCACCAGCACAATGTCCCCCATGCAACACGGCTGACTTGGAAGTCACCTATACAAGACAACCAGCACAATGTCCCCCATGCAATATGGCTGACTTGGAAGTCACCTATACAACACAACCAGCACAATGTCCCCCAAGCAATATGGCTCACTTGGAAGTCACCTATACAGCATGGCAACCAGCACAATGTCCCCCATGCAATATGGCTGACTTGGAAGTCACCTATACAACATGGCAACCAGCACAATGTCCCCCATGCAATATGGCTGACTTGGAAGTCACCTATAGGACATGGCAACCAGCACAATGTCCCCCATGCAATATGGCTGACTTGGAAGTCACCTATAGAACATGGCCACCAGCACAATGTCCCCCAAGCAATATGGCTCACTTGGAAGTCACCTATACAATACAACCAGCACAATGTCCCCCATGCAATATGGCTGACTTGGAAGTCACCTATACAATACAACCAGCACAATGTCCCAAATGCAATATGGTTGACTTGGAAGTCACCTATAGAACATGGCAACCAGCACAATGTCCCCCAAGCAATATGGCTGACTTGGAAGTCACCTATACAAGACAACCAGCACAATTTCCCCCATGCAATATGGCTGACTTGGAAGTCACCTATAGGACATGGCAACCAGCACAATGTCCCCCATGCAATATGGCTGACTTGGAAGTCACCTATACAACATGGCAACCAGCACAATGTCCCCCATGCAATATGGCTGACTTGGAAGTCACCTATAGAACATGGCCACCAGCACAATGTCCCCCATGCAATATGGATGACTTGGAAGTCACCTATACAACATGGCAACCAGCACAATGTTCCCCAAGCAATATGGCTGACTTGGAAGTCACCTATAGAACATGGCCACTAGCACAATGTCCCCCAAGCAATATGGCTGACTTGGAAGTCACCTATAGAACATGGCAACCAGCACAATGTCCCCCAAGCAATATGGCTGACTTGGAAGTCACCTATACAAGACAACCAGCACAATGTCCCCCATGCAATATGGCTGACTTGGAAGTCACCTATAGGACATGGCAACCAGCACAATGTCCCCCATGCAATATGGCTGACTTGGAAGTCACCTATAGAACATGGCCACCAGCACAATGTCCCCCAAGCAATATGGCTGACTTGGAAGTCACCTATACAACATGGCAACCAGCACAATGTCCCCCATGCAATATGGCTGACTTGGAAGTCACCTATACAATACAACCAGCACAATGTCCCCCATGCAAAATGGCTGACTTGGAAATCACCTATACAATACAACCAGCACAATGTCCCCCATGCAATATGGCTGACTTGGAAGTCACATATACAATACAACCAGCACAATGTCCCCCATGCAATATGGCTGACTTGGAAGTCACCTATACAACATGGCAACCAGCACAATGTCCCCCATGCAATATGGCTGACTTGGAAGTCACCTATACAATACAACCAGCACAATGTCCCCCAAGCAATATGGCTGACTTGGAAGTCACCTATACAAGACAACCAGCACAATGTCCCCCATGCAATATGGCTGATTTGGAAGTCACCTATACAAGACAACCAGCACAATGTCCCAAATGCAATATGGCTGACTTGGAAGTCACCTATAGAACATGGCCACCAGCACAATGTCCACCATGCAATTTGGCTGACTTGGAAGTCACCTATACAACATGGCAACCAGCACAATTTCCCCCATGCAATATGGCTGACTTGGAAGTCACCTATACAATACAACCAGCACAATGTCCCCCAAGCAATATGGCTGACTTGGAAGTCACCTAATCAAGACAACCAGCACAATGTCCCCCATGCAATATGGCTGACTTGGAAGTCACCTATAGGACATGGCCACCAGCACAATGTCCCCCATGCAATATGGCTTAATTGGAAGTCACCTATACAATACAACCAGCACAATGTCCCCCATGCAATATGGCTGAATTGGAAGTCACCTATACAATACAACCAGCACAATGTCCCCCAAGCAATATGGCTGACTTGGAAGTCACCTATAGAACATGGCCACCAGCACAATGTCCCCCAAGCGATATGGCTGACTTGGAAGTCACCTATAGAACATGGCAACCAGCACAATGTCCCCCAAGCAACATGGCTGACTTGGAAGTCACCTATACAAGACAACCAGCACAATGTCCCCCATGCAATATGGCTGACTTGGAAGTCACCTATAGGACATGGCAACCAGCACAATGTCCCCCATGCAATATGGCTGACTTGGAAGTCACCTATAGAACATGGCCACCAGCACAATGTCCCCCAAGCAATATGGCTCACTTGGAAGTCACCTATACAATAGAACCAGCACAATGTCCCCCATGCAATATGGCTGACTTGGAAGTCACCTATACAATACAACCAGCACAATGTCCCAAATGCAATATGGCTGACTTGGAAGTCACCTATAGAACATGGCCACCAGCACAATGTCCCCCATGCAATATGGCTGACTTGGAAGTCACCTATACAACATGGCCACCAGCACAATGTCCCCCATGCAATATGGCTGAATGGAAGTCACCTATACAATACAACCAGCACAATGTCCCCCATGCAATATGGCTGACTTGGAAGTCACCTATACAATACAACCAGCACAATGTCCCCCATGCAATATGGCTGATTTGGAAGTCACCTATACAACACAACCAGCACAATGTCCCCCATGCAATATGGCTGACTTGGAAGTCACCTATACAAGACAACCAGCACAATGTCCCAAATGCAATATGGCTGACTTGGAAGTCACCTATAGAACATGGCCACCAGCACAATGTCCCCCATGCAATATGGCTGACTTGGAAGTCACCTATACAAAATGGCAACCAGCACAATGTCCCCCATGCAATATGGCTGACTTGGAAGTCACCTATACAATACAACCAGCACAATGTCCCCCAAGCAATATGGCTGACTTGGAAGTCACCTATACAAGACAACCAGCACAATGTCCCCCATGCAATATGGCTGACTTGGAAGTCACCTATACAACACAACCAGCACAATGTCCCCCATGCAATATGGCTCACTTGGAAGTCACCTATACAACATGGCATCCAGCACAATGTCCCCCATGCAATATGGCTGACTTTGAAGTCACCTATACAACATGGCAACCAGCACAATGTCCCCCATGCAATATGGCTGACTTGGAAGTCACCTATACAACATGGCAACCAGCACAATGTCCCCCATGCAATATGGCTGACTTGGAAGTCACCTATACAAGAAACCAGCACAATGTCCCCCATGCAATGTGGCTGACTTGGAAGTCACCTATAGAACATGGCCACCAGCACAATGTCCCCCATGCAATATGGCTGACTTGGAAGTCACCTATACAACATGGCAACCAGTACAATGTCCCCCAAGCAATATGGCTCACTTGGAAGTCACCTATAGAACGTGGCAACCGGCACAATGTCCCCCAAGCAATATGGCTGACTTGGAAGTCACCTATACAACATGGCAACCAGCACAATGTCCCCCATGCAATATGGCTGACTTGGAAGTCACCTATAGAACATGGCCACCAGCACAATGTCCCCCATGCAACACGGCTGACTTGGAAGTCACCTATACAAGACAACCAGCACAATGTCCCCCATGCAATATGGCTGACTTGGAAGTCACCTATACAACACAACCAGCACAATGTCCCCCAAGCAATATGGCTCACTTGGAAGTCACCTATACAGCATGGCAACCAGCACAATGTCCCCCATGCAATATGGCTGACTTGGAAGTCACCTATACAACATGGCAACCAGCACAATGTCCCCCATGCAATATGGCTGACTTGGAAGTCACCTATAGGACATGGCAACCAGCACAATGTCCCCCATGCAATATGGCTGACTTGGAAGTCACCTATAGAACATGGCCACCAGCACAATGTCCCCCAAGCAATATGGCTCACTTGGAAGTCACCTATACAATACAACCAGCACAATGTCCCCCATGCAATATGGCTGACTTGGAAGTCACCTATACAATACAACCAGCACAATGTCCCAAATGCAATATGGCTGACTTGGAAGTCACCTATAGAACATGGCAACCAGCACAATGTCCCCCAAGCAATATGGCTGACTTGGAAGTCACCTATACAAGACAACCAGCACAATTTCCCCCATGCAATATGGCTGACTTGGAAGTCACCTATAGGACATGGCAACCAGCACAATGTCCCCCATGCAATATGGCTGACTTGGAAGTCACCTATACAACATGGCAACCAGCACAATGTCCCCCATGCAATATGGCTGACTTGGAAGTCACCTATAGAACATGGCCACCAGCACAATGTCCCCCATGCAATATGGATGACTTGGAAGTCACCTATACAACATGGCAACCAGCACAATGTTCCCCAAGCAATATGGCTGACTTGGAAGTCACCTATAGAACATGGCCACTAGCACAATGTCCCCCAAGCAATATGGCTGACTTGGAAGTCACCTATAGAACATGGCAACCAGCACAATGTCCCCCAAGCAATATGGCTGACTTGGACGTCACCTATACAAGACAACCAGCACAATGTCCCCCATGCAATATGGCTGACTTGGAAGTCACCTATAGGACATGGCAACCAGCACAATGTCCCCCATGCAATATGGCTGACTTGGAAGTCACCTATAGAACATGGCCACCAGCACAATGTCCCCCAAGCAATATGGCTGACTTGGAAGTCACCTATACAACATGGCAACCAGCACAATGTCCCCCATGCAATATGGCTGACTTGGAAGTCACCTATACAATACAACCAGCACAATGTCCCCCATGCAATATGGCTGACTTGGAAATCACCTATACAATACAACCAGCACAATGTCCCCCATGCAATATGGCTGACTTGGAAGTCACATATACAATACAACCAGCACAATGTCCCCCATGCAATATGGCTGACTTGGAAGTCACCTATACAACATGGCAACCAGCACAATGTCCCCCATGCAATATGGCTGACTTGGAAGTCACCTATACAATACAACCTGCACAATGTCCCCCAAGCAATATGGCTGACTTGGAAGTCACCTATACAAGACAACCAGCACAATGTCCCCCATGCAATATGGCTGATTTGGAAGTCACCTATACAAGACAACCAGCACAATGTCCCAAATGCAATATGGCTGACTTGGAAGTCACCTATAGAACATGGCCACCAGCACAATGTCCACCATGCAATTTGGCTGACTTGGAAGTCACCTATACAACATGGCAACCAGCACAATTTCCCCCATGCAATATGGCTGACTTGGAAGTCACCTATACAATACAACCAGCACAATGTCCCCCAAGCAATATGGCTGACTTGGAAGTCACCTATACAAGACAACCAGCACAATGTCCCCCATGCAATATGGCTGACTTGGAAGTCACCTATAGGACATGGCCACCAGCACAATGTCCCGCATGCAATATGGCTTAATTGGAAGTCACCTATACAATACAACCAGCACAATGTCCCCCATGCAATATGGCTGAATTGGAAGTCACCTATACAATACAACCAGCACAATGTCCCCCAAGCAATATGGCTGACTTGGAAGTCACCTATAGAACATGGCCACCAGCACAATGTCCCCCAAGCGATATGGCTGACTTGGAAGTCACCTATAGAACATGGCAACCAGCACAATGTCCCCCAAGCAACATGGCTGACTTGGAAGTCACCTATACAAGACAACCAGCACAATGTCCCCCATGCAATATGGCTGACTTGGAAGTCACCTATAGGACATTGCAACCAGCACAATGTCCCCCATGCAATATGGCTGACTTGGAAGTCACCTATAGAACATGGCCACCAGCACAATGTCCCCCAAGCAATATGGCTCACTTGGAAGTCACCTATACAATAGAACCAGCACAATGTCCCCCATGCAATATGGCTGACTTGGAAGTCACCTATACAATACAACCAGCACAATGTCCCAAATGCAATATGGCTGACTTGGAAGTCACCTATAGAACATGGCCACCAGCACAATGTCCCCCATGCAATATGGCTGACTTGGAAGTCACCTATACAACATGGCAACCAGCACAATGTCCCCCATGCAATATGGCTGACTTGGAAGTCACCTATACAATACAACCAGCACAATGTCCCCCTAGCAATATGGCTGACTTGGAAGTCACCTATACAATACAACCAGCACAATGTCCCAAATGCAATATGGCTGACTTGGAAGTCACCTATAGAACATGGCCACCAGCACAATGTCCCCCATGCAATATGGCTGACTTGGAAGTCACCTATAGAACATGGCAACCAGCACAATGTCCGCCAAGCAATATGGCTGACTTGGAAGTCACCTATACAAGACAACCAGCACAATTTCCCCCATGCAATATGGCTGACTTGAAAGTCACCTATAGGACATGGCAACCAGCACAATGTCCCCCATGCAATATGGCTGACTTGGAAGTCACCTATACAATACAACCAGCACAATGTCCCCCATGCAATATGGCTGACTTGGAAGTCACCTATATAACATGGCAACCAGCACAATGTCCCCCATGCAATATGGCTGACTTGGAAGTCACCTATAGAACATGGCCACCAGCACAATGTCCCCCATGCAATATGGCTGACTTGGAAGTCACCTATACAACATGGCAACCAGCACAATGTCCCCCAAGCAATATGGCTGACTTGGAAGTCACCTATAGAACATGGCCACCAGCACAATGTCCCCCAAGCAATATGGCTGACTTGGAACTCACCTATAGAACATGGCAACCAGCACAATGTCCCCCAAGCAATATGGCTGACTTGGAAGTCACCTATACAAGACAACCAGCACAATGTCCCCCATGCAATATGGCTGACTTGGAAGTCACCTATAGGACATGACAACCAGCACAATGTCCCCCATGCAATATGGCTGACTTGGAAGTCACCTATAGAACATGGCCACCAGCACAATGTCCCCCAAGCAATATGGCTGACTTGGAAGTCACCTATACAACATGGCAACCAGCACAATGTCCCCCATGCAATATGGCTGACTTGGAAGTCACCTATACAATACAACCAGCACAATGTCCCCCATGCAATATGGCTGACTTGGAAGTCACCTATACAATACAACCAGCACAATGTCCCAAATGCAATATGGCTGACTTGGAAGTCACCTATAGAACATGGCCACCAGCACAATGTCCCCCATGCAATATGGCTGACTTGGAAGTCACCAAACAACATGGCAACCAGCACAATGTCCCCCATGCAATATGGCTGACTTGGAAGTCACCTATACAATACAACCAGCACAATGTCCCCCAAGCAATATGGCTGACTTGGAAGTCACCTATACAAGACAACCAGCACAATGTCCCCCATGCAATATGGCTGACTTGGAAGTCACCTATACAATACAACCAGCACAATGTCCCCCATGCAATATGGCTGATTTGGATGTCACCTATACAACACAACCAGCACAATGTCCCCCATGCAATATGGCTGACTTGGAAGTCACCTATAGAACATGGCCACCAGCACAATGTCCCCCAAGCAATATGGCTGACTTGGAAGTCACCTATAGAACATGGCAACCAGCACAATGTCCCCCAAGCAACATGGCTGACTTGGAAGTCACCTATACAAGACAACCAGCACAATGTCCCCCATGCAATATGGCTGACTTGGAAGTCACCTATAGGACATGGCAACCAGCACAATGTCCCCCATGCAATATGGCTGACTTGGAAGTCACCTATAGAACATGGCCACCAGCACAATGCCCCCCAAGCAATATGGCTCACTTGGAAGTCACCTATACAATAGAACCAGCACAATGTCCCCCATGCAATATGGCTGACTTGGAAGTCACCTATACAATACAACCAGCACAATGTCCCAAATGCAATATGGCTGACTTGGAAGTCACCTATAGATCATGGCCACCAGCACAATGTCCCCCATGCAATATGGCTGACTTGGAAGTCACCTATACAACATGGCAACCAGCACAATGTCCCCCATGCAATATGGCTGACTTGGAAGTCACCTATACAATACAACCAGCACAATGTCCCCCAAGCAATATGGCTGACTTGGAAGTCACCTATACAATACAACCAGCACAATGTCCCAAATGCAATATGGCTGACTTGGAAGTCACCTATAGAACATGGCCACCAGCACAATGTCCCCCATGCAATATGGCTGACTTGGAAGTCACCTATAGAACATGGCAACCAGCACAATGTCCGCCAAGCAATATGGCTGACTTGGAAGTCACCTATACAAGACAACCAGCACAATTTCCCCCATGCAATATGGCTGACTTGAAAGTCACCTATAGGCCATGGCAACCAGCACAATGTCCCCCATGCAATATGGCTGACTTGGAAGTCACCTATAGAACATGGCCACCAGCACAATGTCCCCCATGCAATATGGCTGACTTGGAAGTCACCTATACAACATGGCAACCAGCACAATGTCCCCCAAGCAATATGGCTGACTTGGAAGTCACCTATAGAACATGGCCACCAGCACAATGTCCCCCATGCAATATGGCTGACTTGGAAGTCACCTATACAACATGGCAACCAGCACAATGTCCCCCAGGCAATATGGCTGACTTGGAAGTCACCTATACAATACAACCAGCACAATGTCCCCCTAGCAATATGGCTGACTTGGAAGTCACCTATACAATACAACCAGCACAATGTCCCAAATGCAATATGGCTGACTTGGAAGTCACCTATAGAACATGGCCACCAGCACAATGTCCCCCATGCAATATGGCTGACTTGGAAGTCACCTATAGAACATGGCAACCAGCACAATGTCCGCCAAGCAATATGGCTGACTTGGAAGTCACCTATACAAGACAACCAGCACAATTTCCCCCATGCAATATGGCTGACTTGAAAGTCACCTATAGGACATGGCAACCAGCACAATGTCCCCCATGCAATATGGCTGACTTGGAAGTCACCTATACAATACAACCAGCACAATGTCCCCCATGCAATATGGCTGACTTGGAAGTCACCTATATAACATGGCAACCAGCACAATGTCCCCCATGCAATATGGCTGACTTGGAAGTCACCTATAGAACATGGCCACCAGCACAATGTCCCCCATGCAATATGGCTGACTTGGAAGTCACCTATACAACATGCCAACCAGCACAATGTCCCCCAAGCAATATGGCTGACTTGGAAGTCACCTATAGAACATGGCCACCAGCACAATGTCCCCCAAGCAATATGGCTGACTTGGAACTCACCTATAGAACATGGCAACCAGCACAATGTCCCCCAAGCAATATGGCTGACTTGGAAGTCACCTATACAAGACAACCAGCACAATGTCCCCCATGCAATATGGCTGACTTGGAAGTCACCTATACAATACAACCAGCACAATGTCCCCCATGCAATATGGCTGATTTGGATGTCACCTATACAACACAACCAGCACAATGTCCCCCATGCAATATGGCTGACTTGGAAGTCACCTATAGAACATGGCCACCAGCACAATGTCCCCCAAGCAATATGGCTGACTTGGAAGTCACCTATAGAACATGGCAACCAGCACAATGTCCCCCAAGCAACATGGCTGACTTGGAAGTCACCTATACAAGACAACCAGCACAATGTCCCCCATGCAATATGGCTGACTTGGAAGTCACCTATAGGACATGGCAACCAGCACAATGTCCCCCATGCAATATGGCTGACTTGGAAGTCACCTATAGAACATGGCCACCAGCACAATGCCCCCCAAGCAATATGGCTCACTTGGAAGTCACCTATACAATAGAACCAGCACAATGTCCCCCATGCAATATGGCTGACTTGGAAGTCACCTATACAATACAACCAGCACAATGTCCCAAATGCAATATGGCTGACTTGGAAGTCACCTATAGATCATGGCCACCAGCACAATGTCCCCCATGCAATATGGCTGACTTGGAAGTCACCTATACAACATGGCAACCAGCACAATGTCCCCCATGCAATATGGCTGACTTGGAAGTCACCTATACAATACAACCAGCACAATGTCCCCCAAGCAATATGGCAGACTTGGAAGTCACCTATACAATACAACCAGCACAATGTCCCAAATGCAATATGGCTGACTTGGAAGTCACCTATAGAACATGGCCACCAGCACAATGTCCCCCATGCAATATGGCTGACTTGGAAGTCACCTATAGAACATGGCAACCAGCACAATGTCCGCCAAGCAATATGGCTGACTTGGAAGTCACCTATACAAGACAACCAGCACAATTTCCCCCATGCAATATGGCTGACTTGAAAGTCACCTATAGGCCATGGCAACCAGCACAATGTCCCCCATGCAATATGGCTGACTTGGAAGTCACCTATAGAACATGGCCACCAGCACAATGTCCCCCATGCAATATGGCTGACTTGGAAGTCACCTATAGGCCATGGCAACCAGCACAATGTCCCCCATGCAATATGGCTGACTTGGAAGTCACCTATAGAACATGGCCACCAGCACAATGTCCCCCATGCAATATGGCTGACTTGGAAGTCACCTATACAACATGGCAACCAGCACAATGTCCCCCAAGCAATATGGCTGACTTGGAAGTCACCTATACAATACAACCAGCACAATGTCCCCCTAGCAATATGGCTGACTTGGAAGTCACCTATACAATACAACCAGCACAATGTCCCAAATGCAATATGGCTGACTTGGAAGTCACCTATAGAACATGGCCACCAGCACAATGTCCCCCATGCAATATGGCTGACTTGGAAGTCACCTATAGAACATGGCAACCAGCACAATGTCCGCCAAGCAATATGGCTGACTTGGAAGTCACCTATACAAGACAACCAGCACAATTTCCCCCATTCAATATGGCTGACTTGAAAGTCACCTATAGGACATGGCAACCAGCACAATGTCCCCCATGCAATATGGCTGACTTGGAAGTCACCTATACAATACAACCAGCACAATGTCCCCCATGCAATATGGCTGACTTGGAAGTCACCTATATAACATGGCAACCAGCACAATGTCCCCCATGCAATATGGCTGACTTGGAAGTCACCTATAGAACATGGCCACCAGCACAATGTCCCCCATGCAATATGGCTGACTTGGAAGTCACCTATACAACATGGCAACCAGCACAATGTCCCCCAAGCAATATGGCTGACTTGGAAGTCACCTATAGAACATGGCCACCAGCACAATGTCCCCCAAGCAATATGGCTGACTTGGAACTCACCTATAGAACATGGCAACCAGCACAATGTCCCCCAAGCAATATGGCTGACTTGGAAGTCACCTATACAAGACAACCAGCACAATGTCCCCCATGCAATATGGCTGACTTGGAAGTCACCTATAGGACATGACAACCAGCACAATGTCCCCCATGCAATATGGCTGACTTGGAAGTCACCTATAGAACATGGCCACCAGCACAATGTCCCCCAAGCAATATGGCTGACTTGGAAGTCACCTATACAACATGGCAACCAGCACAATGTCCCCCATGCAATATGGCTGACTTGGAAGTCACCTATACAATACAACCAGCACAATGTCCCCCATGCAATATGGCTGACTTGGAAGTCACCTATACAATACAACCAGCACAATGTCCCAAATGCAATATGGCTGACTTGGAAGTCACCTATAGAACA